>NC_066268.1:14820000-15420000 GCF_905404315.1 Leptidea sinapis
TGTCTCTATTAAGGGGAAGTCACGTCGTTCATGTGTCTTATAATATCACTATTTTTATATTGTATTCACTAGCACTACACTATCTCAAATGGTGTTGTTCGTTTAAGTCTTCTTACCATATCAGTGTTGTCAAGGAGCTGCATTGCCTCGACATTCACGTGATGGTGAAGTCTATGTGGATGAGCATCAGCGTATTTTTAGATAACTTTGTCAAAGAACTTAATCTTAAGGTCCCTATGGAGATCGCTGTTTCGAATGTATCAATGTACTCACATACGCACATAATTTCAATAATAGGTAGTAAGGTAATGAAATTATTTCATTACCTACATAGTTATATTTATATTTTTGAATACGACCGGTGACGCGAATTAAAATGCTCTGGGAGGGATTCCATGACTATGGGCAAGCCGATACCTCACGGGGTAAAATCTCTTTAAGGACCGCTGCCATATCGTGATGGAAGGACGGGGGGGCAGAGCTCCGGACATTGATACTAACCCATGCGATATATGACGGATCACGACGGTTTTCTGTGCGAGTATGTTACTTCATCAGATGGACGTAAGGCGAAGAGTAAGCCGAAAACATGCAAACGTGGTGTTTTTAGACAAGTTTTGTGGTGAAAGTATAGCATTTCAAGCTATGAACACTACTTAATCCTGTTACACATATCCTTAAGTCTTATTTGTAGGTTGCTAATGTTTGCTGTTGGTTATAGTTAACATTGCCGAGCCTTTTTGGCTTTGTTACATAGATGGCGGGCCAGCAGCCGTGATATATATATATACATATACTCATATCGCTCAAGGTCGCTGGCATTTAGTGTCGCCTTAAGACAGATTATGTTGCTTATGGACAGATGGCCCTTGGGGCAGTAAAGTCCTCGAATGGCAACCACGTACCGGAAGACGCAGTGTTGGTAGGAACCCCACAAGATGGACCGACGATCTGGTCAAGATCGCCGAAATACGTTGGATGAGGGCAGCGCAGGGCCGATCGTCGTGGAAATCTTTGGGGGAGGCCTTTTAGTAGCAGTGGACGTCTTCCGGCTGATGATGTTATTTTATCTGGACGAGTCCAGCCAGTTTAAAAAAAAAATTATAGATAATAAAAAAATGATAAGTTTATAGATAACTCAACAATTGCTTCAAATCTCATTAGTTTTAATAATAAACAATATAATCTATTGATAGTAAAATACGTAATTTAATTATTGTCATATTTCGACTCTATTTTTATCCAAACCGTGAAAATACCAACACATGGTCGGATATAAATTCGTAATCTCCTATCGTCTGATATCTAAATTGGATTTATTAAACTAAAACCGGATGTCTATACTTATTAGATAAGGTGTTTCCTTTCTTGTCTTGATAAATAATGTTGTGAAATTTGATAAATGTAATCCATTTAATCGGACAGCACTGTTCATTTCCGATCGCAAAATATTTTGCGTGATCGATTATCGAATTAATTAGCTTAAGATACACTGTTATCAAATTATATCACATTAATATCGATGAACACATTTTATTTGTTGCGTCAATATATAATAATTATTGAAGTGAAACCTCATTGTTTTCTAAACGACGTATGAGAGAAATTTTATAGCAAATCGTCACGTTTTTCGGTTACGCGCCATTTTGTTACAACTGACAACTCTGTCATAGTTTATGAAATACATTATCTATTCTAAATGAATTTTTGAAGTTAAACATAGGTGGTATTTTGCAGTTTCGTACAATACATAAAATATTATAGCTTTTTTCATTGTTTGATTAGAATTTGAAACAGTAAATAGGTATTATTGTTTACTAAATTCACAGTCGTTATAATTAATACTTGCTAATTTCAATGGATTTATACATTTACTGCAGATACATATTGATAGTAAGTTTCATTTCTAACGTGAATATACAATTACACACCCTTTTTTTGTAATTATTTTTTTTTGTTTAATGATTTTATGATAGGTGAGAAGCACGTTTACCAGTGGGAGGCTCCTTTGCACAAGATGCCGGCTAGATTAAGGGTACCACAACGGCGCCTATTTCTACCGTGAAGCAATATTGTGTAAGCATTACTGTGTCGCGGTCTGAAGGGCGCCGTAGCTAGTGAAATTACTGGGAAAAAGGGACTTAACATCTTATGTCTCAAGGTGACGAGCGCAGATATAGTGCCGCTCAGAATTTTTGGGGTTTTTCAATAATCCTGAGCGGCACTGCATTGTAATGGGCAGGGCGTATCAATTACCATCAGCTGAACATCCTGCTCGTCTCGTCCCTTATTTTCATTAAAAAAAAAGTACCATTGCAGAGCGACTTTGATTTAATATATACATAATAGGTAAATAGTAATTTCAATAGCTACACCTTTGAAACCGAAACGACAATGTTTGATTACTGCAGTTGTCGGCACAAAAAGGCGCTACTGTGGTATCCGATACCTGGACGGCATTATTTGCAAACTGGTAAAATCTGGTTATAACTGCTAAAATGATATGTTCTGGATTTGCGATCAAATCTTCTTAACATATATAAATTACCTGACACGTTGTTCGTCCGCGATGGACTCCTAAACTAATGAACGGATTTTAATGGGGATTACTTCATGGAGTGCAGATTAGTCCAACTTGAGAGATAGGATAGTTTTTATTTCGATTTGGGACCCACAATTATTTTTATTTTCAATATTTGTTTTGTATGGACATATTTTCTATGAGAGAATTTAGTGACGCACGGTTAGACAGTTCCTCTGTGAAACAATTTCATTATAACAACAGGGAATTACGAAATAACTGTGAAAAAATTAAAATGTTTAGAAATATTATTGGCAAATTCCTATAAAACAGTATTTTTTTTATTATCTACAGAACAACGTCTGTCGGAGCAGCTAGTAGAAATATATATTTGAACTGTACAGATCGAATCTACAAAGGTACAAGAGGGGTCTTGTCCAGTTATTTTTAATGTATCGGTCGGTCTTTTTTTTAACTTAAATGCTTTACTATCAAATAAAATATGTGTCGATACATTGCTTTACAAGATCTTCAATATCCGTTATATTAAACTAAATTATTTCCAAATTATACTCATCAACTGCGGCAGGCTTGTTTCAAATCGAATAATTATGAGGTTACATATCAGTTGGATTTATTCCACAGATCGCTATATCCATATTATCAATAGGCACTAAAAATATCGGAGTTATTGTAACTGAGAAAGGGCCTTTCCAAATTACTGTCAAAAATTTTGTTATGTTGAAATTGGTAGGGAGAGTTCTGGATAACTCACCTGGTAAAGACATCAGGATAATGCGTCCTTGAGAATGCCTTTTCCAACTCCTCCAATTGGAAGCTGGTGAACGTTGTTCTGTATCGCCTCTGTTTCCTCTTTGGGGCGAAGTCGTCGGCATCGTCGCTGTCTGCGGAGCCCGGGGGCAGACGCTCAGATGGAGACTGGTCAGAGCGATGTAACTCTGGTGTGGTCCGCGGGGAGTCGTCCTTTGTACCCTCAGATATCCCCATGCTTGTGTACTTCTGGTAATCTTGACCGTAGTACTCTGGTAACAAAATTAATAGAATATAAGCATAGTATGAATCATATATTTATAATAACACTAGCTGACCCAGCAAACGTTGTATTGCCATATAAAGTAATAAAGAAATTCACTAATTAAAATTTTTGACGACCAATCCTCAGACCTACCAAATATATCGTAGGTACATAATATTTATAGTACTACAATAATCATTATATTCGATTGCCATATTGCAACTCTATTGCGTGTCTGTGGATGGATTAGAATAATATTAAAATCGCGATACAAAAGTAAGTGTTGATCGTAGATGGGTGAAAATTGAAGTTGTAGGTATTTTTTAATGCTGAATCATAATTAAGTGAGTTTAAAAAAACAATCTGGAGTGGACTACCCTTAACATTTAGGGGGATGAAAAATAGATTTAAAGCCGTTTCGGAGGAGTTCAAAGTTTAACACCATGACAAGAGAATTTTAAAGATAACATAGAGAACTATGCCAATACCAATATGATAGTAGATATTTTTTTGCAAGCAAATAATAATTTAAATTTACAAACTAACTGTGAGAAAATGTAATTGTAAAAGCGGCGCCATTTAGGGTACATTTTAACTAATTCCCTCCACTTGTGTTTTTTATACTGAACTATGACGTCATATTACATACCCAGGATACACGCCACGGCAATCATTTTTTTTTTATGAAAATTTAAGTGTCGGTTCGGCTATTGGTTGGGTAATTTTTAAGTAATTTTACTTTTTCAATATTTAATATTTTTTTGTATTCTATCGTTTAAAAAGCATATTTTAATATATTAATTTATTAACCTTGAATGTATTATCAACTAGTATTGTCATAAAAAAAAGTCAAATTTTTTTCAATTATTCTTTTGTCGCTATCAGTTGTTGTGTTAAAATTTTTTAAAATTTCTATGAAAAAATACTGGAAACTTGAAATATCCCTTGAATCGATATTATTTCATACCCTTGAAGTTTTGTGTACTAAAACATGAATCGCTTATAATATAGATACTAGAATAGTAAGTTTTTTTTTTATGAAAATAAGGGACGAGACGAGCAGGATATTGAGTTGATGGTAATTGATACGCCCTGCCCATTACAATGCAGTGCCCGTCAGGATTCTTGAAAAACCTAATAATCTGAGCGGCACTACTTGCGCTCGTCACCTTGAGACATAAGATATTAAGTCTCAATTCTAAGTTGTAAACTACTATAATTATTAATAGAAATCAAAACTAAAATAAATACTTTACCGAATTAATGTTACTTTACGTAAACCTCGCTCTTATAAAACCACTACGCGAACATTACGAAAGTGAATTGGTTGTGGCCTGAAATATGTCAAGGCTAGAGAAAATAATAACCGACTTCAAAAACACTATTCCATAACAATAGATATAATATACACTAAAAAGTATAAAAATTATTGCGTATTTTTATACAATCTAATTAATTAATCTAATTCTAATAACGATTATTGTTATTTTTGGAATCGGTGTCCTCCCGCCGCGGCCTCGCTCTCTCCTCTCGCCTCCTCACGTCGTGCGTGTGACTCAAGCACATCTCACCAATAACTATGTGTCTAGTTATCTATAATATAAATCTAACTTGGCTGACACCGACAATGGAACCACACTGGAAGCACCAGCTTTCAAATCAAATAAAAGAATTATCAACATAAAAAGAACATACCGACGAATTGAGAACCTCCTCCTTTATTGAAGTCGGTTAATAATACTTTCAGGTATGCTATCTCGCACTTAAACTCGGCTCAAATAGTAGTAATCTTATGTCAAGTCGGCTTATATAAATAGCCAATATTGCTGATAAGTGATAGATATCTAAATATTTTCTACAGCATCTGAAAATATCAGATCAGAGTATCTTCGATAATTTTCTATTTTTACCAGTGGGACCACAACGGCGCCTATTTCTGCGGTGAAGCAGTAATGTGTAAACATTACTGTGTTTCCGTCTGAAGGGCGCTGTAGCTAGTGAAATTACTGGGCAAATGAAACTTAATATGTTAAGCGCAATTGTAGTGCCGCTCAGAATTTTTGAGTTTTTCAAGAATCCTTAGTGGGTCTGCACTGTAATGGGCAGGGCGTATCAATTACCATCAACTGAACATCCTGCTCGTCTAGTCCCTGATTATCATAAAAAAAAATTGTGGTCTTCATTTGCCATGTTTTTCCAGCAATGTTAAGGCATACTATAATTATTTCGCCATGCCGTTACGTTAAGAATACAAAGCCGCATGAAACATTGTCGGTTAAGCATTGGGCAGACTACTCCTTAGGTCATTTGGTGATGCGTTATTCAATGGCCGCATCTTCACTTGTCAGTGTCAGTGACTGTACAGTGCTCTTGGTGGCAAAGACGATGTAAATACTACGTAATAAGAGGCGGGATTGCCTGAGTAAAAATTGACATTAAGATTAGTATGATACGTGCAGTGAGACTCAACATAAGTTTAAAATAGTAGTAATTACAGTATCGCGATTGGTCACGAAGTATAATCCGGCTAAGTTTGAAAGCAAACATTTGTTTAAAATATAGTGGATTTCGGCTATGCCCTTTTTTTACTAGATTATAGCCGTCATCTGTCAATCTGTGATTGACTGCACGTTTCATACAATCGATTGAATCGCTTTTTTCTTAGAGAGTTTCGCTAGGCTGAGTGTCAGTGCCGACACTGGAAATCACGGACGTATTCGTTGACAACGGATCACGGACGCCATGGCATCATCGGATATAAGCTGCTGGTATCAACCTGAATAATTCCTCTGAGCACTATCCAATATCCATGATATATGCGGTAAAGTTGCAGAGAGAACTGACATCTCTACACAACGCCAAAGAGTCAAGCCGATCGTTGTACGTGTAAAGATGTGTTTCTCATATTTACTTATGGATTGTCATAATTTAATATACGTCGACAAAAATCGTCACCTTTTTGCTTTTAATAGTGATTTTCATTATTATAACACTAGATATATGGGATTGCTTGTAACTTATTCTAGTAGGTTTCATAAGATACATAATAGCTTTAAGGGTAAATGTATACACTTTTATAGTAAAGTACCAACCACTGCTCAGGCATTATCTATAAATAAATTAAATGTTTTATTAAAAAATGGCTCTGTCGTCCTACCTATCGATCATACTCCTCCAGAGCTGAATATCTAAGTCTTCCGAAAGCCTGAGACTTGATCATTATTATTTTATAGCAATAGCAATGATAGTACAATATTGTTTATTTCATTAAAAAGAGCGCAAAAAATCAATGCTGGGAGAGGTTCTTACGCCGCTTCTCTCTCTCTGAGCGCCATTTGTTTCCGAAGCGATAGTAGTATCTAGTATTAATATACTTTTTTGATATCATTTCTAATGAAATGATATCAAAAAGAATTCTAAAAGAATCAATTTTGAGAAAATTAATGCCTTTTATGCCTTTTTACATCTGCAATAGTCATGACTAAAGTGATCACATACCTTAATTAAAAACATAATATTCAGTAACACAGTCGTGCTGAACTTCCACCTAACAATGTTAATTTCGACCTCCAGTTTCTCGCAATCATTTGTTATTAGAGTTAATGTTATTAACTTAATTATGTCTCAATTAGTGAGTATAATTGGCACGCAGTTACGTGATCGGGAAAATAAGACATAACAATTATTGTTGATTGTAATCGATCTAATATGGTGCGATTTGTCATCATACTATAATGCAGGTACGAAGTATCTATTTATTATCTGTTACGTTAATAATATCACGATAAATAGTAGTCAAAATCAATTAAATAATTAATCAGTTATACAGGATGAGCTATACCAAAGTTCACTGTTGATGTTTTTACAAAATGGAATCTCGCAGGGTGCGTTATTAGGTCCCAAGTTTTAAAATATTGATGGGTACAATTCCTTTGCCCTTGTGGATTAAGTAGGATGGAACTGTTACGTCTGTAAATTTAATTGAAAATAAGAACTTGTAATACCATTCCGTCTTGAAAATAGCAACCTTAAAGTTTCTTGCTCGTTCTTCTCTAAGGGAATCAGCCTTCCGAATGAGCTGTATGAAAAAATGACATATTTCAAGAGTAATGCAATCAACCTACGAAATAAAATATTTTTGATATGATTTTTATGGAGGTCGTACGGCAAATGGCCACCACGAAATCCAGGAATGTCTCCCTCCCGATTGCTCACAGCGGGGATATCTCAAGAGCAGAGTTTTTACAAAACCAATACAACCCTTGGGCAATTATAGGAAAACATTCGATTCAAGAGCGAATATTTAATCGTCAACTTGCAAGCAAGTTATCGAAATGTTGAGATTTAATTTCGGAGAGTGTTCTTGAGAATCAGGAAGAGATAGAGATAACTATTTTCAAAAATAAAAATATTTTCAAGGTTCTCCCTCACCGGAAAAAATCGCTTATTATGTAACATTTCAGATTCCACCATAACATCAGTAAGGGAGTAGAACCGATATCAAAGTGGGCAGTCTGTAATGATACAATCAGTAATATTTGGCATTGTCACGGTGCTCAATATAGAATCTGAGATATTACATTACAAGCATTTGCTTGTAATGTAATATCTTTACATTTAAGTAAAGTAAATTAGCTTTAGCACAGAGTAAATTAGCTTTACGCAAGGAAATCCTTGCGTAAATATAACTAACGTACTCTGCTAGATACCAGAAGAAAAAATAACTGGCAGACTGAAAAATTCCATTACCAAAAAACTAACACATGGTTAAGAGAGAAAAGTAAAATCGCAGGTGTCGTCATCAAGTCTACAATAGCTCGTACGCTGGAAAAAAGAAACACTGTTGTTCTCTTATTTCAAATATCAGATTTCTTTAAACAAAACACAATTAGATAAAATTATCTAAATATAAAAAATCACAATGTCCCCATGTAAAACTATTTTTGATTAAATCACTTATAATTTTGGAAATATAAAAATCAATTTCGTGATTTCTCTATATTTTTTATATAATTTGAGGTATTGGCGTAAAGTTGCCTATAAGTGCTCAGCCATAATATTATACTAATATTTATCTACCTTCATCTTCTTCTTCTATCAGTAAGCGTTACGCTCCGTTAAACCTTTCGGAAAAAGATGAAAAAATAACATCGTTAACTCTTTCAAATAAAAACGGAAGTAAAATAAAGAAAATATTAATATTGCCTGTGCTGATTGCATGTGATTAGACATTACAGAGAATTTTAATTTACAAATTACATTCGCTTGCGTTTGAAATGCAATTATGCAAATTATGCTCTGTGGTGTCAAAATATTTATAAAATATCGTAGGGCTACGTTAATGCTATTTGGAAAGATAATAAGCTGGAATATTGATAAGATTTAATATTGACCAGGCTTTTTCTTCTATTTTCCAAGGCCACGGGTCAATATTGGAATAATTACGGCAAAAGCAGGTAATGCGTTTTGTATTTATCATGAGTAGGTATGCTATTACATTGCTTGTGGCGGCGTCGTGTGCCGGGTCGTCTCCATCCCTTAAATATGTGCGAACGGAACGATGGCTGATCCATGCGTCAACTCGTGAACGAGTGCTGCTTGTGGTGCCTGGTCGACGTTCTATACTTAGTAAATCCACGTATTCCTTGAATGCAATTACTAATCATGACAGTAATCACGACCATCATGTTCTCGAACCATTCTTACACAAATAAAGCATTCAAGCTCTTAAGGTTGGTACCTCCAATATACGATTTATTTTTTATTACATTTTATGAAATACTTGAAATTTAAAACGCTTTTTAGCTGTGAACGTGGTTTGGCTAATTTGGTAAGTTACAGCTATTGTAAAATACTCATTGCATTTAAATAGTGGTTGTTGAGTTTTTTGTATGATGTTCAGTTATTTAAATTTAATATTTATAACGACGATTCAAATGATAAATATCTATTTGGAATAACTGTATCTGACTTTGACTATGACAAAACTTGCCGGTTACTTTCAGAGAAAACATTTCTCCAACTATTAGTTAAGTATTAATTATAATTAAAACAGTTAATTTATTTCGCCTGTAATCTCCAAAAAATAGTTAAAAGTTTGAAAAAAAAAATTGTTGATTTCAAAATAGGTTCAATGTTACTAACTGTTTTATATTTAAATATGTAATACATGAACAGTCTTTAAGATATTAAACAAGTTTAAGATTTCAAAGTAAATACGAAAGCACTACTTATATCTATTAGTATGGGCAAAAAACAAAAGGTCGTACACTTTTCCAAAAGTCCAGCCCGCTCCTGTGATTCCTCTGGTGATTCAGGAGAGTGAGGGAGGCGGTGATCACTTATTGTCAAGTGTGATCGTTTGTCCACCTCTTCCATAAAAAATTACTCAATTTACATTAAACTCATGTTAACAGTAAGCTCCTTTGCACAGGATGCCAGCTAGATTATGGGTACCACAACGGCGGTTTTTCTGCCGTGAAGCAGTAATGTGTAAGCATTATTGTGTTTCGGTCTGAAGGGCGCCGTAGCTAGTGATATTACTTTGCAAATGAGATTTAACATCTTATGTCTCAAGGTGAAGAGCGCAATTGTAGTGTCGTCAAGAATTTTTCAGTTTCTTATGTATCCTGAGCGGAACTGCATTGTTATGGGCAGGGCGCATCAATTACCATCAGCTTAACGTCCTGCTCGTCTTGTCCCTAATGTCATAAAAAAATCTTAATATTTCACTCGTAGTCACGGTTATATCAACAAAAACTGAATTCAATTTATGTATTGCGTATATAGCTCACATGAATTATTAATTGTAGATAATTTAAATTTAATATTAATTAACATAATATATGCGTTCAATCATATGTAGTTAACATGATTGTACTTAATTTAATCACGATATCGGAAGGATATTTGCATAACAATAATTTTAAGATTTGACGTAATTTTATTGCTATTTATAATTGATTAATTTTATCATATTAAATTATTAAACTACAAAGATAGACAGGCAAATAATTGTTTTATCGTCTTTACGATAAAAAGTTTGATGTGCTATAAAATATAACATTACCGTATCTGATTCCTTTTATCTAATCTTTGGTTCTTTTTTCTTTTATAAGCATTTAATTTTTATACTTTACATGTTTTGGTTGCTTGTGTGTTACTTGCAATTATACATATCCGTATACATACATAGGGTTAAAATGTATTATTATTACGAAGGTCACATATAAAATTTTAGAGAGATAATTAGATACGTGTACCTACCGGCGGAAGGGAATCTCGACCTTATGACTCACATACTAAGGTTGAATATGACATAACTTGTTTCATCAATTTATGTATTTTTTTAAAATATAGTATAATTTTCCTTATATTCATTCGAGTTTCGGGTATTTGACTGATTCATATACCGGGGTAAAACATAAAGTGGAAAAACAATGAGTCACTTATCTACGTAAGTAATTACTGTTAGTTGATACTTAGTTATAATTGAATGAGTTATTATAACAAGATCATTGTGCAAGCCGCGAAATATAATTATCCATATGACATTGAGCCTTTGATATTTTCATTATACTAGGTTCTTCCCGCGACTTTGTTATCACTTCCTTGTCCACAAGCAAGAAATGGTGGCGGATTATAGCCATGCAAATGTCTCCCTACTCTTTCCCTCACCTCGCTACAAATGTCCTTGCTATTTCGATCATCATCATGAGCCGGAAGAGGTCCACAGCTGGACAAAGGCCCGGAATTAACATTTTTTAAAGATGCTCTCAAAATTATATATATTGATTTAAATTAAATTAATTAGTAATATTTTAACATTTATTACAATTAGTAATAAATTAACAGTATATGTATTTCTTATCATATCTTTTATCAGATACACCACGACCAATATACGCTCTCTACGAATCCCAGTCCGATATGGGTTCAATGTCAACTGAACCCCTTTTCAAATGTTCTAATAATGTTTTTATAAATTACATTGGTAGTAATAAATTTACATCGTTATATTTTTTTCATATCTTATATAATCAATCATTATAAAAGGAAATACAGACAAACAACTTGTCTTTTGACAATTAATTTTTTAGTAGAATTCGTGTATTAAATTATAAAATTTCATTGTTAACAAACCCAAACAACGTTTTCAGGAGTATAAAAGACATATTCCGATACTTAATTTGGATAATATATACTAAAAGATCCCTCGGGATATACATAATAACTGTAGTCCAAAACCAGTAGTCTTATGTTTCAATGAACGCCAAACAAAGCCAGATACAAATATTTTTTTCAATACTGGCCGGAACTTGAAAGTAATTTTATTTATAAATCAAGTCAAAGGAAGTGCCGATTAAAACAGCGATAGTTCGATAGCCGATATCGTTTTTAGAATTTATCAAACCGATATTGTTGATAGCAAAGAGGAAGCCAGATACTTCGGCAACGGAAATGGAAATTCCATTTTATTAACGGATAAGATATTGATATTATGAAACAAACTGATATCTGATAATGTGTGACGTAATTGACTTTCGAGGTAGAAACTCCGTATCAGCATTACTATGTATAAGTGAAAATCTCTCTTAGTTTTCCTTTTCTGCACCCTTGACAGCTTGTGTGCCGACGATGACTTAACCAGGTAAAGATGCAAACTTCCTTTTGTATTTATAGTATAAGTTAGAATTAATTTTACTTATTCTTATCAGTATTATAAGTATAGACACGGGCTGAACCTTTTTGACAAATAATGGTGTTCTGCGCGTTGAAACAGGCTAAGAGTAGTCTCAAATTATCAATTGCGAGTCCGCAGGTAATTCATCATCATTTCATCCTGAAGATGTTCACTGTTGGACAAAAGCCTTCCCCCTAAGATAGCCATGACGATTGGTTCTACGTTGCCCTCATCTATCCTATTCCGGCGACCTTGACCAGATTCAGAGTCATCATTCGAGGACTTTACTGCCCCAACGGCCATCTGTCCGTTGCCTATGCTATGCGTCCTGACCACTGCCTCTTCAGTTTCGCAATCATCTGGGATATGTCAGTGACTTTGGTTTTCCTACTGATCACCTCATTTCTGTTCCGATTACGCAGGGAAACTCCGAGCATAGCCCTCTCCTCTGAGCAACCATGGGCTTCCTCATAAGGCCCATAGTTGCGACCATGTCTGCGTTCCGTATATCATCACTGGCAAAACACATTGGTTAAAAACCTTCGTCTTCATACAGTGTGGTATTTGGGACGAGAAGAATTTACGTAGCTTCCCAAACGCTGCCCATCCGAGTTGGATTCGAATGCCCTCTTACCCGAAATAACGTGGATCTGACGTTACTAAGATGGCAACCCGTCCCCATCGTTTCACGCGGAGATTCTACGCGATATATTTCATAATTAATTCAATTAATTGACATGGATCAATAAGTTAAAATGTTTCCTAACATCAATTTCTAAATTAAATATTGTAAAGCTGACTGCCCGTAATTCCCGTAAACGACCATTCTATAACACCAATTGCAATGATTCTAGATTGGTTATTAAAATAATCAAACGAAGGTAATGGGCACCATCGGCTGCAATCATATGTAATAAACATTTTATTATTGCTTATTAACCCTTAAGTAACATGGCCGCAACAAAGTAGTAACTGTATAACAAAATGTCATATTACTGTGTTACAAAGTACGAGATTAATACAATAAAAATGGTTTATAGAATTAACGGAATTACTCATAGATTTGTCTGACTTGTGCAATTTACTTTCGAAGTAAAATTCACGGTTTACTACGTGAGAGTTTAACATTCGTATGTTCTTTATACTGTAGAAGGTAGTCAGTTCAAACGCTTTCCGCGAGAGCTATATCTACCGACGTAAAGGATATCGACCTGGATATGCCTAGCTGTTTTGAAAACGAGTTGTTTACAAAACAACTTTTTTTTATGATAATAAGGGACTAAACGAGCAGGACGTTCAGCTGATGGTAATTGCAATGCAGTGGCCGTTCAGGATTCTTGAAAAACCTGAGCGGCACTACAATTACTCGTCCCCTTGAGACATAAGATGTTAAGTCTCATTTGCCCAGTTATTTCACTAGCTACAGCGCCCTTTAGGCCGAAACACAGTAATATTTACACATTACTGCTTCACGGCAGAAATCGGCACCGATTATTTCTTGCTCATCGATAAGTATTACTACTTACGCTGTTCGAGAACATTGCATAAAAATCCTTAATTCTATAAATAGACACACTGGATTCGTTGTGTCATTCAGTAACGAAGCGATAAAGTGAACATTCAGTGGGATACTTTTGACAAGCGATACGACTGTTATTGCTTTATTCGTGGTTAGTAATATTATATACAATAAATAAATTAAAAAGGTGATTTCCGAACCAATATTTTACAAACGGTCTGACCAGAAGGGTTTTTATTCTTCGTTAAGATATTCTCGTAAAAAAAATGGCTTCCAAATACGGTAAGAATTGTAATTTTCTATCAAATTTAACTCATATTATGTTATTTGTTGGTATACCTATGACTATCTGCTCAATTTAATTTGTACTTAATGAAAATAAAGTGATTCAGGTGTGTATTTCCAACCAATACTTAATACGTACTTGTGAAATATATTTGATAACACTTAATGCACAATAAAACAGCTTTGACCAAACTTAACAAATAGTAATAATTTGCATCGTAAATTACTCTGTAATAACATGCCGTCTATTGCCGACTTATCATGACCTAAGACATCTAACCACGAACAAAACCAACACTCCAATTCGTCGACTCGTAAATCAATGTAATAAAGTTTATATTAGCACCGCCACGACACGTCGGCTGCAAAACATATTTGTTCATGTTACCCATAAAACAAAGGGAATGATACGTGGAAGTTAATTATGTTCAGAAATGTAATTAGGTCTAATCAAATAACGTAATCTTTTTGTAGTTTTTATCGCGTTAAAGTTATTTTATATAGGTTTTAATCGTGGTTTTTAATGTTTGTGTTATTTTTGTGGTCTGTGCTCAGACACAGTAGCCCAAGTATCATCAAACATAACAATTAATGTTTTATTTAATATACTTCAAACATTGTTAGAACGGATATAAATCAGTGGGGTTTTTACTAGCGTCCAGATAATTAGCATTGGAAACATTTTATGTTTATATGTTATAAAAGATTATATTATCAAGTGCCTCAAGATAGGGTTATCAACTAAATATATTTTATTGTTTTTTTTTTCTTAACATATACCTCCTTACAAATAAACTTGGTATAAAGTTATACCTGAGAATAAACCAAGAGTATGCAAAATGTTTACAAATAGATGATTGTTTTATTCGGACGTATAACCGCATTCATTTGCAAGGCTGCTTGCTACTCGGAAAACTTCAGAATTATCACTGTATTGACAGACAAATATAGATTTAGCATATACTTGGTGTACTCTCAGATATAACTTTATACCAAGTTTATTTGTAAGGGCCTTAGAATACATTTGTGAAGTTTTTTTTTATGAAAAAAGGGACGAGACGAGCATGACGTTCAGTTGATGGAAATTGATACGCCTCCCATTACAATGTAGTGCCACTCAGGATTCTTGAAAAACCCAAAAATTCTGAGCGGCACAATTGCGCTAGTCACCTTGAGACATAAGATGTTAAGTCTCATTTGCCCAGTAATTTTACTAGCTACGGCGCCCTTCAGACCGAAACACAGTAATGTTTACACATTACTGCTTCACGGCAGAAATAGGCGCCGTTGTGGTATCCATAACCTAGCCGGCATCCTGTGCAAAGGGAGGCTCCACTGGTAAATGTTGTTATTGAAACATGAAATTGTTATTTTATATCATTACTAGTTGACCGCGACGTCGTCCGTATGGACGGTATAAAGCACAAAATAAAATGCCTGCATCTAGCGTAATGATATGTACATATTATGTTGTCCCGGCGACAAGAGTTGGTTGGAGGTCTTTTTAATTAAAATTTTAAATTATTACATTGCTTAAGCAGGATCATGGCGATCTTTGGGGGAGGCCTTTGTCCAGCAGTTGACGTCTTCCGACTGAAATGATGATGAATGATGAAGCAGAATCAAACAATAAACTACTATGTATTGTAGTGTAAAATGAAAAGAATAGGGACTACCCTATTCTTTTGAGACTACTCAGGAGCAAGGTTGTCGTAAGAGGCGACTAAGGGCTTTTCGCTTTGGGAGTCACGCTCTGACGTCCTATGACGATATCACAAACGGGAGAAACAAAAAGAAAGTTTTAGAAAAATTTACAAATTATAGTTTCGGTTGAACTTTAAGTATGTATCTTACCCTACTTTGTGGTAAAGTGATAAAACAAACAGCAGGTATTCTTTTAAAAAAAAACTTAAATGTACAGTCCTTACTTTGTTTCGAGTTTATTATACACATAGATCAAATGTCAAATACTATATGTATTTTGTCTATAAATATCTCAGGAGACTATTCACCGAAATTAAAATTATTTATTACATAAATTTATGCAAGTTTTATATGCATAGATTTAGTTTTGCTAGATTAATTAATTAACAACTTCTAAATGTATTCCGAGAGCTACACTTGGATTATGTGTAAAACTACCAAGGACAACTTGACCATATGTAAAAAAAAGTGTGTGTGTACTTATGTATGCACGCAAGAAGTTATACTTCTTTTGCCTAACAAAGCAAAATCCTTAAAAATTCTTATTCCTCGTGCTACGTTTGTAGAAAGAACAATATTGTAAAAATCTTGCAACAATGGCTTTGACAATTATTTATTAAATAACGAATACGGCTGTACTGGCTTGAACCGTTTGCCTATTCTAATAATGGACGAAGAAACCAAAAAAAAAAAAAAAAATAACGAATGTCGCAAACGTCACAAAATTTTATGAACCAACTTCACCGTGATACTTTTGTGTTAAAGTGATGCGCGCGCATCTTAAAATTTCACTCTCATCATTTTTCATAACGCGCCTTAAGAAGTATAACTTCAATAAATTTTATGTTAATCTAATCTAACTACTTTTTATTTTAACAGTTCTTAATATTCATTTTATATTAGCTACTTTTATTCGTTTACAATGTAAGTGAAACAATTACTTCATTCGAATTAAAACCGTCTGCATTTTGCGTTGCAAAAAAACTTTCACGAGCAATTACAGATGGTCTGAGTGATAAGTTAATATACGCACTTTTATATGTTAAAATAACGCAGTAGGCAGCCCTAACATTACCGGAGGGTGCCCATACTTATCGTTATAATTTCACTTCAATTACTTTCGCAATAAATTATTGTTTTTATTAGGATGGATTATTACAGCTAGCTTTTGTGGTCGTAATTTCTTTAGACAGGTTTATAACCTTTTTTATTTTTTAATGTGTTAGTTTAGTTTAAAATCTACTTTATTATACACAGATAGTAGGACATTTTAAGTTGTAGAATACCGAATGAAACCTTTTAACAATCAAACCTATTTTCTTTTTAATTTAAAAATATTGATTAGGCGTGTACGCCTACACCTTTACAATTGTTCTTAAAACATATTAAATACGTAAATAAGCTAATATAAATATGAAAATTATTATTTCTAACTTATTTCCTTTATTTCCCGGTGTTTCCGGGACGATACGACATGGGTACCTTCAAGAAAAGCGCGTACACCTTCCTTAAAGGCCGGCAACGCTCTTGTGATTCCTCTGGTGTTGCAGGAGAGTGTGGGCGGCGGTGATCACTTCACACCAGGTGACCCGTACGCTCGTTTGTCCTGCTATTCCATAAAAAAAAAAAAAAAAAACTTTAATATTTTGAAAATAGGCATTGACGCTTCACCAAATATTACTAAAATACATTACAAACAAATATTTCGTTAATGCGTTCTGTCGTTGTTATATAAAAGAAATATAATGCATTTTTTTTTATTTTTCCTTGATGTTTTAACACTTCAGTGTACAGCTAAATATTCGATTTAGATATACATAACAATAGCTGAACAAATTCTTCAATATAGAAAAGCACTAAGCCATGGTATAGACCATAGTCGAATAACTTTTCTTGTAAAATTTGAATTATCTTTTTTCATCTTAAAAGATTTTATAGAATCAATAACACTTTCATCTTAAGCTGTACCTCTCTTTCACATATTCTTAGATGTTTGATTAATATACAATATCTTTACGCGTTCCCGAGATAATCAGTATTGACAGACAGATGGATGGATGGATGGACAACAAAGTGATTCAATTTTTCCTTTGAGGTAAGGAGTTCAAAAAATGAATATCCTTGTAACGGGATTACGCCAATTCTAATTAATATGCGTAGATACAAGGTTCGATAGACTTTTTTAAATTGCAAAAAGAGATGTTATTAATCTAACTTCCATATATATGCAAGTGCAACCACAATCAGCTTTTATTATAGTAGTAAAGGTAATATGCATAATTACATTACTTAAACAATGTCCATTACATGCGCGCCACATTGAGTCGTAATTAATGGAAATTTATGTGAGCCAAGCGCGTTCAGGAATGAAATTGAAAAAGTATTAGAATTGCGTCTAATGATACAGTACTGTATCCGTTGTTCAATGTTTATAAAGATGTGTTATTGTAGCATATTATGATATTTCTTTTATGATATTTTTGATAAGGGACGAGACGAGCAGGACGTTCAGCTGATGGTAAACGATACGCCATGCCCATTACATTGCAGTGCCGCTCAGGATTCTCAAAAAACCCAAAAATTCTAAGCGGCACTACAATTGCGCTCGTCACCTTGAGACATAAGATGTTAAGCCTCATTTGCCCAGTAATTTCACCAGCTACGGCGCCTTTCAAACCGATACACAGTAATGCTTACACATTACTGCTTCACGGCAGAAATAGGCGCCGTTGTGGTACCCAAAATCTAGCCGGCTTCCTGTGCAAAAGAGCCTCCCACTGGTAATGGTATGATATTTACTAATACTAGCTTATTGTTACTAATATCTTTTTCAATACATAAATTACCGAAGTAGACTTAGAGCGCTTTCGCACCACGGATCGCCGTATCCATGAAAACACGGTCCGAAGTAATCGTAGAACTATTTCTATGGTAGTTTACGCACGAGATCCGCTTTTCGTCATCCGATTTCTTTCCGTCAACCGTAGAAATAGTTCTACAAATACTCCGGACCGTGTTTTCATGGATACGGATCGGACGTTGATCGGATGTAGTCCGAAAGCGCTCTTAGATTGGAAGAGCGACATCTCAAATCAATTTCCTAATATAAATACAATTACATGGGGTTGAACAGGTTATCAATTGTAAAGTAGATCTTGTACATAGCATATAGGTTTACGAACCATGCGTCACTCGAACGGTTGGCTCCGTTGTTAAGAGCGCTCGGATGGAACTCAAGAGGCATAGATTCGAGTGACGCATTGTTCATAAATTTAATTTGTATAGCTACAAGCTTATTTAAATTCAACTATTTTTATTCAAAATAGGTTATAAAATCACTTGTTCAAAATCAAAAACTACCACCTTCACAGATTAATGCCTCAGACCTGTAAAGAAACTCAGTGAGCTTCTTTTTTTTAAGAAAAATTTCGATTCTATAAAATTTGTCATTTAAATAGCTTGACGGCGGTCGCGCCATTCCCAATCTATGGTAGGATTAAGAAAGTCATTTGAATTTCGTAACATACTATTTGTTTTGAACATTTTCTGGGATCATCTAGTAAAAACATATACAATGCCCCACAACAGAATTACTTTTATCCTAAAGCGTAAACCCTAAACAGAATATAATATACTCGATTCCTTATTTTGAATGTCTTAAAGTACCTATTCTGTGTATATTTCACTCATGTTAGTGTGATCTTAAGAGGATATGAATATGGTCTTAATGGTAAGTGTAGAACAGCATTATCTACAAAATGTCAAGAAGCCATCACTAACAATGCAGACCCTAACCAGTCCGTGTCATCCACGTTCCTGAGGGTTTTTTTTATAACAATAAGGGACGAGATGAGCAGGACGTTCAGCTGATGGTAATTGATAAGACAGTGCCGCACACGATTTTTGAAATCCTAAAAATTCTGAGAGGCACTACTATTGCGCTCGTCACCTTGAGACATAAGATGTTAAGTCTCATTTACCCAGTAATTTAACTACGGCGCCCGTCAGACGAAACACAGTAATGCCCACATATTACTGCTTCACAGCAGAAAAAGGCACCGTTGTGGTACCTATAATCTAGCCGGCATCCTGTGCATAGAAGGTCAATGAAGTCCACTGTTTCTCCTGGAAACTGCTGCATACGGGTCTTTTTGCGAATACCAACTTTATGGTGCAGATGAGCAGATGATGCAGTACAAAAGGCAAATATTCTCTGACTCAAAACAGAATTCACACAAAAGCGACTGAGACTTTCCGTTGGCTCTGTAGTGGCATCCCCTCTAATGTGGGTACGATATAGTGAACTAATCACCCGCTTACCAGAATCACTCAGATTTCCGAAATAGTCGAAACCAGACTGATTGTTAGTCAAGTCTTACGTTATACTTATAAAATATAATTTAAAACGTGATCAACGTCATATGAAATTAATTTTTTTTTATTAAGCATTTCAGTGAAAGAAGTATTAGCATAAGAAGTAAAAACCAACATCAACTCGAGGCTAATAATATAAAAAAAAAAGAACACTATTTAAAAAAGGAGCTGTATTAGGGAAGTCCGCTCTTACCAACGGAAAGAATAATAATAGGAATGCTAACAGATATAAACCAAGTTATATCTTCGTTTCTGATCACTGTTTCTCACATATTTTTACGAATGTTTTTATGTGAAATTATTATTTATTATTATTTTATTTTTACAGAAATTACCATCAATTAACACGTAGAATTCATTCGAGGTGAATGCATCGAACAATGAAATTGGAAACAGAATTCCTAAAGAAATAATAACACGTTGTGTAATTGATGTTATCTTGGAGAATATGAAGACTCCAATATTGGCACTTATTTTTTTTTACTATGTACCTGTATTTTCTATTTAATATATACATGGCAGTTAAGAGAGGGATTACTTTTCCGAAAAAAAGAACTAAATAAAAAATATAATGATAATTACAAAACAATATTTTATTAGTAAACAATACGTTTAGAATTTTAGGTCCGTATCCCAGATCTTGCCTCAAAATGTAGCCTGTGATCAAATATGTTTTGTTTTTTTAAGACTGGGTGTAACTAGGTAAGGGCTGATTACACCAAATAGCAGAACACGATTAGAACAATTTAAACTAAGTTTACGCCTGTAAACGAGTTAACAGTTTCAATTCGCATTTCACCAACAAAATCGCAGTTGTAGATTAAGCGAATTTAAAAATTGAGCGCTGAATTTTGGCCGATTAAAATATTTGGTCACGTTTAAGAGCTATCACAGTCGCTATGATACATTCTATTGATTATGGTAATATGAAAAATCGGTTTTCGTGAAGGCGCTTTTAATATATTTGGTGTAATCGCTTCGTCTTTAACCGCGATTGATTGATTTTCAAGATTTTCATTTCATCTAGTTTACGTAAAACTGAGTTGTTCTTTTGTTGTTTTTTTTTTTAAACTAGTTTGTAATATGTAGAAATCAGGGCTTATACAGCACTAGAACTATCCATAAATGAGACAAATACACTTAATCAGGAATTAAGTATGTCTTGGGCAATATGGGCCTTACACATCTTATTGAATCTAGGTGTCTAATCTAGGAAACTCAAATAAGTTTGAATACCCCTGAGAGAAAGTCGTTAAGCAATACAAAAATACAGAATTCATTTATATAGCTAGGTAGTGTAATATTAAAACTTGTGAGATAAATTAGCTTCAACGCTTTCACACTGACAAATGTAATTAATTCATAATCTAATTTATAGTATTTTGTATTGATAGGTTTTAAAATGAGTTTATAATAAAACTAGCTGTTGCCCGCGATGCCATCCACGTGGATGCTATAAAGCAGCAAAAAATACTATGCCTGTTAGTTTCGTGATAAATGTATCGCACCGTTTAATAAAAATATTGTGTTTCTTTTTATGCAAAATTTTAAATTTGATACGATTTTATTATAATATAATTAATAATAATTAATATATTAATATTAATAGTTAATTAATCAATTAACCTATGTCAGCTTGATGTGTTTACAACCGCTACCAACATCATGAATTGTCATAAGACATTTGACATTTTTGACATTATTTGACATAGACATTAGATGAGATTAGACATCCCAATTAATTATAACATTTATTTAACGACATACTTTGTTAGTACTGTTTTATATAATGATAACTATAATTTTAGAAATTACTAGAATAGCATATTAATGTTTGGTTAACTTGATTCGTGTAAGGCACTACAGTAGTGCCAACTAACAGTTGGTAGATAATAATCACGATAAGATACATAATCACTGTGACAGTCGTGCCCTATATAAGCCAGAGCGCTCAGTTCAAACCTAACACCGAGAACAAAACACATTGTGAATTGTAAGGGGTAACACTGCCCAAATTGTATTAAATATTATAATAGTTATTAGTGGAAAGTGTAAAATACAGATATTTCAATGTTAAGTCCGTTTAAATTACCAACCCCTTCTACACCTATACATATTATGTAATTTCAATACCTTGATTAAATCGTGTATAAACAGAATATGCATTTTCACGAGTAATTAAAGTCATGATGCGTATCAGAGAGTATTATTCAATTATGTATGATCAATAAATCAATGATATCTCATAATGTTTTTATGTCAGAGGAAGTGAGGCACACAGTGGATGATCAACTTCACAGATATAATTGTTAGATAAATATTATCGATTTAATTTTAATTTATGTTCTTAAAAAGTAGGATAGCATTTTTTATGTGCAGATTTTTTGTATCTCTATTTTGTTGATAATTATGTTGGTATATCTAAAACCTCATGACACAAATGAAAACCAACTTTAAGGCGAGGATTATTTTGTACATCCAAAACCGCTTCACAAAGTAACGACAATTGTAATATACCTACTTTATGTTACGTCCTGTCTAGCACTACGTCTACTATCCTTGTTTATATGATGTATGCCCTTTTCGAGATACGCTGTATATAAACTCATGTTTAAATGTATGCCTGTTGACACAGACGTTGCGGTGTTTCGTGCTAATGAACAATTAAACAAAGTATAATTTATATTTACACGGCCGGTGTACGATCGATATTAGCAATTATAAGCAGACGTAACACACTCTCACGAATGCTATATCTAGTAAATACCCACCACTGCCTGTAACTGGTAATTGTTCGCGCTGACAAGAAAAATTGATATCATTTCTAACGGTTATTTTTATTGCGAGAAAAAATTATAGTGTTTCTATTAGTGAGTGCACCATAACCGGTTCTGATACTGAACCCTTGACGACCCTGCATTCGACTGTAACATAAAATAATGTTTTATGCCAGTATATTTTAATAGTAATAATACCTACGCAAATATTAATTTGTATCTGATTTTAGGGCGAAGGTACTTAATTTCAAATTTCTAATATTTTTCCTAATAATTTTCAAAATTTTATCTATCACATTTGTAACAGGTTTTAACAAAACAATTTTTTTAATGGCAAGATGATGAACAGTGAAAAACTAAACTCTGGGAGAAGGCTTTAAACTTGAAAGTTCCTAACTCAAAAAGCTTCTAGTAAAACGCGTGGTTGTAGAATAACAGGCAGCTACGTGATGAAAAAAATTACATGGGATTCATTTAATGACAGTGAGACATTCCTCCACAGTGCGGTTTTCAAGAAACTTTCATCCACGTAAAACAAAGCTGTGGAATGAGCTTCCTTGTGCGGTGTTTCTAGGACGATTCGACATGGATACCTTCAAAAAAATACTCGTAATTCCTCTGGTGTTGCAAGAGAATGTGGGCGGCGGTGATCACTTAAAATCACCCCAACGCTCATTTGTCCTCGTCTTCCACAAACAAAAGTTTGAAAAACAATGAGGTCGTTATCGAAAGTACTATCTAACCCAGTTTTCGCGTCAACCCTCACTTTCACTCAGACCGTCTGTATTCGTTTCACCACCGACTGGCGATACCATCGTACGTACTTCGTCCCCGGCGGGTGCGTCATAATTACACATGCGCTCTGCAACTCTACAACACTCCTTACACGTATATTAACCGTTTACATGTAATTTAAAACAGGTTCATGCGCCGGGTGTTCCTTAGTTACAAGTTGAAACATCGTTAAGGCCTTGACCTGTCTACAATTACTGTAAGTATTACTTGAACTTCTCTGAAGCTGCTATTTTTAAGGGCAACCTGTATAGATACAATGTCTTGATACTACAGAGCTGATTAGCCACATTCATCACATTTTGTCACGTTGCCTTCGTTAACTATTTGAAGAACTATATTTATCATAGATGCTACGTGTGCACCTTGAAATATTACCAATAAGACACTTAATATTAACTGTTTAATCAAGAATTTTGAAAATAAACTGTTTACAAGATTATAAACATAGGACATTGAAATTGAAAATCAAATGAAAATATTTGTGATCTTAGCGTATGGTAGGTCACACTTCAAAATTATTATGGAGTCGAAGTTTAAAATATTTTCATGAGGATTTTTAATCCCACAGTGCAAAAAATCTAGAGGCAGAATCACGAAGTATTTGTGAATGCTCAGTTTGGTATCTTGGAGAAAAAAGGCCAAAGCCAAATCTATATGGAAAAGAATGGTTGAGCAAGCCATAAACACACAAAGGGTTGCAGCTCCAAAAGAAGCATAAAGGAAAAGTAAGGCATAAAATTTAAAAATTACTTATTATTATATATATTATATATATATATATATATATATATATATATATATATATATATATATTATATATATATATATATATATATATATATATATAATATATATAATAATAAGCAAGCCATAAACACACAAAGGGTTGCAGCTCCAAAAGAAGCATAAAGGAAAAGTAAGGCATAAAATTTAAAAATTACTTATTATTATATTATATATATATATATATATATATATGAGATACAGTGGACGTCTTCCGGCTGATTATGATGTTGATGATTCAAGAGATAAGGAGAAAGAACATAGTAAATTTTTCGGGAACAAAACTTTACATGTGATCATAGACTTGCAATAAATTAGCGTACAACCAAAGGATGCTAGAGAGAAGAACATCTCTAACAAAACGATAGAATAGGAAAGCGAATATATTGTTACTGTAACCGATTTTGATCCACAAGTCGCACACAGTCAGCTACGCTTGGAATTAGCACCATAGTATTTTGCGTATTTAACTAGCTAACGCAAACATTGATCGATAAATCAAAATTGATCACGCCACACCGATAATGATCGGGCTGTCTGGTCTCCTACGTCTATGTGGTCTATACGTTAGTATACTTTAAGTCTATGCAAGTGATAGTACAATGAGGTTTTTTGTACCCTACACACTAGACTCAAGTCAATGTTATACGAAATGTTAACTAATTCCAGGACTTATAGGAGGATCAGATAGTTTCTCATGTTGAAAGTTTTCGGCACACCATAGACGAAAGTTACAGAGTCTCCAATACTAAAAATATAGATTAACCTAATGGTAGCGTATATATAGAAACTAATTAAATCACCCGTAAGCGGTAACATGCCGTTTTCCTTGATTTAGAAAACTAATACCATAACTTGCCTTTATCAATAAATGTCTTTCAATGCACACCCTGTCCTCCTTATGTCAGCTTAAACATGGAGCGATAATGGACTCGCGAGATAAATACATAATATTATAAAGCTTTGACATTGCATTCGATGGTGTAGGTAAGGCATAATGTATATTGTCTTTCAGGCTTTTGACCATTTTTTTTAATCGATTACGCCTTACCCTCAATTTAGCCAACACAAATATATTTTTAGGGAATATAAGACAAATTTGGCCACCTAAAGGTAAGTGAATGCCACATCAACGGCAGCAATTTGTTAAAAAGCACTTTAGATCACTCCATGGACAATGAACTAGACTCAAAATAAGGAGACTTGACTCCTCGACAATTCGAGAAGCATTACGTTACACGCGGTCAAATGGCTCGAGGGTTCGCCAGACCACGGATGAGGGTAATGAAGGTAAAGCTGTGACACAATTGTATGTACCAGCGTGAAATATTGCTAACGATAAACGCCATCATATCGGCCGGAAGACGTCCACTGCTGGACAAATACCTTCACCAAAGATCTTCACGATGATCAGTCCTGCGCTGCCCTCATCCAACGTATTTCGACGATTTTGACCAGATCATCGGGGTCACATGGTCTCCCAACACTGCGTCTTCTGGTACGTGATCGCCAATCGAGGACTTTACTGCCCCAACTGCTATCTGTCCGTCGAACTATATGCTGGCCATTGCCACTTCAGTTTCGCAATAATTTGGGCTTTTTCGGTATATTATCATATGATGATCGATTATGTACTAGGGGAAAAGTTAATTGACTTTTGACAATTCGCTAATTGGAGCAGCTCTACCTTATACGTGGTCAAATGGTTCTAGGGTTAGCCAGACCACGGATGAGGGTTGGGTGCGACTTTTGGATCAGAAGTGTATGGACCAACGTGAAATATTGTTAACGCTAGACGCCAAATACAATCCAATTTTTTCAACTTTTATTTCCCTACCTACAGACTAGGGAATTCTATCAAATGAAATCAGTTTATCTATCGGATGCAAGGATTTGAAAGCAGGCTGAGACAGTTAGGCAGATGTTCACAAATCGAATAATATTTAAAATATTTTCACCATTGGAAAATGGGCAATTTCTTAAAAGAAATTATTCATTACACTTTAAATAAATTACTACGCAGGAAGCCTTTTAGATGGATTTCGTATAATTGTTTGTAAAGAAGGCATTTAAATTCAAATTACATTTATAATTCTCAATGAATTATTTATGATTAAGGAGCTCGGCTTGCAAGATAACTGTGTTGTGCGAACAGAATTAGCGGTTGATTGAGCATGAAATTGATTAATAACTGCTAAAATTCCTAAGTTTTCTTGTTGCATTTGGTTATCTACCAGCTATATTACTTCACAATTGTACTCTGCTCAACGTTCACAAGTTAAATTGTGGACAGCTTACTGCAAGATAATTAGTTTGCAGTAAATTGTTGTAGTAGTCTAATTATAAAGATTTTTGCAAGGGTTCTTATAATATAAATCACAAATATTCTGTAATTAAGTGAGTCAAATCAAAATCACTTTATTCATGTAGGGTTGACCTTGATTTTTACTCTAAGGTCTGTATTCTAGAAGCCATCCCAAACGTGATCACGGATTACGTATAATGTGGAATAACACTGAAATACTCAGGTAACCCTAAAAATTATATTAAATCAAATCAAAATTGCTGTATTCATATAGGTCAGGGATATGACACTTATGAATGTCAAGTTTTCTTTTCTTTTTACATTTTCCGCCACTTCCCAAAAGGTTCAGCTTTAATGAGAAGAAAAGGCAAAAAAACATTGCCACTCTTTTAAAACAACATTTACAACTGCATCGTTTTACAAATCATTTCAACTAAAATATATGTAAAGTGACGCAACAAATACACAAACGTCAAATACTTTAAAGTAATGCCGT
This sequence comes from Leptidea sinapis, assembly GCF_905404315.1. Lineage (NCBI taxonomy): Eukaryota > Metazoa > Arthropoda > Insecta > Lepidoptera > Pieridae > Leptidea > Leptidea sinapis. The sequence continues at coordinate 14,847,279 of NC_066268.1, forward strand.
ACACGAGTAAATCAAAAATGTAATTGTAAATTTATTAATTTGTAATACAGTAAAACTAAAGTTATTCAGTACAGTAGATGCATCAATCCACACACACCATGAATAAATAAGGGTATTTTGTGAGAATTTCATTAGCGATTGTAAAAAATAAAATATCTTTAAATTTAAAAACAAGAAGCCGAGTTTCTGGTTACAGGATGATCTTGCAACCACAAGTAGCGCTAGTCCACAAGCATGACGCATGGGCCAGTCATCGCCTCCCTTGACAATATATTAGGGAAGGGAACGACCCGTCCTACGTCGCCGCCACAAGCATAGACATTTAAGCGTGCATGATGAAGCCTGTCACGGGATCTCGACCAAATAACAAAAATAAAGTTCCTCATGTGAGAGGTAGGATTTAAGACGTAAGCTATCCAACGCGGAATTGCTGCCAGTATTCTAAGGTAATGATAGTTTTAATTTAATGTCATCATAGTATTGTAAATATAGTAATAAGCATTGTTTTCTATGAAGAAATTATACATGGTGAAACTCTCTTCTATCAAATTTCAGTCAAAATTGTATCCATCGGTAACATCCTTAATTAAAACCTGATAATAAAACACAAAGCAGCTTACCGACCACGGTAGTAAGTAAATCAAAACTCGATATAAAATCAAAACAATATAATGTGAATTTGAAAAAAGGATTTGTCAGTCATGGAATTATAAACGCAAATATTAAAATACTTTGACAGGTCCGTTTTGATCATTAAGTACAATTATATGCTTACGTTCGAATAAGCGGATTATCGAGCAAAAAGTTTCATGTTGTGACGTTAGCTGCGCAGTTGCATCAAAATCGTTTATACCTTTTTTGAATCATAAAAATTCATGAGCCAATACATAATTTTCTGAATTTTGACTTTACTGTCGCGTTTTCATCGTTGCAATTGAAATCAGTAAAAACTATGCACAAATCAAACCACGTTTTAACTTACTGTAAGAATGGGAGTAAATTACCTTTAAACTGTAATTTAAATTTAAAATACAGTTTGAGCTTTTTTGATTATACTAAGCAACGCATCATAGGTGCTGGTTTTTGGTGCCGGTATTATAAGGGGCATTTTATAAGTAAAAAAAAAATAAATTAAAAAAAAATAAAAGAAGAGACGAGACCTCCCTTATTTTTTTGTTGCAGGTACCCCTTTAAATGCGAAACTGCATTCTAATTTTTCTTGATTTTTGGCATATGAATCATATTATGAGACGATGATCTTTCTAACAGTGGGATGTGGTCACGGTATGCTACGCTTTAGGCAAATTATTCGATGCAAATCGATCCAAATCATTTTGTCACTGTTGCGGCACCGTTTTACATAATATTCATATAGGAAAAAAAATATCGCTTGTAACTTTTTCTCGTAAAAATAACTCTGAATTCTCAAAGTCTAGAGCTAGTTTTAGCTAACAATATATATGTATATGCAGTCAGTAATATTAAATAAGAAGCAAATGGTACTAAGGCATATGCCTTAGAAAATTGTAATATGCAGAAGCTACACGTAATTATTACATAAATATTGTGCCTAAAACTCCTGAAATTATTAATCATTGGTCAAGTAAACTGTGAAACGCAAAATGACTAAATTAACACTTGTTTAATACGAAACAAAAACGTTGAAACATGATTGTATTAAAAAGTCACTCGGCCTTACATATCTCAACGTAACCGCAATACTTGGCATGTTTATTAAATTACGTTTTAATGTAACTTAATTGAAAGCAGGCAATTTGCTGGCCTTCGCATTTACTACTGCAGTGTTCAGTCCGACATAGATTAATAAAAAATAGAGACGTTGTTCGAATAAACATTCGTGAAATTTACGATTTTACTTAGAATATCAAAGATTATACTTGACATGACATAGCTACTATGTTTTGAAATTTTAAAATTTAATTTTACAATTCTTTTACATGTTTTGAATTCTTTGAAATTTCTAATAATTCGTACAAAAGTGTTATACTTTTAGTAATAAGAAAAACCTACTAAACTTGTTTTTGAGTAAGTTTTTCTAAAAGCATAATAATATTTAGAATTTGATAGAAATCGAGCGAACAATGTGTGTGTAAAGATTTTCACAACCAAGTTTGCATAGCTTTCATAAACAACTTCAACATAAACTGAATGGTAACAGTTAAACTAAATATTGGTTAAACAGATTGTCTAGAAATCACGTTGAAGTCAGAATCATAATTAAACCAATCAAACGTAATGAAAAGGAAATTACTTGTATCCGTGACTTTGCCTTTAATAAGTTTGTGCTGTGGTACAAGTGCGAAGAGGTAGCGATAAATGCTACAATTTTCTTTAATTTACATAGTAGAGAGAGGGAACACATCTTTTTGGGCATATTTTTGCCGATGGTGACCAAATTTTTTTTATTTGATTACTTTTTGGAACGAAGTTCCTTACGGCAGGCTTGGAGGAGATAGGGATTTTGCTGCGGGACCGAACTGAAAAAATGTGATAGTAAAACCGTAAGAAAAAGTTCGTGGAATAAAACCGTTAAATGAGACGTACGCAGGCGCGACAGTCGTATACACAAGCGAGTAGTGTATAATTTTGTAATTATTTCTATTTCTATGTAATTTTATGTTGTCAAACAAAAATAAAGAGACATATTTTGTTATTTTAATTGATAATTTGGATTGTGATTTTTTTTATTTTACGTAATTTATTACTTCCTAAAATACTGAATTTCCTAAATACTTTCCTGTACTTAAATAAAAACTAATCTGCAAAATTTAAGAGAAAAATCAAGAAAACCTACATAAAATTGAACACGATTTTTTTTACAATTTGTGTCGATTGTACATTAGCCGAAGGAACTTCGTTCCTACCTGGTTCTTGTCCTTCCCACGACACCACATCTTTTTTGATTAACAATTATTTAGTTTTATAAAAAAATAATCTTCTGATTATTTAATGAATGAAAACAGGCTATCGTAAGAAATTCTGAAGAAGTGAAAACTTTATACAATACAATAATAATGACTAAAATGCTGAAGTAGTTTCCCTTCTTCCTTAGTCGGCTCAAGCCTACTTTTATCGACAAGGGCTTCATATCTGAGCATGACACCTCAGTGTCTTTCAGTATCCACATAATAAAGTGTTCAGTGCGCGTTAAGGAAACTCACTCAGAAGAAGCAAATAAATTATATGCAGAGAATAAATAAAAAATTTGTTAGAGTTCAGATGTTTTTTTAAATGCCATTTGTTACTAATTACTTCTAACGTGTAAACTTCACTCTTTCACTATGAAGGCCCGTATTATTGTAAAAGTAACAATAGTAAGTAATGTGAAGTATATTTTTGTCAAAATATAATAGAGACAATGAAAGTCTAACCATGAATTCATCCTGAGATTATCTTATAATATTAAAGAGCAATTCTTGTAAATATAATTTGTATATTTTCATGTATTTCTATTAAATGATTTTGATTTAATTACCTTATACTCGTATATGGTGATTTATGAGGCGAAAGATAGATCTATCCCTGTCTTATCTCTAGGCACACGCATTATCCAAGTTTTATCCATTATCTTACTTAAATATACTAGCGTATATACGATCTGACTGCTCGATAATGTGTGACCAATTTTGATTTATTAATGCGTGCGTTAGCGAGTGGTTTGACTTGAAAAATTCTGAGGAGATATTTCAAGCGTGGCTGACTAATTAACAAATTTTCAACAAAAGTGGTTACAGGTACAATAGGGTCACTTTTCTTTTCTATCTTGCTGTATCTTTGTTAAGGATATTCTTGCTAGCTTTGTTCGTGTATACGCCTAATATACTATGTAAGCCATATTATAGATAATTTAAGTACAATGTCTAAATCCGCTCCAGAACCCATGGGACTAACACCATAATTATTTAAATATTTTATTCAAATATTTCTATCAAACGGACTTAATATTTTTTTTAAATATTGCGATATCCTGAAGTGTCAAAAGAATCTGTAGGTAATTTAATATATTTCAAGAGTTTTTTTCTGGGGCGAATGAAGTATGGACACAGAACAATAACCTTTACGAAGTCTAATTCACCTCTAGAAACTTTTAAATTTTAGTTGAAACTTTACTTGATAAAATACATAAAATAAGGAAATACGTTTTAGTTTTTGCACGTATCTGCAATCGAGTTAATTAATTTCATTATTTTAAAAATAGAATGAACTTCATTAAATTACGAGGAAAACACAGAGTAGTTATTTATTCTGTATTTACATGTAAGGTATCGCGATTACAATAGCTGATATTATTAGCCTGTGGCAAGTGCAGCCAGCGTTAACAACAGCTTGAGCAAGCTGACACGTAATGGTTGGAGCTTAATAGCTTAAGAGCCAGTGAAAAGAGTATTTAAAAAGAGTATTTTAAGAGAGATTTAAAAAATTTGGGTTCCTGATTAATCCGGTATTACAGGAAAATAAAAGTTAAACGTGTTATTGACGTTTCAGAGAGTTGATGAAAGAGAAAAAGCCTTTTTTCAAGCGGTGAAGGTTTAAAGAAGTTCTACAGTACAGGACAGTACTCATCTCAAAAGTTTACAAAATATATGAATCAATTTAATTAAATCATTAAATTTATGGCTTTGGGTTAGCAAAAAATATATTAATAATATGCAACTTATTGAAATTCTTTAAAAATATATAAAATATGTTGTCATATCTTTATATATATAATTCTTCTGTCCGTGTGTTGACAGTGAACTCCTCCTAAATGGCTGGACCGATTTGAATGAAATTTTCTGTGTGTGTTCAAGTAGATTCAAGGATGTTTAAGATTCATAATTGAATTACCTCCTAAACGGCTGGGCTGATTCTTAATTTTAATTTTCGCGGATGTATCCAAGACTAGTAAAAACGAGTTTTAGTGTTTCGGTATATTTGTACGTTTTGAACAGCAGCTCTTCGGCTAGCACCCAAGGCATTACTCTGAAGTGGTTTATTTAATTAAACTTAGACAATCAACTTTGTTTCTCTTACAATAGTCTTCGGAGAACTCGACGACTGTATGGTAGTAGCCCACGAGTTTAATGATGTTTAAAAATACTCTTTACTACAGGTTAGAGGATTGTAATAACTATACTGTTTGTTATTCATGGTATTCATTTAATTATTATAAATTACGAAGAAACGAGTACTTTTATTCTTACCACCGCACATATGCTCAAATAATTTGAACACAAACAAACTCTAACTATTTCATAAAACAATTTTTCATGCCAGATTTTTGAAGTTATACTTCTTTAGGCGCGTTATGAAAAAATGATGAGAATGAAATTTTAAGATGCGCGCGCATCACTGTAACACAAAAGTAACAGGTTGAAGTTGGTTCCTAATATTTTCTGATGTTTGCGACACTGTTTTTTTTTTTTTGGTTTCTTCGTCGATTATTATTCTAATAATCAAAGGGTTCAGCACGAGGAATAAATAATTTTAACGATTTTTGCTTTGTTACTTCTTGCGTGCACACATAAGTACACACACACTTTTTTATATATTAGAAGAGGTAAACAGGCAAGAGTCCCACGTTATTGGGAGTGGTGGTGTAACCACCCATTGACATCCTCAATAGCAGGAGATAAGAGATGCGTTGCCAGCAAGGTATGCTCTAAGGCTGACATCTCCAAAGATTTTCATAAAATTTAGTATACAGAAATCGATCTAGCTAGGTTCAAATTTTAAAAAATGTAGTTTTATCCGTGTTTTAATGAGAAACAGGTACAATATCATTAGAATATAAAGGTAAATTTCGCCAATATATACAAGACTATAATAGCTTAGATGGGGCATTGGGTGATCCGAAAAGCAGAAGACCCCGGTTCGAATCCAGATGTCCTATTAGAGTTTTTTTGTTCAAGTTTTGAACATTCTTAAAAAGCTAAGCAAGGCTCGGTCGTCTGGATATTGACTATAAAAGCCAAATAAAAGATAATGCTTAGATTACACTCATCTAAGTTTCACGTAAGTAAAATCTAAGTAAGCTCTACAGATCTAAGCCTAATACTTGAATGTCTCTAAGTCGTATCAGTTCGGGACTATTATAAAGAAATATCCAGTATTTCTTCGATTGATTTTGAATTGCGTAAGAGAAATTAAAATAATTGTTATGACATTTATATCTTAAGATGTGTCCACGATACTAACAAAACAGTCAAAATTTTTGTATTTCAGAAACCTAGAAAAGGAATTATATATTTCGGAGAAGATATAGATCCATATTATATTCGTCTAATTGTTATTATAAGTTAAATAAGTTAATAGAAATAATTATCATTGCATTTGTTGTCTCTTTATACTATATATTGGTGATACAGCACTTCCTAAGAAAAATAGTTTTTTTATTATGGCAACTATTAGATGCTTGTGTGCATGGCATCTTGACACTCAATGGCATCTTTCAAATTTTGTAACATACGCTTCGTGTTATAATATACATTGAAATTAATAAAATACATAATACTTACAGATGATCCCAGTGTCTTTCTTATTTCTTGTAGTATTATTTTTACAAAGTTTTACTACGCAACCCGGCATTTTAGTTTCAATTATAAGCAAAGTTTAACAGAACATGTGCCACATCAACGTCACACATTGTTCGAGACTGGCTCTAGTACGCCCACTTGGGCGTAGTATTAATTGCCACACTCTGCGACTACGCCTGTGGTATCTAGTTGGAGCGCAGTGGAGACCAATCCTTTATCTAAGGTTGCCTCATATGAATAACTAGCTGACCCGGCAAACGTTGTTTTGCCATATAAAGTATAATTCACGCGATAGTTTTATAAGTAATAAAATATTGCCTTTATTATAGCCTGTACATCATTTTGTTCTATTGTCAATAGTTTTTGCAGCGCACGCAAAAATAGGTTTTCGATTTTACACCTTGTGTTACAAAATAGCAATTTTATTACGGATCCCTAATTTTGAAAAAAAAAACATAGCCTATAGCCTTCCTCGATAAATGGACTACCCAACACTGAAAGAATCATTCAAATCGGACCAGTAGTACCAGAGATAAAGTGTCTATGTAAAATCCATATCTCACCTTACCCTCCTTTGTCAAGTGCTTTGGTAAACATTTGAATAACTTACTTAATAAACTTTTGAATGTCCTAATTGCTTAAATTATTATCATATTATTAGTTATGATTTTTGAATTCATATGTGTAACGGATAAACTCCAAACAACATAACCGATTTTACAGGCTATTTCACTTATGAAAACTACATCATTAGCGAGCAATTTAAACTACTCTGTTTAAAAGTAATAAAGTTGTAACGGTCTGTAGTAAATAATAATGAACACTATGAAAATGTAATCTATTCTAAATCTAGGTTAATCTCTGACTAGTTCGTTGATTTTCATTTATCCTCTCAGTTGAGTAACATAATATTGAATTTCCACTCAAAAAACTGCTTTATCCAGCTACTAATAAATCCTTGACTGAAGCGAGACATATATATATATATATATATAAAGAGACATAAATATATATATATATATATATATAAATATATATATATATATATATATATTTATGTCTCTATTATGTCTATCATTATAATATACCTACCCACTTAACTATAAAATAATAGCTGACCCGGCAAACGTTGTTTTGCCATATAAATTATTTTTAGAGTTAGACCGTTTCTTGGACACTGCAACATTACTCTATTTTTGTAAAAAAAAAAAAAAAGATTTTATCTAAAATAAACGTAGCCTAAGTCGCCTTTTAAATCAGCTACTGCCAATAAAAGTCCCGTCAAAATCGGTCCAGCCATTTCAGTGATTATCCGGAACAAACAACCAACATTAACGGAACAAGACAGACAAAAATTGTAAAAAATTTTATTTCAATATTACAAACAGACACTCTAATTTTATTTATATGTATAGATTATCCTTCACTTTAACGATGCTATCTTAATTCTTGAATATCTATATATAATACTAGCTGACCCAGCAAACGTTGTATTGCCGATATTAAAATCGCGATACAAAAGTAACTGTTGATCGTAGATGGGTGAAAATTTGAAGTTGTATGTATTTTTTAATGCTGACTCATAATCAAACATATTTAAAAAAAAATGTAAAAAAAAAATAAAAAAAAATCGTGTGGACCACCCTTAACATTTAGGGGGATGAAAAATAGATGTTGTCCGATTCTCAGACCTACCCAATTTGCACTCAAAATTTCATGAGAATCGGTCAAGCCGTTTCGGAGGAGTTCAATGTTTAACGCCATGACACGAGAATTTTATATATTAGAGAGATATGATGTAAATCATCTATTATTGTAGTTAACAGTAGCGATATTAAAATACAGTTGTTATCCTAACAAATACCTAACAGGGTGGCAAATTCTTTGTTTTGCTGACCAGCTCTAAAACAGCGACCCGAAATTGGAATTTATGAAATGCGAAATGCCAAAACAAAAAGCAAATTCCATTTAATTATGGACGATTTGAAAATCTGTGAATGTGAGCGATCCTTTGCCGACCAGCCGGTTTTGTGACGATCAAACTTATTTTATAATTTCTTATTGAAACATAACTGGTTTCATCACAACATGTAATGAATAGCGAACTGATTTTAGGAAATTGTTTTTTGATATCAAAAGGTTTTGATGTTGCCAGAAAAGTTGTGACTCTCTTTGTTTATATCAGCACATTTAGACTTGTGCCAAGTTTGAAAAGCTGACTTTTGAATTTTTAATAAGTTATAATCTCGGTAGAAATTTTTGACACAAACCACCTGAAATATTTTATTTGCATTACACTTGATAAGAAACATTATTCATTATTATTAGACGACCCATATAGCCGAATGGTTAGTGACCCTGACTACTAAGCTAGAGGTCCCGGGTTCGAATCCCGGTAGGTGCAAGCAATTTATATGATGAATATGGAAGTTTGTTTCCAAGTCATGGATGTTTAAATGTATTTATGTATGTTTAAGTAAGTATATTGTATTAAATATATCGTTGTCTTGCAACCCATAACACATGCTATATATGCTTAATTTGGGTCAAGATAATTTGTGCAAAAAAGTGTGTCAATATTATTAGTGGTCGCATATATATATACTTTGACAAAGATGTATTACGAAATTCAAAAGAATTGTTACAAAACGTTTGTAAGGTAACTATAACATAAATGACATTATTAATCATACCACAGATTGGGAATGGAGCAACCGCCCTGCCCCTCAGGCTATTAAATAATAAGTTTAATTGAACAATGTTACTTTGTAACCATATTTTTTATGAAAAAAAAAGAACCCCGCTGAGTTTGTTGCATCCGTCCTTCTCAGGTTTGAGGCATACTTTTTGGAATGGGTGGTAATTTTTGACTTTCAATAAGTGATATCATATCCTACTTTGAATAAAAATATTTGAATTTGAATAATATTTTTATAAATAGGACGCTTTGATTAAAACTTATTAAAGCAAATTACATTAAAGCAAATATTGCTTATGAATGCGCCAGTCGTTTCTGGCTTTTATTCTAATGCACCGGCTTTTTGCTTGCAAAACTTTGCTTTTAACTTTATCTTTACGATTTTTGAGCAGTCAAAGATACCTGTTTATATACGCATGATTGTAAGCAAATTAATATGGCGCCTGTTTTCAAAGATTTGGTATTGTATTATTTTGATTTAGATATTCTTGACCGCCATTTGTCACAGAATGGAGTTTATTTTCTCCATTTTGTTTTAAATACTTATGCCTTATATGCAACAACCGACATAATACCACTGTTCGAAAGCGAAATGGGCGATAGTCTAATATTTATGTGCTATAAATTGGCGAGAATGGTCACATTGTTTCTTGCGCCGCTTCATCTCTCTCAGAGCGCCATTTGTTTCGGTAGCAGTGTTACTTGTTAGAAATGACATCAAAAAGAATTCTAATGGAATCAATATTGAGAATTTTTTATGCCCTTGAAGCCTTTTATGCCTTTTCATAATATGTACAAGGTATATTTAATGTACCACATGAAAAGCTTTGAAGGGAAGACTTCTTTGGGCGTGGCGGGCATTTTTTGAGATGAGATAAAGTTAATTGTACTCACGACTCTGTTACCTATTTATATATATTTCCTGTAAATTTTACACGGAATTCTTGAAATTTCACTTCTATCGGCACTCCCGGATTGTCACTGTTTTTTTTAATCATAACAATGAAAACAAAAATAATTTGGCAGTAGTACAATTTAAGCAATACATTGCCAGCAGCATTTGCATCGTCGATCTAGCAAAGTATTTTAATCCAAATGTTGAAAACGATGCAGTCATCTAGAAAGAATTTCCTATAAACATTCGTCACCCGCTCGCAATAATTACACGAGACGAGTCTCTCGAGCGTGGCGTCACAAACGAAGATATTTGGAGATTTATTCCTGGGAGCATCGCTAAGAGGTTTAGAGTCGCCGAACGATAACTCGTCAAGTATAATTAGTGGCCACGCGACCACCCGACAAGCTTACACAGTGAAGATGAAGGCTTCAAGTAAGACATAGAAATGTTTGTTTCAAAATTTTATTCACTTACGACTAATAATTTAATTTGCTTTACGTTGTTTTAATGTTGTTTGATTTAGACGATATGCTATACTATGATTTTATACTGTGATATTATAAATTTGTTTTCTGGATAGATAAAAATATAAATAAAATAAATCTGGTTGACTTTATAACTATCACCAGATATTTTGACTCATAATTCTTGGCTCTATACAGATAAATTGAGGTGTAGAACGAATGAAATCTTCGTAAGTTATCATGGTTTTATTTTAAAATATATTTAGATTTGGTATTAAATTAAAATCCTTTCTTTAATTATTGTCTGCGAATAAATATTACTGTTATTTTTTTAATTTTTATGCTTCCAAATGCAGTTAAATAAATATATTTTTTTTAAACAAATTAGTGCATTTGAGCCGAAGTACTCTGTGTTCAATGTGAGTGTTCTAAGTTAATAACAATTAACTCATAATCTGCATGTGAAATTGCACAGTTAAATTTAAATTTGTGCACGGATGATGAGATCCTTTTTAAATAATGATGTTAAGTTAACGATGATATTTGATTGATGACACCTACCGCTTCAATCTAAAATCAACATCTTCATGATAAAGTAAGCTCTAATATAGTATAGTAAACGTATCGAATTAAAATAAATTTTAAGTAAAATACACTAGGACATTCTAAACTTTTAATCAAATTGTTAATAACTGAATCGAAACAAATTACTACAATTATAATAATGATGACACTATTCATAATAATGATGTCATAATTCATAATAATAATGACATTATTTATAATAATGACATCACAATTATTGCGAAATTAAAGAGTTTCTCAGAACATCTACAATCCAACACGAGGTCTTACGATTTGGTTCGGGTAGCGACGAAACTGTCATTCCTGGGACATTCCTTGGGCTCTCGCCTTTATCTTCGGCGCCTTCGACAAATTACGTCGGCTCCAAAAAATCAACAACCTTATCACAAAATGTAAGAGCGTGTGTTAGTTGCTTGTTCGTCGTTTCTTTTAATTTCGCCCGTGTGTTTTTGTTATGTTCTCATTTTAGGGTTATCTGGTTTCGGTATGGCTGCGTGCCTCTGTCACAAATTTTTCTTTCTCGTTTTTGTCCTATTCAAGCAAGCTATGCTCGCAATACAACGAAGTTCATATTTATGATTGGCCTTTTATATTACAATTTAAGTGATTAGTGTTGTTAGAATTCCGTGAGATTTATTTAGTTTTATTAAAGATTGGAAAATAATTTCTATAATAATAATAAGATTTAAAGTAATGGGTCTGTGTATATAAAATTTGTCTTTTAGCTGATTTCTGATATGAATATAATAAAGATAAATGATTGTTAGAACGAAGAATTATTATTATAATATAAATAATTGTCAAGTAACAATTATTGACATTTGACACATTTCTGACAAATCACATTGATTGTTTATTTTATTTATTTACAGCATTGGTAACAAGGCCAAACCAAACCAAAATACAATAAACGAATATTTAAATCATATTTAAATAGGTTTATAACTGCAAAATTACAATTACATAAAAGCAAAACATGTACAGATAATTTTCTTTGACTATTACGTTGCGCGTTAAAATAACAGTTTTCAGAAATTTTCTGACGTTTGCGACATCAATTATTTTTTTTGGTTTCTTCGGTATAATAAAGGTTTATTAGGACAGGCAAAGGGTTCAAGCCAATACAGCCGTATACGTTAATATTCAATAATTTATTTCTCGATTTATACAATATTGTTCTTTCTACAAACGTAGCATAGCACGACGAATAAATAATTTTAAGGATTTGTTTTTTTACGCCAAAGAAGCTTAACTTCTTGCGTGCATGCGTAAAAACACCCACTTTTAACACACACTTTTTTATTTTAGACAGAGAATTTCAGTGGAAACTGCCCATTTTTTTTTATTAATATATATTATGATTATTATATATATATTATGATTCATGACCTTATAAGAAGGCAGTAACGAAAATAATTTCTTTAATTACTTACATATTTTGGAAAGTTATAACTACATGCCTTTAATAAAAGTTGAATCCTTATTTTACTTGCACAAAATATAAGTTACAAACTATTCAAACAATAATATTTTATTAGCATTCTTCGTCGAACAATCCAATTTTGGTTCTGCAAAACTTCAATCAGCAGTGTTTTCAAATTAGTATTAACATGGGGACCGAAAAAAGGATAGTGTCCTTAAAATTTCGCTAACTTCCTGTAAATCTTAGACACGTCGTGTCTGTACCTATATTGAATATTTTTCCAAATGAACTAATTATAATGGTGTAGGCTATACCAATTTTAATTTCCACTGAAGTATTGTTGAAAGCTCCTAGCAATAAGTTGTCTATTTTATTCCTGTCGGCACACAAATAAGAAAAGTCCACATCATTATTATAAATCTGTTGTGTTCTTTAAAAAAAATCAAATTGTATAGCTTTCTCATGGAAGAATAAAAAAACTAATGCAGTCTATGTCAGACAAATCTTTTTATTTTTTATTTTAGCGTAATTTGAAGATGCGTTCTGCACCGCACCAACGTCACTTTCGTTAAAGTGTTTATGTAATGGTGACACATACCTATGTATGCCTATTTTGTTAAAGCACAATCTTTTATTTCTGTAGCACAATCAGTGATAAGTGGTGTTCCTTCGAAGTGCGGCTTTCAAGGAACTTTGCCACGTATAACCAAATTGTGGAATGAGTTTCGTTGCGCGGAATTTCCAACAGCATACGAGATGGGTGAAGATACCGCGGCGTGCACACCTTCCTTAAAGGCCGGGCGTTCCTATGAGTCTACTGGTGTTATAGGAGAATGTGGGCAGTGAAGATAACCTTAAATCAAGTGACCCAAACGCTGGTTTGTACTCCTTTTATGAAAAATACAGGCTTATGAAAGTAAATAAGATTTTATGATAAAATATAAATAGTAAATTAACTGACAATTATCTATATTATTTTAATTTCTTTGAAACAAGTGTATGTACAAACCATCAAAACACCTCGAAACGACAAACAAAAAGAGAAAAAGAATACAATAAGTGGAGGAGCGATAAGGAATGCTGATATATAAAATATAATATATTTCTTGCATTAACAAATTTAAAATTTGATGAAAGCTTGTTTCAGTAACACAAAACATTTGCTAGAAAAGCTGGAAAGCATATTATAATGTGATACTGCTTCGTGTTTCTTTTTTTTTATAGCACTGATGACAGGTGATCGAGTTTGTGAGTAGATTCACATTATTAAATATTTTAGTATTTAACTTTATAAGTATGTCAACCTACGTTTGTATCTTTAAGTAACTCTCTGAAACGTAATAGAATAGTATTATTGCAATAGCGTTCATTGTTTTCATAGTTAGGTATCTATAAATACGAAGGCTTAAAGTACCTACCTAACATCATAATTCACACAAAGTTTTAAAAAGGAGTTGAATTTACAAAGACCAAATGTTTTTTTAGTAATTAATTTTTCCAATTTATTGGCTCTTTAATTCTACATCTTATAAAACACATCATTATGGTGTCTTATTGCTTATTAAGAAGCTACTTTTATTCTTAAGTTTAGATAAAAAGAAGACATACCTCGTCAAAAAGCACAGAAAAAGCTAAAGATCTTGCTCATGAACTTCTAGCACTATTATTACATTAATGGAACAATAACAAAAGAGTTAATAAATGAAAACATTAATTAATTAGAAATCAAGAGGCGAGTGAACGCGAAGGTGCACGTTTACAACTGGTTTAAGGAAGCGGTCGCGTAACTTGTTTCATCCATAATTCAAATACAACATGGGGCCCAGACTCCGCCCCTGAGGGACACCGGCCAATAGCTCCATAACGGTCTCACTTTACAACTCCGCCTGCTATAAATTCAATCCCCCTCTATACTAGAATGAATTGGCCTCATTTAACATTATCACTAAATAAATATGTGCCAACATTACTTATCCCGCTATAATTGTTCATGTTGAAGGCTTGCCGCAATTACTCGTGGGTGCCGATTGATTACATGTAAATTTAAATTAATAGCGAACCTACCCATCTCATTGAAATAAACACGTTTTTCTACTTCTATATATTTCATTACCTCCAAATAGCATATCTACAACGTAATCTTGGCCACAGAATAAATAAATCGGAGTCGCACACGAAGGGTTTTGTACCATTGTACGTTAGTTTTTTTTTATTTAGCCATAATTATTAGAATTTAATTAATTGAAGTAGCACATAATATATATCCAGAATTAACAGTCTTGGTTCATGGGAGCAACAGTAAGACACAAATTTCAGCTGTTGCGGTTTATGAGACACAGCCCACTGACAGACAAATTCGCTGTCGGACGGACGGACGGACTGTGGAATCTTAGTAATAGAGCTCCCGTTGGTTACTTATCGGTTACGGAATCCTAAAAAATGAATGTCCATTCCGTATACACTTACAATGATATTATAAGTGGTGGACTCTAACCTAAAGCATTAGATTATTTGATTTTTATATCAACCGGAAATTCCATAAGTGACAGAATTATCAATAGCAATATTTCGTAACGACGTTGAGATAAACTGGATTGTTGAAGCTGATCCGGGTTCAATGCCGTGACAGTCACGAGCTTGTCTTACTCAGACTTTTGTTTTTTTTGCAATGTGTCTTAATTGATTTCTACACGATATTTATATAAATACTAATTATGAATATTTTATATTTGTGAGGCCAAGGGATTGTAAAATATCTGGTTTTAAACTATCTTGGTAAGTAATTAATGAATGCAGACGAAAGACGAAGAAACGAATTAACAGTTTAAAAATATCTACTTATTTAAAAAGTATAAATAATAATGGTTAGATTAGCAGTTACAACAGCAGTTGCAGTTTAATCGTAGCTACCTATATGCTTCAAACATGTTTGAAAAACACACGAACTAACCATGACAATGACCAAAGATTGTTTCCAATTCTTTGAGTTCATAACGTAGGTACGATGTGCGTAAACAACAAGAAGCTCTGTATTTAAAAAAAATAATGTAAATACCCAAACAATGGTTACAGATTTCTAAAACGCGCAAATTCCCATTATTTTTCATTCTTCAATCATTTCGTCAGCTATTTAAATTGTACAAATCCTTTAACAGAAGCTATTAGAAAAAATAATTTCGTCAGAAACGAATTTAAATTTTGTTACAACAATGGAAATTCAGAAGCAATTACAAACTTTGTTCAACTAATCTGCCTTTATGAAGTATTGGGTGTTTCTTTTTCGCTTCGACTATTGTTTGTTGGCACAATTTGTCAGTTTGTTGTCCTTTTTGAGGCTTGCCGCTAGACGTAGCAAAAAATTATGCCCTTCGGAAGTCACTAAATAAGAGGGCGCCGTCAGTAGCTTTGCCATTTTTTGCAAATGGTGTGAATCCAAATTTTATAAGAACGAAGTACAAGTATGAACTCTAAATCGTATACATAAGTTTTAAATTCACTTTTGTTAAGTTTTCAGGTCGTACCGACAATGAACGTATATCTTCTGCTAATGATAGGTTGTATTGTACTCAAGTGTGGTCCGGAAGTTTGCTCTGTCATCAAATCAACTCACTTGTGTATTTCTTATTTAGGATCTTATGGGTAACATTATCCGTAACTCATCAAGAAAATGATTGAAGCTGTATAAAAATATGTAAGACGGTGCTCGAAATATATTCAAATGGATGAGATCTTAAATATGAAATTTTATCAGCACTAATAGTGTGGCAATTTCTAAACGATGTAATATTTTGGGATTCAATTTTGACGAATTGAATTATACCTAACTGATATAAGTATTCAAAAATTGGGTGCTTTTGCATATTTTGTCAAAGTATTTTTAGCGTATATATAGAATATTAAAAAAAATCTTAACCCATCTAAAGAGTAAAGATATATATTACACAAAAGACTGCAATGGCAGTCAGTAAAAGAAACTTATTAAGATTGTATGACACAGCTGTATTGATATATTTCTTGTCATCCATCCAATCCAATTCTATATCATAATGTGTGAACACATAAGCCTCTTTTTCCGCTTTTTTCCCATCATCAAAACTTAGACATAATTTCTTTTTGAACAATGACGTTGCGTCGCGCACACTTTTTACTTCATCTCCGACCTCTGCTACCGTTCTACTAAACAAACGTCACGGAAGACGGCAAATCAATTCGTTCCAATCCTACACCAAGGTATCATCACCACAATAATAGCTAATCAGTTTTTGTTATTATCTCATATTGTATACGAATCATCTATGAAATTATATTTGATCCCTTAACCTATCTCAAGAAATTTGCCGATTAAAGAAATCTGTTAACTCATAAATTCATTAACCTAAAATCAGTTCTGCATTGTTTCTGTTGAACATCTTTGTCTCCTAAATAACCATAGCCCAATCGTTTTCAGTGCCAACGGGCAAACTTTATGGTGATTTGGTCGAAAATTTATCAATTTTACACGATCCATCTTGCAATTTGAGTTCAGAACTAAAAATGGGGCAAGCTGTTTTTTGAAGAACAGGTGGGTGTTTCTATTAGTTATTAATGTTTTCTGTTCGGCTAGTTTGATTGGAAATTAAATGGGGCTCGAAAGCTGTGTGCTGAACGGCAAAAGTGATGAGAAATAAAAAAAATATTGGAAATTGCGTGCCTTTTTGTTCGAGAAGTGGAAAAACTATTATTAGCGCTCAACGTATTATATTAAATTTTGCGATCGTTTTAAATTTTAATAACACCTGATTTGTCATGCGGGCAGTCTATAGCTATTATGAATATCAACAAAATGATGAAACCGTAATGGATCTTTTATACAAGATTAGATTTACAATTTGAAAAAATATAGTAACTTTTTAGTATGAATAATAAAATATTATTAAAAAAACAAAAATGTTGTATCTTTTAGCAACATAAAATTCATGGAATTGATAAGTGTTAAAAATGAGTAGGTATAATATACCATTTTCACAAAATGATTCCTGACGATAAAATATTAGTAAATCAATTTTAAACGACAACATTTTAGTGTTCTTAATGATTGGTCCTCTTGATCCTCTCGAAGGGCGGTCGGTATTATGAAAGACTTGTCATGCTAAAAAAATTCTTTACAAATATGAATAGCAGTAGGTCCGAAAGAGATTTAATAGTCTGACATTTGAGTATATTATAGGTATCGATATCGAAATATCTTTATTCATTTTGCTGTCTCGAACCACCGATTAATAAAAGTGTTATCATGGGATGGCATTATACTAAAAAAACTAATGGCAAAGGCTTTCGTTAAGCCAGAAAGGTGCAATGTCTTCACGAAACTTGCAGCTTAACGTTAATCTGTGCAAGGGTTTCTATATGTTTTATTTTATCATTATATTCCCATTCATATTTGAACATTTTGAATTTTTTTTATTTTTACCTATTTGTCAGATACTAAATAGAATTAGTTTCAATATATTCATTATGTCGCCATGTCTTCACAAAAAAATATTATATTATATGTAAACTAAAATAAGCGATCAAAACAAATAAATTTTTTTAGTCAGAAAACTGTTTGGCGAGCTCGGTTTATCTTGATTTTTCTATAATTTTGTTTTGAACTGACTTTTTGTTTATTTCACTGTAACACAAAAGTAGGTTCCTAAATATCTCTTAAATTATCATATTAACTATTATGCAGACATTAATATGGAGTGTATTGTCTCCATAGTAGGTAACAAAATTAAAATTGGTCATTTAATTAGTTACGAATCCTTAACACACGTGTTGTATGTCTATGGGGATAAAAAGTAAATACATACGAAAGTATACATGTATGTGTGTGATTTTGAATAAAATGTGTTGAAATTAAAATGTTTCTTCGATAAACATTTTTTAAATACTAAAATTATTAATAAGGATTGGTAGAGGATAATAAAGCTTGGAACTGAGTATCTGCAAGTTAGATGGACAACTTTAAAACTAACGACAACAAAAAATAATTTAATCCATACCAACATCAACGACCTAACTATAACAACGTCAGTGACCTAGCAATAACGACGTCTAATATGGAGTTTATCTTTGTATATTACAAAACAGTGTTAAGCTTGTGTTTAACTAAAACGTTGTTAAACACAGCATAAACTAAAATTTACAGGAAAAATTATAGAAATGGAACGAAATTGTTGTCAGCTGTCATTTATCTGTCATCATATAATCTAACTTTTCCTTAAGAATATTATCAATCCGTTAGGCACACCTAAGACAAGTTTCGACCCGTGTTTAAATATAAGCAATGTCTAAAGACTGATGAACACTAAATAACAGAAAGACACAGCTTAGTAATAGGACCTTTTTAAAACAAGTGTTCAACACATGCTTAACTTTTTTGTAATAGCATAGAAACTGTTTGCAACAAAAATAACAAACAAAGGAAAGTAAACAAAACTAGTAAAAAAAGAAAGATTCCGCGCCGTGATATTAGCAAGTGAAGCACCTTTATCCTAGTGTGTGTGCGGTTACAGGGTATACCAGTTACACAATTTTTTCTCCCTTAAATAATCATATATCCACAAATACTTTTATCGTATTGTTTTTACACCTTTTCACAACGCACGACGGCATTTTTAAAATATTTTATTGTGACGCAGGCCGATCTGTCACAGACGATGGCAAATCTCATAATGGCGGCCGATCGGCTTGTATTAGTGTAAGTGTATGCGTGGGGCTATGTATTTACACGTTTACAGGCTTGTTTTGGTGCCTCACTGTTATGTAAGGTGACACGGAGTCCTTCTTTATTTACTCATCCGTGACAAATTAATAATTATTTCATTTTATAAACTGCACCATTTCGAGCACTTTACAGCCGTGCTGAGTGGTAACGAACATCTTGAAGTTGAAAAGTTATTATTCTGCAATGCAAAAAATGTCTGTTCCAACCAGAAACAAATATAAATTGGTGGCTGTCCCTGATTTACGGCTTAACTACAACTCAAGACGTCAAATAGCCCCATTATTGGCAATAGTGAGAGGAATAATTCGATTTGAGGTTTCCGCGGTCCCAACTAGATTTGATTTGATTGTCCGCGCGCGCCGGATGTGGTGAGGTGCTTCTAGACCGCAAGCATAATGTAAATACAATATCAACTCTCTATAAATATAATAAAGAATAGGATCCAAAATGAATAGAAAAATATATTAGAGAGTTGCCTTAAACACTACCAGTGAGAGGCTAATTTGCACGGGATGCCGGCTAGATTATGGGTACCACAACGGCGCCTATTTCTGCAGCGAAGCAGTAATGTGTAAGTATTATTGTGTTTCGGTGTGAAGGACGCCGTAGCTACCTACAATCTTTTTTTATGATTGATTACTATAAATATAAATGACTAGACCATAATTTCATAATGTGTTATAATAATGCAAAAAAATAATTTTAATATTAACAGAAAACTATTTGAGTGCCGATTATATTTTTATGATCGCTAATATACCTAATGTTCGCGCGCCTTTATTTATTTACGGTCTGTGGGGATGATGATGATAACAATTTACAATTACTTTTTTTGACTTACTCGTATAATTGCTTTTTGTAATTAAACTGCCTCTTTTCAATAAAATACCATATATTTTATTCACAATTTTTCACTTTGAGATTCTTAATTTATTCACATGGCCGTCATTTGCAGTCCATCGCTGCACAAGCACCACAATAACCGGAGCGTTGCAAGCATACGTAGCAATGTATATAATTATACACATATAAAGGCGACAGTCCTACTACAGCTTAATGTCTTGATGTGTAGAGACGTCGCGAAATTGATCGTTCATCACGGGAAAAGTATTTTGAAGAGCTACGATATGAACCTTATCTATACCTAGTCTAATACTAACTACTACTACTCTAAATACTGAAACTAAGAAAAATAAAGTTTTTCTATTGGAAATAACATTAATTACTTTTAAAGTGTGTCAGTTTAATATATTAATATAAAAAAAATCTAAATATAAATAGCTTATTCGTAGTGGTCTCCATTGGCTGCAAAACAGTCCTTTAAACGTTAAGGCCAGTTATCAATAGAAGCACGCACTCTTTCTATGGGAAAATTCTTCACTGCCAATCGTACGGATTGTTTTAGGGACTCCAAATTATCATGACGTTTAGAGCAAGCCTTACTCTCTAAAACTGACCTTAAATCATAATCCAGCGGATTAAGATCGGGACAAGACGACGGCCAGTCTTCAGCACTGATGAAGTCCACAACGTTCTTTTCCAACCAAGACTGCGTAGACCGAGCTTTATCACCTGGCGCCGAGTCTTGTTCAAGGACCATTCTTGGTTATTGAACATGTTGTTAAGGGGACTCAAGAATTGTATCTTGATATATTTGTGGCGATATTTTGATACCTTTTTCACAAAAGTGTGGCTCAGTCACTGCTTCATAGCTAATATCCCAACCAAACTTTCTTCGAATTCTTTCCCTTACTACTCTACCTTTTCTGTGCGAACACTACGTGGACGGCCAAATCTTTTTCTGTCACTTACAGAGTAGGTCTCGTTGTACCTATTAATAGGTACACCCGGTATACAAACATTTTACTAATACCAAGCGTATGGAGAGTTTTAAAAGTTGCATTTGGCTCCATATCTATTTTGTGTGATGCAATCACAGCAAACCGGTTCTCTTTATCACCCCACTCCATTATAATATCGCAAAATATTGTACAATGTATTGGCGCCAAAATGTGAAAACTCAATGAACAATCATATAAAAATTACAGATTCCAAATTTAAATGTAACATTTTGTTTCTTTTTAATTGTAACATTATTTATGGCCAGACTAAATATGAAAATGAATGTTTTTCTGTATGTCCTTTACAGAATCGTAAACTATGCATTTGATTATGTGGTGATCTTCAGCAAAAAATCGGTTGTGCATGACCACACGAAGGTTTCTTTTTTTATGTCTTTCCATCAAATTTATTTTAGTTAGTGGCGTAGCAACGCACGTAAAGTACATACAGCTAGTTACCAATTAAAAAGAGATTATGAAGGACCTCCCATTATAATTTCAAACAATACTCACGTTAAAAATCAGCTAGTTGGATTAAGTTAACCTACTAATCCCAAGTATATATCATTCGGTTGTAGGTAATGACTTACTTTGTTAAATGTGTTGTTTTCGTGATCCAAATCGTCCAATGAGTTACCACATAACTGCCGTATGACGTGATTTATTTAAGTGCGTGTTTCAAAAGTTCGCTCGTTTCCGTGATACTTCTTTATTAGTGTTATGTTGTCACTTAGTAATTCGATTGTGTTAGTAGCTAACAATGTGAACTTAAATTCAAATTTTGTATCCTTTGTCCAATTACGTTCTACTATGTATAGAACGTCATTGCCTTTATCAGAATCATTAACATCATCATAATCATCAGCCGGAAGACGTCCACTGCTGGACAAAGGCCTCTGCCCAAGATTTCCACGACGATCGATCCTGCACTGCCCTCATCCAACGTATTCCGGCAATCTTGACCATAACGTCGGTCCGTCTTGTAGGGTGCCTACCAACACTACGTCTTCCGGTACGTGGTTGCTATTCGAGAACTTTACTGCCACAACGGCCATCTGTCCGTCGAACTATGTGCCCTTCCCACTGCCACTTCAGTTTCACTTCATTTGGACTATGTTGGTAACTTTGGTTCTGTTCAACAGCGTATTATTAAAACAGTACGACTGGTGAAACACATATTATATTTCAGGAGAGTTCTCGGTACTCAATAGTCATTATAATTATATAAAGGTACTTAATTATTTAATTAAGTGTAGAAAAATCAACGCATTTTTGTTACTTAAGCGCAAGCACCAACAGGTTTGCGTGCAGGCCTTCCCGCCACTATCTTAGCGTGTTTCCAGGCGGTGACCATGTGTTGGCTCATTAATAAAAATAATAACAAAACCTCTTATTTGACATACACCCAAAACATTGTATAGGTACAAAAATATTTAAAATAAAACCGAATAATTATCACTGATGTGACAATGTATGTCAAATGGGATTCTACTCAGGTTACCTGCGACAACTGGTAGGTTGGTCTTGAGGAATCATGCGGAACTAGGTTACTTCTCTTAACAAAGTCGCCATAGTTATAATTCAGAATTAGAAACATTTTTTAATTTATTACAAACACAATACAATTTTCTTTACAAAACTAACAAAACTATGATGTCATGTTCATGAAATTTTCGTACAATTTTTATGTAGATTGAATGATTAACATGGCAACTGTAAGTGTTAGGGGTATTTTCGTATTTTCGAACTGTCTATAAAAAATTTAAAAGTTTAACCTAAAGCTTTAACCGCCAAAAAATGGTTTCAATTGTATGCTATTTTAGTGATTTCTCAGTTGGCTTACTGAGTAGTCACCTAATTTTTAATGTTATTTTTTATCAAATCGACGAGTATGGTTAATTTCTCAACTCTGAAGCTGTATAATGAGACATTATGCTTAAAAAACCAGTAAGGACATTTTCTCGCACATTAAAAATTCAAAATGCTAAAAGATCGACATCAAACAAAAGACAGGCACCATTTTTAATACTAAAAAGTAAACGACAGTTCTAATATTATGACAACGATCATAAAATATATTTTTAGTGCCTCCGTTTTAACATATTTGAGTTCGCTTTAATATGTATTAAGACATTTATGTAATGTTTGATCGCAGTAATTCATAAATAATTTATCACTATTATCAAGCACAGTCGAAGCATAAGCATTATTTCGTTGGAACATAAATCTAGTAACGTCAGCCAGTAATGGTATTATTTGGGAACGCCACTACAAACATATTTAGTGGTCTGAACTAATTGTTTGTCAAATGTGATTAGTTTGAATCATTTATTATTACATTCTGATAGAGTTAGTTGATAGTTGTAATCGACAAATTGCGTTATATTTTTTTTAATGCGTAGGTTTGGTACCAAATAAAAATAAACTAGCGGAAACGCATTTTTAAAGAGAGGGACTTACTTTTTTAACTTCCCGCTAAGAAAATTGATAATTTTCAAAAATTAAGGAAGGTTTGCCCCGTTTTTCTAAAAATCGAGTTTTCATCAGATCTCGACTTTTAAGGCATGAAGCTTCCCTGACTATTCCCGCGATGGTGTCCGCACGTCTGTATGTATGTCCGTTTGAAAAATAAAATTTATAAAGCGTTTTATTTAACTTTTATCAGACTTTTAAGCTCGAAGAGCTCAAAAACATAGAACAGCTAACTCTTTGAGCTTTAAATAACAGATGTTATATTTTTGAGCTTGAAGAGCTTTTTATGAACAATATACAAAGCAGTTTCCTCTTAATTAATTATATAATATGTAGTTGACAGAAAATTTTCATACAACCTACTCGCGGTTTTTTTAACATATTAATATTGACATAAAATACTATTTATTAATCAAACGGATCAATGAAGATTGTTTTCAATTTATAAATACTTATATTTATTTACGTGTTAGTTCATCAGTTCATGACCACGATAATGAAGAGTGTTAACTGGTCAGAGAGCCGTCAGCACGTCGACCCTACGTCGAAACCATTCACCGTTCACAAACTCGACCATAATTAGTTCAACATCAGTCGCCCAGGTGACCGGCAAAGTGAGTTTTTTATCCATTGCTGCCAAATTACCCGGCTCCTGTATTAAAACAACATTAGTGACGCGATGGAACCGATTAGCGACTAGCCTTCCGTTTAAGATGCTTTGTAGTTTCAAGTCGCTGCAATTACGGATGCGGGGAACAGTAAAAACGACCACAGACTTGAATTGTGAATGTTTTATACTTTTTTCTACTCCTCTACTTTTATCTGTCATTTATACAGCCACGATTACTAAATATATAAGTACATACTTTGTTGAGTGTTTGAAGAAGTCTATACTCTACGGCCTAAAAAAGCATTTGAATTACAACTTTCGTGAGACATGACTGATTTATCCGTACTAGTTTCGGACCATTCGGAGGTCCTTCATCAGGCTGAGTGTAGTGGGTTTGCGATATGGCGAGTTGACTCTGACGAAGGACCACCAAATGGTCCGAAGCTAGTCAATACCCCCGATAAATCGTGAGTAAGGCCGTGTTAATAAATAAGTTATACGAGTAAAAGCATTGCACCGTACTATATTGCCAAAAATGCAGTTATTTTTGTGCCACAGACAACTAAATCTAAGTTAAGTATGGTTGGTTCATAGAAATATCAGGTAATACGTAGTACATACTATATTTTCATGATTAAATCATTAGACTTAACACTTTAATGCCCACTTAAGAAAAAAACTTGTAAATACAATTTGCCAGGATGCTGCTAGGTATATTTTGTAATTTTCACATTTCCTGCGTTGGATGTATGGGTGTACCTTTGCCATTCGATGAAGGGAAAATGAAAACACTCACCAGAGATAAGTTTAGTGTATGTTCCTTTATCCACTGCGACCACTGTACATTGTGACGTCTATTTAGTATACTGGGAATCCGTTCCTTTATAGCATATATATATAGTTATACTGGTTACTATTTAAAACTGAACGCAATCCCGTATACTGTCAGCCGCATTTTTTGACGTAGCATTCAAATGAGTGTATTAAAGTTTTCTAGTTAATTATAAAAATAACTGTTGTTGGAGAGTACTCCAACAACAGTTTTTTTTATACTGCGAGTACCTTACCTCGAAAACGCCAGTGCTCACAGTAGAATACGGCGGCGATTTATGACGTCATACATTTCCCTAGGATACTGCGGCATTATACTGGCAGTCCATAACGAAACGAATTTTTCTACAGTGATAGCACTGTGCAATGCTCGCAGTGCATATCGGAACATACCCTTAATGTTGTACATATATATATACACTACATTTCCCGCAAATTTAAGCGGCAACTCGAAAATTTGTGATATTTGTTTGTTTAATTTTTGTTTTATTTATACTACCTAGTCGTGAAAAAATATTGAATGCGACACGTTGTATAACTAGTGGCGTCATTCATTGTATTGCACGCCACTCATGTTTTTTCTGTATTTTTAAAAACAATATTATAGAACCTTGTGATTTCACGATATTTATAAGCTTTTAAATTTTGATAATAATATCTTTCTTGATTGTTATGTACACATTTAAATAAAACACTTACTCTGCAAAGGTCACGAAACACTGATTAAATAAAATAATAATAAAAATGTAACTTTCACGCAAAAATCGAATGCATAACTACAGTTACAATTACTATTGTAAAAAGTATTTTTTTAAATATAGATAATAATTTAAGAAAAAAGTTATTGGTGGACTATTTTCAATATACTTACTACATATTGAGAGAAATGAACGTATTTCGAAATAACGTAAATTCAATTGTGATATTTAGATTTCATATTTATTTAAATAAAATAAAATGTATACACATATTTCTCTTTCGCAACCTGTGAATGTAAAATCGAGCATTGTCTGAATCGAATAACTCTTTCTGTCGAAATTGGCGAAAGAAAAAAATCTAAAAAAAAAACAACAAAATGAAAGACGCGTTCTACAAACAAAAACAAGCTTAGAAGCAAAAAGCTAGCAGAAACGAATTCTATAATAAAATGTCATTGTTATACAAATAAACAATATAACAGTTAAAGTAAAAAAGAAACAAAAAGTTATTTACACACTAATGTAAGTAGAATTTCAATTTAATTTATCAAGTTTGAACTAAATTTTTCCAAACGACCGCTGACGTTTAATTTGAAAATAATTGAATTTTCACAAAAAACTGTCGCCTATCTTGACACGAAATTGTTACAATTGCATGTCATTACCATGATGTGTCAAAAAAGGGGTAAAAATTGACGCGTTTACGATTATTTTATAAATTGAATTTTATTATAGGGTACTCTCCCACAGTGGAAGAGTCGGTTGTTATTACGGCAAATTATGTGTCGCTTTTGTCTTTTCTCCTATACTCATTATTACACTAGGTAATTTGAAATGTTCGAAAATTTTTAGGCATTTTGATGCTTGCGTGTGTTCTCATCTTTTACTATAAATTTGATATTACGTTTGTCTCGTCGAGAATAATGCAAACAATAAGTCAGTACTATATTATATTTTGAAATAGCATAGACAATCCAAAAGTGTACGTCTCACAATCTCATGTTCCACAATAAAATAGATTATTTGTAGAAGTGTGCATAAGTATGTAGATGCGCTCGTTTTCATGTGACAATGCTTTTATATACCCTGAAGGCCTTAGAAGGTGTTGTGTTGTGTGGTTGTGGGTGATATCTTAAATTGAACATTTGAATAGAGTTAAGGAGATCCAAGTGTCAAGTATAGTGTTATGACAACAAAAAAGTTGCAAAGTCCATCATCTAATCTTGTTTCTTGTAATCTGTCTAAAATTGTATCGAAGGTTACCGATGTCAGTTATAAAAAATAGTTATTTATAAATAATAATTAAACGACAGTGAATTGATTATTTTTTATGACACAAAGGGACGAGACGAGCAGGACGTTCAGCTGATGGCAATTGATACGCACGCCCTGCCCATTGCAACGCAGTGCCGCTCAGGATTCTTGAAAAACCCAAACATTCTGAGCGGCCCTACAGTTGCGCTCGTCACCTTGAGACATAAG
This sequence comes from Leptidea sinapis, assembly GCF_905404315.1. Classification (NCBI taxonomy): domain Eukaryota; kingdom Metazoa; phylum Arthropoda; class Insecta; order Lepidoptera; family Pieridae; genus Leptidea; species Leptidea sinapis. The sequence continues at coordinate 14,874,565 of NC_066268.1, forward strand.
ATTTGACTCTCATTTGCCCAGTAATTTTACTAGCTACGATGCCCTTCAGACCGAAACACTGTATTGTTTACACATTATTATCATGGCAGAAATAGGCGCCGTTATAGTACCCATAATCTAACCGGCATCCTGCCTACATATTCATAAAAAAAGTGTTAAAAGATGTTAGATATTTAGAATGTATTCAATAGTAACAGATTGCATACGACACTAGTTTCTAAAAGAATATTCCTAGAAAACAGTCAGCAATCATGTGATATTCATCAAGCCGACGTGACAATAATAAGATGTCACTTAGCAAACATGTGTGTGCTAAATCGCATTTTAATTAGTTAGATAAGCCAGGTCATTAGGTAGCAAATTACCTGCATAGCTATTTGTTTTATTTTATTTTCTCTTATCTACTAATGTCTTGTATGTAAAATTACCGGAACTGGCGTTGCAGTGAGATTTTCCACGCAGGTAATTATGTTTTGCATAACTGTTAACTATTTCACCTTGTTTATGAAGAGTGTGAAGATAAGCATGGATATTTAAGATATGGATTTAATAAGCATGAAATTCATAACTTAATTCTAACACTGTTCTTTATATGGACGCGTAGTTCCTGAAAAACGTTCCAAGCTACAAACATTACATTTTAAGGAATTCGTGCTTAAAGTTTAATAAATATTAGTGTATTCCATACATGTGGCTTGGGCTTCTAAGTCATGATGTCATTTAAAAAGTGACAGTAGGGCTGCCATTTTTTGTCAGTCCGTTAATATGAATCACGTGACCAGTTTTGTGTTACAAGCGAAGACCCAAAAACCATCAAAACATGATAGAACAACTAGTACATGAAAGTTCATAATAAACCGAATAACGCCAATAAATTGGAATATGTAGAGGAATAAAATACCTTGGCCAAATAATATCTCCTACAGACCTCTGGAAGAGATATTTGGCCCTAAAAGATATCGTGAAAAACCCGCATATACCAATACCAAAGAAGGAAAAAAAAATATATTTAATACTTGTGGTTCTACCCAGTATCACCTACGGGTGTCAGACTTGGAACTGCACAAACAAAAATATCAAAGCGCTGGAAACTTGCCAACACAGAATGGAACGAAGTGTACTAAAGTTAAAACTTAAAAATAAAATTAGGCTAGCAACAATAAAAAAACGAACCAATGTCATAGATATAAAATATCATATCAAACAAATGAAATGGAAATGGGCTGGACACATGATACGAAGTAAGACTGAGAAATGGACTAAAGAAGTGACATAATGGTGTCCAAGGTATAATGCCAGAAATAAAGGAAGACAGCATCGAAGAAAGGGAGATGATCTTCAAAAGGTGGCAGGTGCAACTTGGATGAGGCCAACAAGAGATAGATCTTTGTGGAGAACACTTGGGGAGGCCTATGCTGAAAAGCAAAATAATGTAGAAACCGGTGTCTAATATAGAAAAATTATTACATAAGTACTTTTATATAAACAAATTAAAATAGTAGATTTAAGATAAGTAATGTAACTGCATTTATTTATAGATTGTTAATAAAGGTTTTTATTATTATTATATGTACATGTATAAACTTTATGTAAATATATAATATCAAACAATCGAAAATAATTTAGGAAGAAGTTGTAATAAAGAGTAAATTTTGGATAATAAATCGAAATCTAAGTATTTTATTGTAAGAAGGGTTACATAAAATGATTTATTACAGATACGTTATATTACTTAATACAAGCGACAGCCTAAGACTTACGAGTACTCGAAGTATTTGTTAGCATTTTAACGATTGACGCTTCAATTTTGTTCACAATTTTATGGATATTTTTAAACGTCATTGTCATTGTAAAATACACTTAATTTGGGATCTAATATATGCCATAACATACATGAATAAGCCGAAAATCTAAAAATAAATTGTAATAATTATTACCTTGTTATTACGCTGACCTTTAGCAAAATACTTACTTACAACTAGGGTAAAGAGATATATTTGCCGCCCTTTAGTGGACTTTTACGTCGCATAAATCGACGGCAGCATTCTTAAATCAACTTTATTGCTTAAACAAACAATTATCGAATTAACTTTAATTACCTAGTAGCTTTATAGCTATCGAAGGGCGCCATTTTGTTATTGCAATTGCGAAATTGTTCTTTATGATAAATTGTGCTGACTGATTAAATAGTAAAGCCATTTCCTAACCGCCGATTCCTATATTGAATCGCTATCATAAATTGGCAATCTGCTATTGATATTTTACTCCGTTTCTTTCTTTTCGCAATCTTTATTTTCATTATCATAAATGACGTCACACGAATTTCATAATTTTTGGACCTGACTTTTGTGATCCCCACTCCCCACCTAGTGTCACATTCCTTACAATTTTACATATAAAACTAAAACAGCAGTGTTCCGAAATTATTTCTGATTCGTGACGTCACAATTTTTGGGACCACCCGCCCCTTGTCACAATATGTCACACTTCTACGATTGTTGTTTTGCGTTCAACAATCTTCAGACATTGCTTATATTTAAACAAGAGTCGAAACTTGTCTAACGTTGTTGTTGTTGTAACGAACAGATTATTATGTATATTAATAAGGAAGGTTTACATTATGTGATGACAGATAGATGACAGCTGTCAAAAATTGCGTTCCGTTCCTTTAAGTAATTGTTCCTGTACACACATTCAGTTTATGTTGTGCATGAAGTTTTAGTTAAGCACAAGTGTTTAGCTGTTTTGAAATAGAAAAACGATGAACTCCATTTTAGACGTCATTATTGTTAGGTCATTGACGTTGTTATAATTCGGTCACTGTCTAACAAAACACGTGTTTAAGCCATGTTTAAATTATGTTTTTGTAATAACACTGCTAGTTTTAGTCGATATCAATAAATATTTAACAAATTAAAATTCAAACGTAACATGACGTATACATAAAACATTCGTCAATTACACCGTATCTATGTTACGACGCAATAAAATGCCCGGAATTTGAGAGGGCGTCCGAGTGTCCCTAACCCTGTCATAGCACTTGCTTGTTATCGAGGGGCAAGACAGGAGCCGGCTGGGACATTACTCGGAGTGACGTCATTGCTTACACGCAGTTTAGAGATCCGTGTACAGCCTAGAGAAACTCGCTAAGAAAAAAGATTTGATAGATTGACATATGACGGCGATAATACTGTAATTTTTTTTTCTCCTCTAGGGAACATAATAATATAGTTATTATAATGTTGCCCCACTTGCATTAAAATCTAGCCTTAACTTAGGCTAATAAGTAATTGTACTTTAACTTAAACTGCTAGACAGATTAAACTAAGAATGTGTCCATTGACACTTTTCTTAATGTCTCTATTAAGGGGAAGTGTGACTCACACACAATTCTTGTGTCTTTTATAATTTCACTTAATACATATTTTTATACTGTTCTACACTAATTCACTAGCACACCACTAACTCAAATGGTATTGTTCGTTTAAGTCTTCTTCTTATATCAGTGTTGTCAAGGAGCTGGATTGTCTCAACATTCACGTGATGATGAAGTCTATGTTGATGAGCTTCAGCGTATTTTTGGATAACTTTGTCAACGAACTTGATGTTAAGGTCCCGATGGTGAAAATATTGTAAAAAACGGAGAGAGCCGAAATCTACTACGTTTTATGCAACTGTTCGCTTTTAAACTTAGCCGGATTATACTTCGTCGCCATATTTTAATTACTATTTCATACTTATATCAAATCTCACTGCACGTTTCATTCTGAATTAACTTTCAGTTTTTATTTAGGCAGTCCCGCCCCTTATTACGTAGTATTTACATCTTCTTTGATTCGTCTATATTTATAAGTAGTCTTGAGATATCAAGACGTACCAACCAGCTTTTATACGAGGAGGTAATAATGCGACTTGGCAAGCTTCTATTTAATAATTTTTAGAGGAGAATTCTCTTATAAATACTTTCTGTTTCAATAAATGTTTTAATTTACACCAAAATGAGTATACATATTTTTTTCTATAACACTTTTTATTTTATATTGTATAATGAAATAGAATTAGATAACATAGATATAGAATAAGTAATTGTCATTGTGGCTAAATTTAAAGCAATTTGTTAAATCTGGAACTTAGGTTTGGTTTGATATGAAAAAAAAATAAAGCGTAATCAAACTTAAAACTACTAGGCGCTTTCATACCTCAACATCCACAAAAATTGGTTTCTTAGAGAGTTGATTACAACAAATTGTGTACAAAGAAAGACTTGAAAAAAATATTGAACCGAATAGAATATGTATATATAATTTGAAATATCCAATAAAAAATTTGGAATTTGCTTCCCATCTCTGAATTTTCAGCGCTAATTACATTCTTTTTTTTTAGGAAATTAATAGAAATCGTATTTTTCTAAAACTCGAAACAAACAATTAATGTATTTAATATGTATATTTTGAAAAATCAAACGAAAACCAGTAAAATAAAAATAAAATTTGCAGCTTATCCACATATTCATAATGGTCCGCTAACTTTAAACAGCCGCTTAGGAGTATTTTTTCTCATTCTGTCTTAGGTCAATAGAAGAAGACAGAGTGAGAATTAGCAATGCTTTAAGTTAGCAGACTATTATGAATAAGGGGGTTAATCAACACAATTATTGTAGCTTTAGTTGTAGCATTTACAATCCTAGTCAGTCCGCGCCTTAATCCTCAAATTTACAATGGTGCACAATTTCAGTTATCTTCCTATTTTATAACTAACTTTAGTTAACTTTTTTTATTTTAGTTAAAATAAAGGCGTTTCTGTTAATCAGCTTCGCACTTTCAGCAATTCCACCTTCGCACGACACGCCACAAGTTAGGATATCATCCCCACCATCTGGATGTGTGGCGGTCCTCCACAGTGCGGTTTTCAAGGAGCTTTCTTCCTCGTACTACGAAGCTGTGGAATGAGCTTCCTTGTGCGGTGTTTCCGGGACGATACGACATGGGTACCTTCAAGAAAAGCGCGTACACCGTCCTTAAAAGCCAGCAACGCTCTTGTGATTCCTCTGGTGTTGCAGGAGAATGTGGGTGACGTAGATCACTTAACACCAGGTGACCCGTACGCTCATTTGTCCTCCTATTCCATAAAAAAAAAATCAGATTGGCGATGTTCGAACGGAACTGTCAAACAATCAATACAACTCTCTCTTGACATGTCTTTTGTTTTGCTTTTTAACCCTTCGAGTACGTGGGGCCGCGCGTGCGACCTAATGGCTCACCGTGATAACTCTCACTTTTCAATCCTTTTATTACCATTATACCTTTGACGTAGTAAATTTTTAACAACACGCAAATACAACCCTTATTCGTCTGCAATAAACACTATATTTGAGTGCACAATTTGTTCTCTGAAATTCCAGAAATATAAGTCATTTGTAAAGTTATCAGCACTTTATTTGGAGTCAAGATTTGTGTCATTCAATTTGTTCGTTGCGTTCTTTGGATGTTTGGGATTTTATAAGGTCGTTTAAAACTTTGAGTGACACTGCTTTTAAACTAGAAGTGTTACATGTATTTTATTATTTTATTAATTACATTATGCTAGTGTTCTTTCATTTTATGGAAGGCAATGTAATATTGTGAAAGATTTCATGTTTGTGTGTAAATGACATTAATAACGGCAAATGTATGTACCTAAGCTGTATACTATAGATAATTGCCAGCAATAATTGTAGCAAATTATAAATAAGTAACAGAACATACAAAAAAAATTTGTCTGTTCGTCGGTTTGTTTGTATGTTTAAACTCGCATCAAATAGAAGCTACTCACTGGCTCCAAAATCGAATGACTGATAAATGTGAAAATTCCTTCAAGTAACATTTTGTTTACTTCATCAAAAATCAATCATCATGAAACAATTTTTAGTTGTTTATTTTCTGCCTAAGATTTAAGTATAATTTATGTTTATGTTAAATGTGTAAGCATTCTTATCCGTTGGAAAGAGCGGTCTTCCCTAACACAGGTTCTGCGAACTTAAAAGGAAAGTCCTTCAAATACTATTTACTAAAATGCTAAATAAATAAATTTTTGATTTTTGTTTAAGATCGATGAACAGAACTTTGAGATATTTTTTTTTAAAGTAAGTGAGAATTACATTGATTCGCGTCCCGCGTCGTGTCACGCGTGTTATAATATAACGGTTGCGTGATAGTTGCGTGACGTCACTTCGCCGAGGACAGCGGGCAAAGTCGCAGGCACATCTCTTGTATCATAATAAGTATACAGTAGTAATATTGTAAATTTTATAATCAACTTATATTAATATATGTTATATATATGGATGTTCGTTTCCGAGTCATGGATGTTTATATGTATTTATGTATGTTTAAGTAAGTATATTGTATTAAATATATCGTTGTCTTGCAACCCATAATACATATATGCCTAATTTGGGGCAAGATAATTTGTGTAATAAGTGTGACAATATTATTATTATTATATATCATGTTAACATGATTTTTGTTTGAGGGCAAGATAATTGCGATAGTCAAAATTATGACAATTTTTTATAAATAGCGTAAGGCTAACTATTTTTAGTTTCGTGCCATTACAAAATGATTTCTATTATATATCCCCAGGCCCAAGAGTGTCGTAAGAGGCGACAAGAGCATTTACCAGTGGGAGGCTCCTATGCACATGTTGCCAGCTAGATAACGGGTACAACAACGGCGCTTTTTTCTGCCGTGAAGCAGTAATGTGTAAACATTCTTGTTTTGGTCTAAAGGGCACCGCAGCTAATGAAATTACTGGTCAAATGAGACTTAACATCTTGTGTCTCAAGCTGACGAGCGCAATTGTAGTGCCGTTCAGGATTTTTGGGTTGTTCAAGAATGGGGCGTACCAATTAGCATCAGCAGGCCCTTATTGTCATAAATAATGTATTATATATTTAAAAGTAATTTGGAGTATTATATTTATTTATTTTCTTCCTTATTGTACATTTAAATTTATTTCTGCTTATTTATCTAATACCTATATGCATTACGTATGTAGTCATTCTGCAAATAGTTTTATCAATTTCCGTTACTTAAAAAAAAATAATGACTTTACATTTGGCAAAACTGTTTACAAATTAATTAACTTAATATGACGCCACTGGTATAAAAAGTAAAACTCAATAGGTATATATACTGTTTTTTACATTACTGATAATTTTTCAATTACATACAAGGCTGTCGTTAAAATCGATTTTTTTGTTAATTTTTAATGCCCTCATAAAATGCATTGAGCAAATAGTATTGAAGCTTTTAATGATTTTAGCGGTAGGTACTTTTAATAAAAGCAGATTAATGCTTTGCAGATACTGAACGAATTAAACGGGTATTAAATGTATTTAAGTTAAATTCGTTTTCAGATAACAGTTTCTTATATTGAAATGGCAATATATTCGTTTGTGATAAGTACATCGTAAATGAGGCAAGTTTTGTGTTTAAGAGAAGTGGCATATCCTCTTTTTATAGATGTCAAGACAATTGTACTTCGTCGTAAGTGTGAGGCATTAATTTTTTTGGGAATTCATTATTCTATATATATTCTTCATTGATATAGTGTTTGCTCTGCAAAAGAGAGAGCTGTTCGTGCTATATATCAGCTTCGTTATACACAGTCTCTCAAAGAAAAATTTAAAGAAATAAATATTATGACTCTTCATTCTCAGTACATTTATGAAAATGTAATATACGTTCACAAAAATCGTCACCTTTTTGCTCTTAATAGTGATTTTCATTATTATAACGCTAGAAATAAGGGATTGCTTGTAACTAATTCTAGTAGGCTTCATAAGATACATAATAGCTTTAAGGGTAAATATATACACTTCTATATTAAAGTCCCAGCCACTGTTCAGGCATTATCTATAAATAAATTTAAATGTTTTATAAAAAAAATGGCTCTGTCGTAGATCCTTTTACTCCACTGCTGAATATCTAAATGATCAGACAGCCTGAGACTAGATTGTGATTATTTTATAGCGATAGAAATGACAGTACAATATTGTATATTTTTATTGAAAAGAATGCTGGGAGAGTTTCTTTCGCCGCTCCTTCTCTCTCAGAGTGCCATTTGTTTCCGAAGCGGTAGTAGTATCTAGTAGTTATTAGTAATATTGAGACAAATAGTAGACATCAAAAAGAATTCTAAAGGAATCAATTTTGAGAAAATAAATGCCATTTATGCCTATATTTGCATCAAACATTTCTCTCATGTTTAATTTCACAAACAAATTTTACACGTTTATCTAATCTATTTAACAGAATACAACTTAGTGATTTCTCACAAAATATAATATCAATGAAAATATTTTTACACATAAATATTAATGAAATACTGAAAAAATAATTGCAGCGTGAACGTAAGCCAATAATAAGGTAAGCTTGTAATAAGAACTACTATGACCTGTGTTCTTGTGCCTACTATTCTTTCTACTATATGTTTCTTACGTTCGATATTACTCTGGTGCTTCGAAACAGTATTTTACTGCAATAAGGGCTGTAAGAAATTTTCCGACAACTTTACCAGTATATTCCAGCTTAACATTTTATTATACATGTATACAAAATTCTCGTGTCACGGTGTTAAACATTGAACTCCTTCGAAACGGCTTGACCGATCCTTATGAAATTTTGAGTGCAAATTGGGTAGGTCTGAATCTATTTTTCATCCCCCTAAATGTTAAGGGTGATCACACGACTTTTTTTTATTTTTACAAAATTTTCACCCATCTACGATCAACAGTTACTTTTGTATCGCGATTTTAATATCGGCAATACAACGTTTGCTGGGTCAGCCAGTACATGTATAAACTTCTTTGAGGTTTTCCGGGATGTCAGATAAATTATCAAACATGTTCCAGTATTACTGTGGAGTTATTTTGTTGTTTATGCCATCATGTCATCATTTCACCTTCTTCCTCGTTGTATAAGGTTTGCCACGTGAATAATTGTAACGTGTTTTGAAGCATATTGAAGATGCCATCAAACGCATTGCAAATCTGAAGTGACAAAGGGCTGATCACAATACGAGAAAAGAAGGTTTACCAGTGGGAGGCTCCTTTGCACAGGATGCCGGCTAGATTATGGGTACTACAATGGCGCCTATTTCTGCCGTGAAGCAGTATGTGTAAGCATTACTGTGTTTCGGTCTGAATGGCGTCGTAGCTAGTGAATTTACTGGGCAAATGAGACTTAACATCTTATGTCTCAAGGTGACTAGCGCCATTGTAGTGCCGCTCAGAATTTTTGAGTTGTTCAAGAATCGTGAGCGGCACTGCATTGTAATGGGCAGGGCGTATAAATTAGCATCAGCTGAACGTCCTGCTCGTCTCGTCCCTTATTATCATAAAAAAAAGGTTCCTGATGCGGTGATTCGGTTTTAGGGCAACCTTGGGAGGGAGATGAGCGCAAGAAGAAGAACTTAAAAGTGGTTGAATGACATCAAACTGGTAAGAGGTGTGAACTGATTGTATACAGCCCAAAGCCCCCTTTAGCTGGTGCCAAGGTACTTGGTATCAGCTAAAGCAAACTTACGCCGTTATGGCAGAAAACGGAAGAAATAAGATTGGCGTAGGCATATATACACTATTGCAGAATTTGTCGAGATATATTTTGCCAAGCATCTGGATTGGCAATATGTAGCAAGATTAAAAAAAATTGATATGTCGAAACTAAAGTTTAGAATATTTTAAAAGCCCTTTTAAAGTTTATTTGACTATCTATAATAGTACTCCAGTTGTACACAGGACCTTGACTAGACGTACATCCGTAAGGACAGATCAAGCAGGCTGTAGACTATCCATTGCAGAGAAAAACAACGAGAAAAATATAGTTCTGAATCTAAATTTGACGTATTCCTCAGTCGAGAGATATATATCTAGAGTTGCAGATATGTCATGATCAACCGATGATCATGGAAAACACTTCATTTTTATACATATTCGTGTTTTTATAAAAGAAAGGTCAGTTTAAAGGCCACATTTAAAAGACACCTTCAAGAATAATATTCAATAATAACTGATAATTACGCGGCGAATGTACACTTGTGTTTGACGCGGTAATTTTTTAATATTACATGTCAAAACGCCATTTAAAATACAAGTTAAGTATGGGATGTGAACGTTAAATATAAACGTTGCTGTTAATATGCTTCTACACTTAGCGGGTCATTATTTTCAAGAAGATTAAACAAAATCTTTTACCACAGATAACAAAACTACCAGTACGAAGCTACAACGCAGTCTTGATTATAATAATTTTATTTTTTATTCTATTTAGAATTTGTGAAGAATTGTGATTATAAGGTTAAGAAAAGCTTGAAAATCATTAAATCTATATTATCAATGATGAAAACATTAGATTTGATGGCTTATGTAATGATTTTGACATTTGACAATGAGAAGTTGGTGGTTGAATAGCGCCATCTACTGCAAATTATCAATTTCGACGTCTACGAAACGATTTCATCATCCTAAAGTTTTATTATTAGATAGTATATTATTAAACGTATTACCTCTAGATAGAGTCTGTTGCTGTAAGAAAACCGATAAAAACAGGCCAGGTGCGCACTTTAGTGTGTGTGACAAGCTACGTCTTAAACACTTGCGATTTGTATGACACTTTGTGTTAGTGTGCGCTCCAAATAGAACCTCTATTTGGAGCGCACACTAACAATCTTAATACAATTTTTTTCGACGTTTTCACAAATGTCATATCTAAGGGTTGATTATTGAACATATTTGGAAATAATGGAAAGGGCAAAGGTAAGGTGCAGAGAGTTATTACTAGAGTTAATAATAAAATTTTCTTAAATACCTAATACTATATCACCAGCAACAACATACAATTAAACTATGCAGGTACATCAAAGGTACCGTAGATTCTGAAATACTAAATGTATGGGATGAAACCAAATATTTCTAAACAATTCATTAACTATTACCTTATTAGCCGTCCGTAGAAAAAGCTTAAAACTGTTTTCTTCGCTTTGAAAATAACATGAATTCCTAAACTACATACGTCCCTGGAAGATGTAGGTGCATTAGACTTCTTCATTTATAGACTAATATTTTGGTTGTAGACCTGAAAGTATTTTTGAAGTCATACTTCTTTGAGCGCGTTATGAAAAAATGATGAGAGTGAAATTTTAAAAATCGCATCACTGTAACACAGAAGAAACAAGGTGAAGTTGGTTCCTAAAATTTTCTGACGTTTTCGTCATTCATTATATTTTTTGGTTTCTTCGTCCATTATTAGGAAAGGCAAAGGGTTCAAGCCCATACAGCCGTATTCGTTATTTAATAATTAATTGTGAAAGCCATCTTTGCAAGAGTTTTACAATCTTGTTCTTTCTACAAACGTAGAATAGCAGGAGGTATAAATAATTTAAAGGATTTTTGCTTTGTTACGCCAAAGAAGTATAACTTCTTGTGTGCATACATAAGTACACACATACTTTTATTTTATGGTGCATCAAAATTAACTTAAATGCTGAAGTACTAAATGTTTGGGATGAAGGATGAGAAACTAAATATTTCGATACAACTCACTATCTACTAACTATCACTAAAGTGGTATTTGGTAGCCGATGTTACATCATACCACAGCCCTTTTATATCGTAAAAAAACAGGTGCCCTGAAAGGATCAGTTTATTATCCTTTTCTAAAAGGAACTCTAGATTTTTTTTCGCTTTGAAATTAACATCAAATCCTAACCAACAGACATCCTTGGAAGCTGTAGATGAATTAGACTTCTTGATTTTTTGGATAATATTTTATTTTTGGAACTATATTTTTTTTACGAAATAGGACAGATAAGTGTACGGATTATCGGACATAAGTGATCACCGCCATTATTTCCTGCAGTACCTGTAAAATCACTTATGCATAGCCAGCCCTTAAAGCAGATGTATGGGCAATTTTGATTATTGTTGAAAACGTCACAGCCGGAAAGGTTTATTTAACAGTTAGATGTTGGGTGACATTATATTATGTAAATGATGAGGATGCTATTTAAGACTGTGGTGTTAGGTGCGAAGCGGGAATCAGTTTAAAAAGCTCAAAAGCCAAGAAAACTAGCAATTCTGTCTCTTATGTCATAAGGGTTACATCCTTTTAGAACTTAACTATGAACTCCGCAACGGTTAACATAACAATAAAGTAAAAGAAATCATGGCTCCAAAATATCCAAAATGGACAAACATCAACAGAAAGGAAGACTTCTTACACTTAGCACAAAGCAGGACGAAGCTCGCTGAGCTGTCGACTCCAGTAATAGAGAGGCACATGAAGAAGAAGAAGTAGACGTATTGTTAGAAGTAGACGACAACCCAGTGGGAGGCACCTTTGCACAGGAAGCCGGCTAGACTATCGGTACCACAATGGCTTCTCTTTCTGCCGTGAAGCAGTAATGTGTAACCCTTACTGTGTTTCGGTCTGAAGGGCGCCGTAGCTAGTGAAATTACTTGGCAAAGGACTTAACATCTTATGTCTCAAGGTGATGAGCGCAATTGTAGTGCCGCTCAGAATTGATGGGTTTTTCAAGAATCCTGAGCCTGATGGGTCAGCCATCAGCTGAACGTCCTGCTCGTCTCGTCCCTTATTTTCATAAAAAAAACATTAAAACGTACCCTTAACGCATCTTTAAACACAACGTCTGCCATCTCTGGCTCAGAGTTATAGATACCGATTTTTAAGTTTTTTTTCTTGTTTATATATTAACGAATTGTCTTTTTATTATATAATATATCTTTTAAATATATATTTAAGAAGACGTTGGTTCAAAGTCAGCATGTAACCCTGTTGCATTGCACCTGCTTGTATTAATACTTGCAGTGTGTTACAATGCACATTTATGTAGCGTGCGCATAGATGACAAGAATTATTATTTATTTTCAACTAGTAGGTCGTGTATGATCAGCTATAAATTAAATGAAATATAAAATTTTCTACAATAAATAATATGTCGTTATATAACAATTTCTGTGATACCCATCCATTAGACAAAGCCGCAAAATTCACAACTTTTTTTAATCTTAAGCCTCTTCTGAAAGCGGCAGAGCTGTGAGCAGAGTCTGTGCTGATTCCTGCACCATCGACTCTGAACGACACCATCTGAATACTTTATCTACGAGGGAGGCGATGGCTGGTCCATGCGTCATGCTCGTGTACGGGTGCTACTCGTGGTGATTGTTACCGGGAGGTCTGCTTGATGTGTTTTTTATTATTATTATTTCCTTTAAAGTTAAAGTTATTATATATTTTATTTTATGAAATGCTCACATAATGCCTCTATTTATTTACGGTATGTGTGGATTGATGCATCTACTATACTCAATAACTCTTGTGTTTATAAGTATTAATTTACTTTTTTTTTTCTTTTTTGACTTACTCGTGTAAGCCTTTCAGTTTTTGACATTTGAGTATTTTTGTTGCGTCACTTTGCATATATTGTAATTGAAATGATTTGTAAAACAATTAAAATGTAAATCTTGACTTAAAAGAGTGGCAATGAGTTTCTTGCTACTTCTTCTCATTAGCTCAACCCTTTACGAAGAAGCGGTAAATTCAATAAGAAACAATATTTTTATTTATTTTTTGACATTAATAAGTGTCATTTCCGTGACCTACATGATTTTTTTTTTGATTTTGAATGATTTTGAAAGTGTTTTTGATTTTGAATTTAATCTACTGCGGGTTTTCAAAGATTTTCTCCATGGTTTAACAAACTAGATAACATTAATTCGCATAGTGTCTACAGAATTATGTGATATTCTGTATTTCCTTACCATCAATAATTTTTGTTCAAGTTTAGTTTATTCATTTATTAAAAAGCCTCACCAACTAGATATACAAGAATGACTCAATATAATTTCAAATTTCTTAAATTGAATACATCTAACAGTTATGCACAGCTTTTAAGTTTAGCAGTTTAGATCGAAATTATAAGCTGAAATTCATATTTCTTATTTAACGGTTACACGTCACGATATTTATTTTGTCAAAATGTGATAGAATCAATATATTATTATGTATGGTGTGTTATCATTATATACCGAAACGCATTAATTACGCTTATATACGACCTCTGGTGTTATTATCTTATTTGTATTGCGATGAATATATCTGAATTGCTTACTCATCATACAAATACATAAAAATCGACATAAAAGCACTCATGTAACAAAAACGTATGATATCATAATTAATAGGTTCAATTCACATCAAGAAGAAATTATGTTTTGCGTGCGAAATCACCTGTTTACTGGAAACGTGAGCGAACAAAAACTCTATTAATATAATGACTAATTAATTCAACAGTACCTTATTAATGTGCCTACAATACCATTTATGCTAAAATTTTACTGTTTTCATATTCCCATTTTTTACATAAGTTTATTAACATGTTGTTACAAGTGTTTATAAACATCAACGCTGTTATGGATCTGTTTAAAATGATTTTATTCACATGTAATTATTTCTATTTTGAGAATGATGAGAGCTGTCATGGTATTATAAACTTTTGATTCGTTTGGCATTATCCAGTCTTTTTAACCGACTTCAAAAAAGGAGGAGGTTCTCAATTCGTCGATATTGTTTTTTATGTTTGTTACCTCAAAACTTTCGACTGGGTGAACCGATTTTGATAATTTTTTTATTTGAAAGCTGGTGTTTTCTGTGTGGTCCCATTGTTTTCTTATTCTAGTTACGATTATTGTAATTTTTGGAATCGGTGTCATCCAGGATAGGTTTGTAACTACATACACAGTTATAGGTGAGATGTGCTTGAGTCATGAGGAGGCGAGAGGCGGGAGCGGGTCGCGGCGGAAGGACACCGATTCCAAAAATAACAATAATTGTAACTACAATTAGATTAATTTATTAGAATGTATAAAAATACGCAATTATTTTTATACTTTTTAGTGCATATTATATCTATTGTTTTGGAATAGTGTTTTTGAAGTTGGTTGTGTTTTTGTTAAATTTTCTTTTTTTCTAGTTTCTTGGAGTAACGCGGATGCTACACATTAAAATAAAATACTTTTTAAAGGATTCAAACGCGTGTAATTGTAACTGTGTCTTACATTAGGTTTTTGCGTAAAAGTTACATATATTTACTATTATTTTATTTAACCTGACGTTTCATGACTTTTTCAGAGCACATTTTAGGGGGACTTATGATCAAAGTTAAGAATTTCATTTCATGATCCTTACGTTCAACTTTTCACCAATTTGTACATATAAATGGTAAGAAATCTTCATATATACTGTGGATGATCTTACCTTTGAAGCAAGATAATTCTCATACCGGATTGGCATGAAAATTGATTTTTTTAATACAGTTTATTTTTTATTATATTTAAATGAAATATATATAATATACCTATTTAAAACTCTTTTTGTCTTTAATATTTTGGATGCAACACCTTACAAACAAATTTATTATGTGTTACAGCTATTGTAAAATACTCAACAATTTATTAGACTGGCCGTTGAATGTCTTGTATCACGAGCTCTACTTTTTCCGAACATGTGATAGATTCAGTAACTTTAAGTAAATATTTATAATGCCAACTTAAAAGTGCTTAGTTTAAGCCTATTTGAATTAAGTTTATTTGACTATTGACTATGACATTTCATATTTTTCTTTAGACCTTAATCTAGTTATATAGAATTATGAATTATAAGCTGTAAAAGTGTGGAATACAGACAAGCTTTAAAACGGATACTCTCCAAACTTATTACACAAACCTATTTAGAAGCTTGTAATAGGTTTAATTTAAAAGCAAATAAGGTGATAAGATAGCCAAATTAATATATTAATTAAAGGGGATCGCTTCGGGTATCGAACAAGTTCAACCTAAAGTTAATTTCCGTACAGCGTTGTTTATCTTGTGTAGCCTGACTTGGTTATCTAACACTGTTATAAAATAAATTAGGTTTTTTGTCTTTACGTGAATTAATAAATAATAACAATTACTTAGATACCTACATCTGTATTATACAGGATGTCCTATGAGTGGACCAACGGAATACATGTTTTAAACTGTTCTTTAAATTAAACTTTTACTGTCGCTTCAAATCTTTCTTCCTTCTGTCGAATTACATCCGGCCGCGGAGTAGGAGTGAAGTAGAATCATAAATAGAGAGTGAGATAACTATCTATGTGTAGCTGAGTTTGTTGCGCCCATTCTTCTCAGGTCTGAGGCATTCTTTTTTGAATGGGTGGTAGTTTTTTGACTTTCAATAAGTGATGTCACATCCTATTTTGAATAAAAATATTTGAATTTGAATTTGAATTTATCCTTAGATGAAAACCTAGGTGTTAGAAAGAGATGGAATAGATGAAGACCATGCAACCATTTATAACAATAATTAAGTGTCTTTTGTCAAATTTATTATTATATTTATTTTAATTTCGTGTTTTTATCGTTATTGTTATGTGTTTTAACGGATATTAACTAAAAAATATTATTGTTTCGTATTCTGTATTAGATTATATTGTTATATATAACAACAATCCTACTAAAGAAACATTTTACAGGTATTCACCTGATAAATGTTGACTGATTCTTCAATATAACGTGTACGCGCTTTTTTTGAAGGTACCCATGTCGTATCATCCCGAAATACCGCACAAGGAAGCTCATTCCACAGCTATGTAGTACGTGGAAGAAAGCTCCTTGAAAACCTTACTGTGGAGGACCGCCACACATCCATCTGTTATGACAGCCACTAATAACTAAATATAGATCAGAGATATAAATCTGATTGGACTGATTCGAAAACAGATCGCTTACCGTCAAGTGATTTGATTTTCTTTTCGCATTCTATAAAAAAATTAAAAAAATTAAAAAAAATGTCTCGGTTGATGATTGCCTAATAACTTCACGGCTAACATTCATGAACGATAAAATACAAACGGCTTAAATATAACAAAATCACCTGTCTATTACCCCTTGTATTGTGTTGGCGTAATCGTTTGGTGTTCGCTTTAGCCCCGGAAGCCTCTAGTTAGGGGAGCTGACGTCACACGGCTGGCACCGATGGCGCTCAACTCATTTTAATTATCCCCTTTATGGCTAACAGCAATATCATATTACGATTATTAATAAAACTTTTCTGAACTTTATTGTCCTATTACTAATACGCTTCCATTGTCGAAAAATGTAATACTGTCTAATCTTTTCAATGTTTAAAAATAACACATATATATATATATATATATATATACAGGATTATATATATACAGGTTTTGACAACCCATATAGCCGGATGGTTAGTGGCCCTGACTACTAAGCTAGAGGTCCCAGGTTCGAATCCCGGTAGGTGCAATCATTTATATTATGATGAATATGGATGTTTGTTTCCGAGTCATGGATGTTTATATGTTTAAGTAAGTATATCGTATTAAATATATCGTTGTCTTGCACCCATAGTGCAGGCTATGCCAAGTTTGGGGCAAGATAATTTGTGTAAAAGTGAGTCAATATTATTATCTTTATTGTTATTATATACGCACGTGAATTCCTTACCTTTCCATATCACTTTTTCTTTACACTTGCATTGTATTGAGAGATATATTGTGTATTGGATGTCACCTTGAGACATAAAATGTTAAGTCTCATTTGCCCAGTAATTTCACTAGCTACTGCGCCCTTCAGACCGAAACACAGTAATGCTTACACATAACTGCTTCACGGCAGAAATAGGCGCCGTTGTTCTACCCATAATCTAGACGGCATCCTGTGCAAAGGAGCCTCCCACTATAATTGTATGTATTGACATTATCGAAATAATTTATAAAACGAAGTTTGATTTGATATTTTACTTTCCTGTGTCGTTCCATAAGTAACTTGTTTAATTAATAAAATTTATTGAAGTAGGCGTTACTTTGCGGAAAACCATAATTATCCAAATGTTTTGAGTTTTTCTTAGTGTTAATTCCGCCAATATTTGTCTTTAAAAGAAGAATTTGGCGAATCAACATGTCCTGAGGATGCCTCGTGTAGAGGCGAAACACGTGTCAAATTGTTTTAAGACAAATATTGGCGGAATTAACACTAAGGAAAACTCAAAACATTTGGATAATTAATGGTCTTATTATTAATGTAGCAGAATCTAAAGAATTGTTATTGGAGCTAAAGTAAGAGAGAAGACAAACAAAAATTAATCGTGCAACTAAATTCAAAGATGTGAAAACTTTATAAAAACATTAGAGGGAAAATGTGTAGGATATATGATTTTACCAGTGGGAGGCTGATTTGCACAGGTAGCCGGCTAGATTATGGGTACCACAACGGCGCCTATTTCTGCCGTGAATCAGTAATGTGTAAACATTACTGTGTTTCGGTCTGAAGGGCGCCATAGCTAGTGAAATTACTGGTCAAACTCAAGGTGACGAGTGCAATTGTAGTGCCGCTCAGATTTTTTGGGTTTTTCAAGGATCCTGAGCGGCACTGCATTCTAATGGGTAGGGCGTATCAATTACCATCAGCTGAACGTCCTGCTCGTCTCGTCCCTTATTTTCGAAAATAAATATAACTCAAAAATTGATATTGACGAATGGTACTGTCTACGGGATTGCAAAATAATTGGATGAAAAAAGCGAGACAGTGCTCCTGTAAAGTCTCACTATGGATTTTTTTTAATAATATCCGACCCGGCAAACGTTGTATTACCATATCAATTAATAAAAAAACTTGTAATAAAAAAATTGGGGT
This sequence comes from Leptidea sinapis, assembly GCF_905404315.1. Classification (NCBI taxonomy): domain Eukaryota; kingdom Metazoa; phylum Arthropoda; class Insecta; order Lepidoptera; family Pieridae; genus Leptidea; species Leptidea sinapis. Next base: position 14,893,319 of record NC_066268.1, read on the forward strand.
ATGAAAAATAGATATTGGCTGATTCTCAGACCTACTGAATATACATATAAAAATCGGAAAGCCGTTTCGGAGGAGTTTGGTAATAAACACCGCGACACGAAAATTTTATATATGATATTGAACAGTCAATTGCATTCATGAAGAAATTTAATTTCATAATAAATCAAAAATTACTATTATACTACAAAGGAAATATGGCGTAAAAAATACTTGATAAAATATATATTACAGACAAAGGTCCTTAAACTAGTACTTAGTATAGTGTTGTTGATAATACTACCTGGAAATAAGTAATCTAAGTAATTACATAAGCAATTACAGAACGATATAAATTATATGTAATTGCAAATGCATTTCAAAGTAATCGTAAAAAACATAATGATAGGGCACATCTTACCTTGGCGACGATAATCTATATAAAAAATCAATATTAGAATTTCATTAGTCGTGTCAGGGTTGTTTTGCTGCACTGAGTTCAGAACAATATTTCCCTTAGCTTACCTCATGTATCCATTCGTCAAAAGTCTGAAATGGGAAAATAGCCGCGCTTGTATTTCGTATATTTTTGCTATTTTACCCACGAGACAGGGAAAGTCTAGAATGTGGGTCAGTTTAAAAAGTAATTTATAAATGTAATTTCCAGAAATCATCTATTTGTATACACTAGCAGACCCAGTCAATATATCAATTATAGTTTAGATGATGAAAAATCGGTGTTGATGAGTTAGATCCGGGAGTACAATGATCAAGTGCGATACAGGAGGTCTATTACCAAAATCGAAAGCCGAAGTTTCGGTCCGGAAAAAAAAACGACGAACTTCGAATTAAATCCTATTTCTAAAGTATTTCGGATCGAAATAGTGCGGATGGATTTAGTTTCGGAAGTATAGACATAACCATAAAAAATGAAGTAGTAGTTACGATCATAATAATGTCAAATAACAAAAAAGTAAATGTCAAGTGAATTTCGGAATAAGGTAGAAGAAAGACAAAATGTCTAATCGCGAACTTCGTATCGATCTTCGGATCCCAAACACTTTATATAAAAATAGGAAAATATACGATCCGTCAACTGAAACTTTGTATTTCAATTTTGGTAATAGGGCTCCAGAAACATTTGAATGCTAGCAGTGGACTGTCAGGCGATTGGCTTTATAATATAACCGCATTGCCTTCCTAGTACTTGCTTCACTTTCTTCTTAACGTCTTTTTTTATCTGTCTAGGATTGGAAGAATTTAAAATATATGTAAAAAAATACTCCAAGCTTTTTAAAATAGTTTGTCATGAAGCGAAAACACGTTTCATTGCAGATAAAATTAAAAACAGTAATAATAAAGTAAAAGCGACTTGGAGTGTAATTAACAATGAAACTGGTAGATCGAATTGCCGTAACACCTCTATCTGTTTAAATATTAATAATCGCGTTATAAATTCGGAAATAGAAATTGCAAATGAATTTGATAAATACTTCTCCGAAATCCCGATTGTCACGACCAAATACCTTAACTCTTCGCCAAAAGCAGCATATGATATGCTTAAATTAGACGTACCAGTATCTTCTACTGACTTGAAATTTAAGTATGTTACAGGTAGCGATATAATAAAAATCTTCAAATTAATTAACCTAAAAAATACAAAAGACCTATGGGGCCATTCGACTAATATTGTTAAATACATACTTGACATTATAGCACCTGAATTAGCAATAATATTTAATGGATGCATAGATGAGGGTGTGTTCCCTGACCTCATGAAATACAGCAAAGTTATACCTTTGTTTAAATCGGGCAGTTCTTTTGACCCTGCTAATTTCAGACCTATTTCAGTGCTGCCTGTTTTTAGTAAAATTTTTGAAAAACTTTTGCTTCAACAGCTACAAATGCATTTTTGTAAATTAATGAACAAAAATCAGTTTGGTTTCACTAGGGGTTTATCAACAATTAATGCGGGTACTAGACTCATTGAGCACATCTTTGACGCCTGGGAAGAGTCACAGGATGCATTGGGCATTTTTTGTGATTTGTCAAAAGCATTTGACTGCGTCCACCATGAAACTTTACTCCTAAAACTAAAGCATTATGGAGTGAAAAATAGAGCCCTAAATCTGTTAAAATCATATTTAAGCGAAAGAGTTCAGATAGTCGATGTAAATGGCAAACGGTCTTCGGGTAAACCTGTGGGAATAGGTGTTCCACAGGGTTCTATTCTCGGTCCTTTCTTGTTTCTTATATATATTAACGATCTACCGTTTGTGGTAGATGATAGCCATGAGATTGTATTGTTTGCTGATGATACTTCACTTATTTTTAAAGTGAAGCGACGTGCGGATATTGATGACGAGGTAAGCAATGCACTCTCAAAGATAGTGCGTTGGTTTGAGACGAATAATCTGCACTTAAACAGTAAAAAAACAAAGTGTTTACGGTTCATTACACCAAACACAGCGGAGGTACAAACCAACGTACTTATGAATGACCAGAGATTGGAACTTGTGGACACTACGGTCTTCCTGGGTATCACGTTAGATAAAAAGCTTCAGTGGGGTCCACATATTACCCATCTAGCAGATAGACTCAGCTCTGCGGCATATGCAGTTAGAAAGATTAGAGAGTACACGAATGTTGCGACCGCTAGATTAGTGTACTTTAGTTATTTTCACAGCATCATGACGTACGGTATATTACTATGGGGTCATGCTGCTGACATTGATATAGTGTTTGCTCTGCAAAAGAGAGCTGTTCGTGCTATATATCAGCTTGGTTATAGACAGTCTCTCAAAGAAAAATTTAAAGAAATAAATATTATGACTGTTTATTGTCAGTACATTTATGAAAATTTAATATATGTTCACAAAAATCGTCACCTTTTTGCTCTTAATAGTGATTTTCATTATTATAACACTAGAAATAAGGGATTGCTTGTAACTAATTCTAGTAGGCTTCATAAGATACATAATAGCTTTAAGGGTAAATTTATACACTTCTACAATAAAGTCCCAGCCACTGTTCAGGCATTGTCTATAAATAAATTTAAATGTTTTATAAAAAAATGGCTCTGTCGTAAATCCTATTACTCCACTGCTGAATATCTAAATGATCGGACAGCCTGGGACTAGATTGTGATTATTTTATAGCAACTGTACAATATTGTATACTTTTATTGAAAAGAAGCAAAAAAAAAGAATGCTGGAGAGTTTCTTGCGCCGCTTCTTCTCTCTCAGAGCGCCATTTGTTTCCGAAGCGGTAGTAGTATAAGAAATGACATCAAAAAGAATTCTAAAGGAATCAATTTTGAGAAAATAAATGCCTTTTATGCCTTTTATGCCTTTTATATATTTTATGTATTCGACGACCCATCTATAATGGCCTAGTTAGAATTCCCGGATTCGAATCCCAGCAGGTGCAAACATTTATACGATGAACATGGGTATTTTTTCGAGTCACGGATGTTTTCTATGTATTTATATTTATGTGAGTATATCATATTAAATATATCGTTGTCTTGCACCCAAGGGACTAATATTAAATAATTATTTGTGTAAAAGTGTGTCAACAGTGTCAAATATAATAGAATAGAATATCTAACAATTCAATTTTGTCGCTAACTTTATTTAAATGGTTGGTAAAATTATATAATCAAGACTGAGCGTAGCAATAAAAAAGGCACTCAATTCAAACAAATTCCCTTTCATTTAATTTTATGGAAAAAACAAAACATAATCGAAATTTTTTTTTACAACCAGCCAGTATGCCATCAATAACAAAAAAAATTACATACCTATGCACTTTGAGTGAATAAAGACATAGAAATTAATTAATATAAATGGTAAATTTGTAATATCATGCATGTTGCTTCGACTTTTTTGATGTGTGTATATAACTTGCAACACATCGCTATTGATGTAAATACAACATTATCATCTGGCAGTCCAACTAATGCATTATATGAAGGGATTTTCCATAACTCATGTTATTTAATAGTATACAATTATGTCTAAAAGATTAATGTTAATTATAAATGCGAACCGGCCAAGCGTGAGTCGCCTGACAAGATATACGTCACATAATGAACAAATCATACACAAATGGAATTTTGTGTATGAGTGCTAATTAAGGGTTGAATGATGAGAAGCAAATAATCATTATACTATAGAACTGACAAAACATTTTCGATTAACTGAATTCCGAAGATGCAAATAATAACGCTTTACAAATAAGGGCACCATCACCACAATACAAGTAATAGTACAGAAGCGTAACTCAGTGGTCTTCTTGAAATTTATATCGTTTTTTTTTACGGTACGGCGTGGCACTTAATAGTTTTGTCTCCCCAAGATTTCTTAGCCGCCATGTGAATCATGTGTATGTGCGCGTGCATCGATTCTGTCGCTCCAGTATTTTTTATCATAATAAGGGACGATACGAACAGGACGTTCAGGCGATAGTAATTGATACGCCCTGCCAATTCAATGCAGTGCTGCTCAGGATTCTTGAAAAACCCAAAAACTCTGAATGGCACTACAATTGCGCTCGTCACCTTGAGACATAAGATGTTAAGTTTCATTTGCCCAGTAAAAACACTAACTAAGGCGTCCTACAAACTGAAACTCAGCTTCACGGCAGAAATAGGCGCCGTTGTGGTAACCATTTTCATGCCGGCATCCTGTGAAAAGGAGCCTCCTACTGGTAGAAAACTAGCGGCTAACGGCGCAGCTAATTTAAGTCGGACAGCGACCAGTCTCGGCGGCGTACGGCGTGGCACTCAATAGTTATGTCTTCCCAAGATAGCTTAGCGGTCGTGTAAATTATGTGTATGTGTGCGTGCATCGATTGAGCGTTCTCGTGTGAAGTTAAAGTACTGTTCTATTACATAAAGTACGATTTGCTTATGTCGGACTCGAAGTCGAACTACCCAGTTCTGTACCCAGAAGCATTTACTTCAAACGTATTTCTTTTCACAAAATCGAGTTCTTGATTATTTTTTTTTATTTATTTATTTTACACACAAAAAAAGTATTTTACAATTTACTTAAATTTAAGTACAAATATAAACCCATTCGGATTTTACCGTGTACTACACTCGTCGCATGTTATAAATAACTAAGAGAAAACTAAGAATATACTATATGACATAATATCAGTACTTCAAACTAATTACAATATGACTTCAAAGCATTAATAATATGAAACACTTATTCTAATTTATACAAACTTGTTATATAAAATTACAAACAAACCTTTCTTACCACATACTTATTTACAAGTACCCTCCAATTCACTTACGTTTGTGTATTATTGTTCTCCGTTGAGGGTAAGGTAGTTTTATTACGACATATACAGGATGTTTGTGTTTCATACTTATCTAAATTAGAGTTAATAAGTTGCACATCGCTGATCTATAATTATATTATAAAGAGGTAAAATTTGTAAGGTTGTGAAGTTGTAGGGGGTAATAATCCCTGGATCTACTGAACTGATTTTGAAAGTTTTATTACCAATAGAAAGTCACGTTACATTATGTGAGTGACATAGGGTACCTATATATTAATCCGAAAAATGAAAATCCTTTTTCGTGTCTTTTTCGTAGCCGGATTTGTAAAGTTAGAGAAAAAGTGGTCGTACGACAAAACATTGCTTACAATTAACAATTGATCGAATCTTTTAATTAGCATTTTTGAGTAGAGAAATATAGAGATAGAGATAGAGAATAGATACTGATCTATAACATTTACAATGGGATTATGAAAACTAAAAAAAAAATACCCGCTGAGTTTGTTGCGCCCATTCTTCTCAGGTCTGAGGCATTCATTTTGGAATGGGTGGTAGTTTTTTGACTTTCAATAAGTGATGTCACATCCTGTTTTGAATAAAAATATTTGAAGTTGAATTTAAAGTAAGATATTAAATGTTTGTGTTAATTTTTTTCTATATTTATTACAAAAACTGCATCAAAAAAAAAACACAAAAAAATAGAGGCCTACTTACATAATAAACATTTTGAATTTTATAAAATTACTAGCTGACCCAGCAAACGCTGTATTGCCGATATTAAAATCGATACAAAAGTAACTGTTGATCGTAGATAGGTGAAAATTTGAATTTGTATGTATTTTTTAATGCTGACTCATAATCAAACAAATTTAAAAAAAAATGTCAATAAAAAAAAATTTGGCGTAAACAACCCTTAAAATTTACCACTCAAAATTTCATGAGAATCGGTCAAGCCGTTTCGAAGGAGTTTAACTACAAACACCGCAACATGAGAATTATATATATTAGATATTAGATTGGGAAACTTTGTTGTTATTATTAACCAGTAGTGTAAGGCGGTATTTTCATTCTTTATTTTAAATTGTTATCAATTAAAGTAAAAAAAATGTAAGTTACAAATAGCACGGTATTTTAGAAAAGTCTCAGTGAACCGTGCGAATCGCTTGCACTATATATAGACTTACCCCCTTATTCATAATCGTCTGCTAACTTAAAGCATTGCTAATTCTCACTCTGTCTTCTTCTATTGACCTAACTCAGAATGAGAAATAACACTCTATAGCAGCTGTTTTAAGTTATCGGACCATTATGAATAAGGGGACCAAAATATAATTTTACAATAATATAATACACAGACTCATACACTCACTCACACAAACAGTTTACAGATTTGTTTTAATTGTGCGATAATTGTAAAATTAAGCTTTTAATTATTTTTGTTTATTTCTATATTGTTTAACTAGTATTATGACATCAAAAAGAATTCTAAAGAATCAATTTTGAGAAAATAAATGCCTTTTATGCCATTTATGCCTTTTATGTATTTGCTAAGGAAGTTGCAAGATTTTCCCAATATAAGTATCCCAAGACAACTTACTGGGAAGTCTCAACAACTTGAATGTATATTAATGCAATCTTTGAAATAAACTAAATATGTTTTTATTTATTTAAATATACGAGATAAGTACCTATAGACAAACATAACGTGCAAAATACACTTTTAGCATTCGGTAATTTGTAACTAATTACAAGCAAATTGTTTTGACGATTAGAAGCAGCTGACTTACCGTTCGCGGGTCCGCCGGCTGGCCTGTCATCCGCACTACCAACTAGGTTCCGTATACTAAACGAGGAAGATTTCCTCGAAGACACTTCCGAAGCCATCCCCATGTTTCCATTCACCTCACGGCACTCATGGTTCACTGTGACATCGTCCCTCCGCGTCGTCAAGTCCATTGTGAAAATCCACTGCTATTCGAAATTTGAAAAACTATCGCGGACATTTTATGCACCAGTCAGTTCTATTTGCAAACTCATTTTGAGTATATTAACAGCCAGTAGTAGATAGCACTGATAAGATTTTAGCACGTGTTTAGCGAGGATGCGATAGCGCGCGATGTGTTTGCCGAAGTGAATGCGACTGGTCCTCTTTCCTCCTCAGTCGAGCGGTCGTTTGTTCCTCCCAACGCCCTCCGAGGCGGAGCGACCGCCCACTGATCAGTTCATACGAGTACACATTGTTCGGTACAACGGTTTTCGTACGATACAACTTGGAAAAAGAGCTCAGAGAAAAGTCTGGTGGAGTTAATTATTTATGTAGATTTTAATTTAGAGTGCTTGGCGATCTCATTTTAATATATTATGTCAAATGTAATACAACAGTACATAAATGCACTATAAAATTTAAATGAGTATCTACGATCTTGATTTGAAAATGAAGGGGATTCAAAAAATTTAGTGCAAATTAATTTTAATGCAGTTTAGTTTTTATTCAAACTGGATCAAACATTAACTTATCAAATACATAAAGAATTATATAAAATTATAGCTCTATAATAGTTTAATATTATATAAATTGAATATTTATATCTTTGTGATTGGATTTACATTTTTTTGGTACATTGACGTGTTTATTTTATTTATTTACTAGCTAACCCAGCAAACGTTTTATTGCCATATAAAGTAATAAGAAAAAAGTTTTTGGGGTATAAAAAATAGAGGCAACCGATTCTCAGACCCACCAGATATATAATACTACAATTATTGTATTCGATTGCTATCTTGCAACCCTATTGCGGATTTGTGGATGGAACAAAATAATATAAAAATAGGGATACAATAAAAAAAAATTAACAAAAAAACAACCGACTTCAAAAACACTATTCCAAAACAATAGATATAATATGCACTGAAAAGTATTAAAATAATTGCGTATTTTTATACAATCTAATTAATTAATCTAATTCTAGTTACGATTATTGTTATTTTTGGAATCGGTGTCCTTCCGCCGCGACCCGCTCTCTCCTCTCGCCTCCTCACTACTCAAGCACATCTCACCTATAACTATGTGTGTAGTTAGAAACCTATCTTGGATGACACCGACTCCAAAAACTACAATAATCGAAACTAGAATTAGATTTATTAATTAGATTGTATAAAAATATATATGCAATTATTTTAATACTTCTTAGTGCATATTATATCTATTGTTTTGGAATTGCGTATTTGAAGTCGTTTGTTTTGTTGTTATTTTTTTTTTATTTTTAGTGAATTTAAAGTACACTTACTAAGAATTTGTCTAAATATATGTAGATATACTAAATTTTTCAATGCAGCAATGAACGTAAGCCCTTAGTTGAACAGTTCCTTTACTTTTCCATGGATTCCGTAATCAGAACCTAACCAAACTCTCATCAAACTATCTTTAAAGTATATCCTTTCCAATAAAAAAAGAATCATTGAAATAGGTTAGCACGATATTGAGTTATTCGTAAATTTATCATACACTTTGCTATACGTATGTATAGCAAATTTAAGACTTTTATGGTTTTCTTATGGATGCCATTGTCAGATCTGGACCAAATTACAATGGGACTACACGGAAAGCACCAGCTTTCAAATAAAAAAATAGTTATCAAAATCGGTTCACCCAGTCGAAAGTTTTAAAGTAACAACCATAAAAATAAATACCGATAAATTGAGAACCACCTCCTTTTTTGGAGTCGGTTAAAAATAGTTGTAGATCGTAGAAGAGCGAAAAAAATAAAAAAAAGTATATTTAGGGGGGCTTCTTCGCATATTTGATTGACTGCGACGACCTAGGCCAGGTTAGCAACTGTAGTTAATGTAGAGAGAAAGTTAGAACGATACAAACATTCTGATTAGTTATTCATTTTAAACTATTCTTTCAATTTGATTTCTGAACACATCAGAGGAAAAGAAAACTGTTGTTTTTATTTAATATCGAGCATTTTCATATTTATTCACCTTTTAAACCCTCTCTGGATTTCACAAATAATTCAAGACCAAAATTAGCCAAATCGGTCCAGCCGTTCTTAAGTTTTAGCGAGACTAACGAACAGGAATTAATTTTTATATAATTAGATTATTGTAAGGAAACATAACCTAACATCACAAGAACTGAACTATATAGAAAGAGATACAAAATATAAATAATATAGACAAACACAAGTTTCACAGACACATGAATAACAAAAAGAAAAATACAAAAAGTCACAAACGCAAACATTCACAGAAATAACTAATTTGATTATGCACATTGATGCAAAAGATCAAACAAATTAAATTAACAATTAAATTATTAATAGTTTATATGACGCATGCTTAACAAGGAACAATCAAAATTATTAAATAATTATAGCTTTCACAATAACAACTATTTAAGAATTAAAATATTTAGTGGCGCCATCGAAAACGCAGAAGTAAAAGTTTTGGTCTCACAGGCGGACAGTACGGAGAAGAGGGGAGGGACATTACAGACTATACACAGCGTACAATTAGTAGATGATACGAGACGACGAGACGATCAGGACGATCGGCTGATGGTAATTGATACGTGCTGCCCATTACAATGCAGTGCCGCTCAGGATTCTTGAAAAACTTAAAAATTCTGAGTTGCACTACAATTGCGCTCGTCACCTTGAGATATAAGATGTTAAGTCTCAATTGCCCAGTAATTTCACTAGCTACGGCGCCCTTCAGACCAAAACACGGTATTGTTTACACATTATTATCACGGCAGAAATAGGTGCCGTTGTAGTTCCCATAATCTAGCTGGCAACCTGTACAATGGAGCCTCCCACTGGTGCAGTCGATGCAATATGAATAATATAAATAAACGACTCTACATAGTTTTGCTCATGAGTTGTTTGAGAAGATGGGTTTTTGGTATTTACTACAAAGCCACATTATCTCTGGACCTCACTGGAACATGGAGCATATTTTCTATGAGAGAATTTATTGACGCACGGTTTGTCAGTTCTAGTATGAAACAATTTCATTATAACAACAGGGAGCATATTTTACGAAATATTATTGACTAATTCATAAAAAAACAGTATTTTATTTATTATATACAGAACAACGTCTGTCGGGTCAGCTAGTGTTATATAAAATCATTGTTGGCCAATATTTTTTGTTATTTTATGTAGCTAATAAGTGATGTAAAGTGCTGTAGATTTTATGAAATACAAAACAAATAAATTATCCTAACGATGCACTAGTATCTATCTATTTGACTTTTGATAATTTCAAAAACACTTCTATGTTATTACCAGTATCTATTCGAATATTAATATAAATAATCACAGATAGGTATAATAAATTCTAGTTAAGTCTGTATTTTCCAGATTTCACCAGAGGCTAGAAATATATTTATTACCAATTAACCTCAAGATATTGTATTTTCAGTGTTGCTGTTCATCAAATGACTTGTTCACTGGCGTTGAGCATAATAAATGTATTCAAGGCACGCTATTGGTTTAAAAGGCATTTATTTTCTCAAAATTATTTCTTATATTTTTTTTATTACATTAAAAAGGCCAAGGTAGTCTTCGGAAGCCAATGACGCTGCGAGAGTTTGTGAGTTAAAAAGACGACAACAATTTCTTCTAGTACCTATTATATGGTAAATTGTACTTGTTTTACCACTTTTAAATACAGCTAGTTAAATATTTAAGTAGATTTAAAGTTAATACATTACAGAAACCTATACATAAATTTACAGAAATAAATTGGAAATTAATCGTTTTTATTTAATTGCCATCTAAATTCAAATGGATCAATGTGGGTTACAACAATGATATCATTATAAAATTGCTTCACTTTGACACTTAAACAACAAGGAAAATGTAATAATCTATAATATTTGCTCTGCCTTTCCAAAATCATTAGTTCACTTGATCTGCAGATATGTGAAGACCTATAGTCTATTATCTTTTTAGAATACATCTTCATTTATAAAAGGCACATGAACAAAGTAACTTCCCCTTAATAGAGACATAAAGAAATGTGTTAATGGACAGATTCTTTGTTTAATCTATCTAGCAGATTAAGCTAAAGTGGAATTACTTATTAGTCTAAGTTAATGCTAGATTGTAATGCAAGTGGGGCAACAGTATAATAACTGTTATTATGTTCCCTACCGGGAAAATTGAGGGGAAGAGGCCAAGAGGCCGGAGCCCACGACGCTGGTCTGATCAAATATCCGAGCAGACTAATCAACCCATCAGAATCGCACTCCACCATGCGACAGACCGAAATAGATGGAGGAAAGCTGAAGATGAACTTAAGCGGAGTCACGAGCAATGAGGGAACGACTGTGAAGAAGAAGAAGAAGAATGTCACCGTCGTTCTCCATTCATTCGCATGATGTGCCCTGACCAGCCCAGAACATATTTCTTCATTTCACAAATAAATTTTCAACAGGACTAGACTTAATACGGATCTCTCAAAATTTTAGTCAAAAAGAGAGAATATAATAAATTCATATACAAAAATCACAAAAACTCATCATTTACAACATTTATTCGCGCTTAAGACTTACCATGTTAATAAATAACAAATTAGGCACATTTATATATATTATAATAAGATATTTCCACCCATGTTTTTTTAATGAAATTAAGGAACGAGACGAGCAGGATGTTCAGTTAATGGTATTTTATAAGCCCTACACATTACTATGCAGTGCCGCTTAGAATACTTGAAAAACAAAAAAATTCTGAGCGGCAATACAATAGTGCTCGTTTGCTCAGTAATTTCACACACAGAGCAAAACACAATAATGCTGACACATTACTGCTTCACGGCAGAAATAGGCGCCGTTGTGGTACCCATAATCTAGCCGGCATCCTGTGTAAAGGAGCCTCCCACTGTATTAAGTTATCACGATATAATCTGGAACCATAAGGCGAACTGAAACTTTGGTAGGAATATTCCTTTCGCCAAGTAGAGGTCAGGTAAGAGCGAATTGTACGATTTTCCACTCGCAAGAGTTATTTTATTATGAACATTTGTATCTTACGCATATATGAAGTCAATATTGATATTTGTAAAAAGTTTTCATTAATTGAAATACATAATGTGAGCAGAATACATCAAATTAACTACTAAATAACTCTTGGTATCAATTAACTACACAATGAAATAGAACACCCCATAAATTAAAATCGGAGAACAAAAAACAAATTGGAAGCGTTAAGACAAATACACGAAATCAAATAAATCAAACTATAAATCAAATTCAAAACGCGACCCTTTTCAAGCAAGATGCCCCAAATCTAATTTTAATAGGTTGTTTAGGAATGGTTTTTTGAATCATTGAGAGCAAAATTCAAAGAATGGGAAATTCAAAGGTATACAATGCAAACATATTCTGCAATCTGTTAAAGTCAGCGTTACTGTTCATGTTAAATTAAATTAAAACTATAATAGCTAATATGATGCAACCCCGCCATTTTGAGAGGAGTATTTAGATGGTAACAAATTATGCAAGATTAAAATCACTAAAGATGTGTGAAGTAAAATCCAATTCAATTAAATGAATATGATAATTGGTCAAATTATTCAAACTTTCGTGAGACAAACAGTGGGAGGCACCTTTGCACAGGATGCCGGCTAGATTATGGGTACCACAACGGCGCCTATTTCTGCCGTGAAGCAGTAATGTATTAGGATTACTGTTTCGGTCTAAAGGGAGCCGTAGCTAGTGAAATTACTGGGCAAATGAGACTTAAATTCTTATGTCTCAAAGTGCGCAGTTGTAGTGCCGCTCAGAATTTTTGGGCTTTTCAAGAATCCTGAGTGGCACTGCATTGTAATGTTCAGGACGTATCAATTACCATCAGCTGAACGTCATTATTGAACATTATAAACTTGCATTGTCTAACGGCCGTTTTCAATAACCTATCTTATCTATCTTAGTTTAACTTACTAGAGGTAAACAAATCTATCCTTTTACGCTTACTTACATTTCAATAACCTATTGACAGATACCATTGGACTATAACTATGGATAGATAAGATCTTATTATTAAACGGTGACAGCAATGCATCCGTAAGTTAAACTAAGGATAGATAGGTTATTGAAAACGGCCGTATAACAGCTAGTTTAAGGTGGGACAAATATGATGAAATGTCCTTAATGTTATGGTAAGCCAGCGTCCAGGGATGAATTGGTTTGGTTTGGGCAGAGCAGAGCGTTTGTCTAGTAATTTGAATTTAAAAAAAAAATAGAGGATGACCATTTTCTGCCTTGAAAGTAAAGGAATTTAATTTTTATTTTTATTTCAATCCAGCATAGTAGTAGACTGTTTTGTCGCTATTTTGTTTACTTCTATTTGAAGTACTGTATTCAGAGGTTTTTTGTATGAAAGAGAAGAACACACAATTGTTTACAATATGGGTTTACAGTGTGTATGTACATCATCATCAGCTGGATGCTGGACAAAGGCGTCCCCCAAAGAACTCCACGACAATCGGTCCTGCGCTGAACTCATCCAATGTATTCCGTTGTATGTATGTATATGGTAAAATAAAATATCTATCAAAATATAATATTAAATAATTGACGTATTCCAAACATAGTATTATCTAGTCCCAAATCATGTACAATATTTATTATATTTAATAATACAAAATATATGCTCTAACATACATATATGTATGTAAAAATTCATGACTCGAGCAAAAACATTCATATTCATCTAACAAATGCAAACACATTATTATTAACAACATAAAAAGTTAATTCTATCAAAAAAATTAAGGACTTTAAAAATCTTTTAAAAAATTATCAATTTTTCGAAATTCATCATGTTCCTTCGTGGAAGTTTCAAATCGATGTTTTTGTTTATCAAAGGCACGAAGGACACACGAAGACAAATTACCTTCCATCCATATGCTCCCCATCTGCTTCAGATGACAGGTGACTAATTTTTCCTAAAAGTAAGCCTTTACCATAATCTTTGACATATGAGTAGCTAATCGTGCTACAAACGTTTTCGTATAACATTTTAAAATCGATGTCAAATGAAATATTTGTAAAATTCTTACAAAATTCTACAAGATTTCATGGTTTTCTGTGTTAATGGCTATAGGTAATATTGATCAAGTATATATAGTAGTATAGTCAGTTGGCAAATTTTTGATTATGTTTTTCATTTATTTCCGTATATTTTTATACTAAAGCCCACCAGTCCGACACACCACACAATTTTATTTTAATTTTAAATGCGTAGCTGAAAACTGATATTACACGAAGATCTGCGCCACAGATAAATGGCTGCGTTTCACTAACAGTAATGAATAATTTTAATATAGAAGCGAAACATTTAAAAAAACTCGAAATTTCTTTTAATACTGAATTTATTACCTTAAATTAATTAGCTTAAATGCTCAATGATTCGTAGCAATAGTACAGGCGCGTTTTGACCATGTTAAAGAGAGTTACTATTTGTATGTACCCATACATACATAGGTATTAAAGAGGTGAGGCTTTTTGAGTACGGTGAAGCTGTAATTGAAAAAGTACGTGTGATGTACGAGCTTAAAGAAGAAGGCTTGTAGAAAGAAGGTGGATACAGGAGGAGTGTATATTGAAGGTCATAATGAAAAATATAAATGAATATAAAAGAAATATATTGTCAGCAGTTCAGCCTCATTATAGAATAAACATATCTAGTAGGCACTTACATGGCCGGATTTAAATTATTGTGTACGAAGCCATATAAAATTTTTAGTGTTATCTGTTCATGGGCTCAAACCAAATGTTACTTACTCAAAGGCGTCCAGCGTGCAGTATCCATCAGAGACGCATTAACATGATATATGATGTTCGACTTAAGTGCACTAAACGTAGTTTAATTAAAAATACCATCGGTTATCCAAATATTTCCACATACTGTACTAATACTTTACTCTGCGGTTTTGACCGCCTTTAACGCAGCTATCAAATAGGTTTAAAATGTTTTCCGCTCACGTCTTGAGTAAAGGCAGACTTGCCGAAATAGTAAACCCAAGTTTCTTAACATTTCTACTTAGTACCTCACGCTCCGTAATGAGAGAAGATTAAAATAAAATAGACTCCGCATTTTAAATTCAGCTTTTTCTTTCCTTTGTTCAATCAAACAGCTTTGTCATCAAAGCCAGGAATAGGTGTTCCACCTACATCGATAGTTACTCTTTTCAAACCGTTTCGTGTACGGAACCTTTGCAGAATCACGTTTTCACAGGGACTGCGATTGATAGAGAAATATATTAACAATTAATCGCGTTTTAATGACTTTAGAAGTATTTTGTATAAACATATGTAATGCTCGCTTTAATCTAAGAGAAAACAATTACCTATGTAATATTTAAACATATTTATATATTTATCCATTGGAATAAAAAGATAATGAATATAATTTACGTACACACATACAGTCTGTACCTCAAAGGAGTAGGCAGGTATTACGGACTTGTATTAGCCACTCTTCTGACCTCTCATGCACAATCTCTTGTTCTCTCTCTCTCTCTCAGCTCTCGACCTGGCCTCTTTTAAATACGTCTCCAGCCTGATGTAGGAATTTACGTTAAATTCAACCTTTTCCAACATAACATTAGTTGTATATTTTTTATATGTGTTGTATTTTATGTTGCTATTTAGTCACTAATGTATTAACAATTATTTGTTTGTATATTTATATATTTTTTTTTTATATTTATATTGTTTCTTGTAGAAGAAATACGATGTTGATGTCATACCCTTAATTTATTCCCCTATTTCAATATTTTTTGGTAATTTTATAATGTTTTAATATTAATCTGCTAAACTGTATGTAATGCTCTGTTTATGTCCGTTTTCTTACTTGATCTCGATTTTGTACCTAAACAAACAAAAATATTTTTATTTCGTAGGTAAATTGTATCATGTCTTTTTTTCTTTCAGCTCGTTCGGAAGGCAGATTTCCTTGCTCTTTTCAAAACAGAATAGTATTACAGATTCTAATTTTCAATTTAATTTTACAAATCATTTCAATTACAATATTTGCAAAGTGATGCTACAAAAAATACCATACGTCAATAATGTCCTATAATTGGGGTGTCACCGAAAAAGATATATCTGCGTTAGTTATGGAATTGTATTGGTGCTCACCCTGTTGGAGCAATAAATAAATAATCAAGAAACTAAAGCGTTGGAAGTGGTGAGGTGGCCGCTCCTGGACATCCGCAACCTTGATGTCAAGAGATGTGATGCCGGCCTTTAAGGTTTGCGTACGCTCTATGCTTGAAGGTCCCTATGTGTTATCTCTTCGGGAAAGCTGCAGACGGTAATTGATTCCACAAAGCGGCTGTGCGTTTAGGCAAGAAGTTTCTTGCCAAACACTCGGCTGTAAAAAGCCAGACGTCTGCATGTCGACGAATTTCTTAATGTCCGGTGGTGGAATTCAGCTGCTTTGGAAGAGAACCTACATCTCTACGCAATTTGTAACAATCAAAAAATATGTGCAGTCAATCTACTTTCATCCATAGAAGCTTTGTAGACAGGCTTAATCCCTCTTATGTAGTGACAGTGATTTCTTAATCTTTCAAATAAACTCCACTCTTACCACGCAAAACTCTTCTTCCTATCGCATTTATTCTACTTTTGGTCTTCTTCTGCCATAGCCAATGTTACTACCACCTACTTGTACGGTATTATTATTTTGTATACTTCGCATTGTTATTTTCTTCTTTACCTCTTTTACGAGTATGGAATTTCACTATAAATGAATATTGGCAGAAAATTGGTTAACAATTTTTATATTAAATAAATACAAGATCATCACCATATTTTGTTTTCAGCCACAGTGCTAAAATCTAAAACGATTGTTTAGCTTAGTTAAAACTATGTTTTAGGAATTCAGATATGAAATAAAATGAAATGAAATTTTATTTGAAAGAAACATTGTAGTTAAAATATTAACAGAATATTATAAAAAATCCAATGTGTTTCATCAATTGACATGCAAAATATGTTATAGAGTTATTGTCTTAGTACCAACACACTACTGTTATAATGAAACATGTCGGATAAATTCTTCATTAATATTAATAAAATTAAAATTTAAGGATATTATGATATATAAGATGTAAATAATTTTAACAGTTATAAGTAGTAATGCTAGGTAAGTCGTTTATGTAGATTATGAATAGAAGTGGACCCAGTATACTTCCCTCTGGTACTGGACCTTTCGTTTAAGTTCCGATCGAAAAACACCGACCGACGTTACAGGATTGTTTTTATCCATGCATAAACAAGCTTAAGTTATTGATTTTCCTAAATGTGCACTCCGATAATTCTTTTAGCAATAAATTTTAATAGAATTTATTTGTGGTAATAATATTCAAAGGCATACTAAGGATTTACCACGAAATTATTTTTTAAGCGTAAGGGTCACCTGCTGTTAAGTAATTACCGCCGCCCACATTCTCTTCTAACACCAGAGGAATCACAAGAGCGATGCCAACCTTTAAGGAAGATATTAAAATTAAAAGTAACAATGTTGCAGCAGTTTGATAGAATGCTTTTCTAAAGCTTAGTACCAAATTTGTCATTAATAGCAACATAACCAATTACTGACAGGAAAGTCGTGATGTCAAATCGCAAGATCGTGCAACAAAAAGTAGCCGGGGTTCACAAAATAATGTTTGTATTGGCGCCGGCGCATACAAAGGTATACACGCAGCGGGACGCCGGTCTCAATTATACCAATGCTCAAACTTATTCTATTTGTATGGTAATCCTCTCATTACTAAATACAAAAAGGGTGGAACGCACACCGATTTATGAGAGGACGAAAAAGTTGGATTATAATGAAAGGCTCGCTCTTTCGATTGCGTCGTTAGATTTTATTGAATTGCTTAAGTTTAATGAGTGTTGATTAGGGTTGACTTATGTATCTTTATTACAACTCTAGACTTTCTTGTCTTTGGAGTATTGCGGCTGTTAGCGTGCTAATTTTCAAGTGCTAATATTCACTTTGAGAGTCGAGCAAATTAATTATAAAGGTCTTTTTATTATCTGATTTTAAAAATTTTGTAATTTTGATCATTAAAGCTGCTGAATTGGAGTTCGATCACAAAACTCCAATGAATTCATTATTATTTGATATTTGATGATCCCTATAGCCCGTGGTTAGTGACCGTGCCTACTGAGCAAGAGGTCCCGGGTTCGAATTCCGGTAGGTGCAAACGTTAATACGATGAATATGCGAGATAATACTACGGTTATACGATTATAAAATGCGCGTCAAGGATGTTTATTTGTTTATCTACACTCATGCTTTAAATCCTCTATTAAAGATTCTGAAACAATTAGCTTATTACCAACATTAAAACACCCAATGTCGTAATAACCATTCCACCATCCAAACGAGTGTTGCAGTGTTGTACTGAATTTCATAACAACACTCCTTGGTTTTTTTTTCGATCCCTTCATGCGCAAAGAGTATCAACAAAAAGCCACATTCTTATTGCTCGATGCGTGGTATCTGTATGAATTTCAAAAAAAGAACATTTTCGTTTACGCGCGTTCCACACTACCAGAACCTGGCGCGCCGTAAAAAAAAGTAGGTTATGCGAAACCCCGCCATTTTTCTTGAAAAAATTAGCGATTGAAGTTTTGACAGCACACCGCCTGATATAAAGGATTCATATTCTGGGTGTAGATAAAGTCTTGTATGCAACTGTTGATAATTAGGTACTCATGTGACACCCACATTCGTGTTTTAATACCTAATTATTACACAACAGTTGCATAAATAACTAATTTATGTATGTTTAAGGAAGTATATTGTATTAAATATATCGTTGTTTCTCACCCATAGTACAGGCTATGCCTAGTTTGGGGCATGATAATTTGTGTAAGAGTGTGTCAATATTATTATTATTATCAATTATTTTATATTCAACTAGTATATGACCCGGCAAACGTTGTTTTGCCATATATATGAAGTATCTCTTTGTATGAATTGTTATATGTAATGAAATGTCATTGACTGAATTATTCGTATTGGCAACAAATTTGTATTTCTCTGTCAAAAAACATAACTTCCGAATAAGGAATTACCCTATTATATATCAAAACCATCTCCAAAACACGCTGCATAATATGGTTTAAGTATTATTTACATTGGTTCAATAGTTTTCTTAGTATAACCGAAGGAAAAACACGGCTCTCCTATCTGGGTATGAGTTGCAAAATGGATTTAAATTGTATACTAATTTTCAGCTAAGAATTTTTATGAGCTATTTCCGACGGCTCTTTTTAATAATACACCATTTATGAGTTTTTTTTTAATGTTAGTTTCCTAATGTAATATCAATACTTTATGTTTTATTATAAAAATTTTGCGTTCTTCACAAAAAAAAAGTGTGTGTGTACTTATGTATGCACGCAAGAAGTTATACTTCTTTGGCCTAATGAAGCAAAAATCATTAAATTGATTTATTCCTCGTGCTATTCTACGTTTTTAGAAAGAACAATTTTGTAATCTTGCAAAGATGGCTTCGACACTTAATTATTAAATAATGAATACGGCTGAATGGGCTTGAACCCTTTGCCTTTTTTTATTTTTATGGAATGGAGGACAAACGAGCGTACGGGTCACCTGGTGTTAAGTGATCACCACCGCCTACATTCACTTGCAACACCAGAGGAATCACAAGAGCGTTGTCGGCCTTTAAGGAAGGTGTACGCGCTTTTTTTGAAGGTACCCACGTCGTATCGTCCCGGAAACACCGTACAAGGAAGCTCATTCTACAGCTTTGTAGTACGTGGAAAAAAGCTCCTTAAAAACCGCACTGTGGAGGACCGCCACACATCCAGATGGTGGGGATGATATCCTAACTTGCCTGTCCTAATAATGGACGACGAAACCAAAAAAAATTAACGATTGACGCAATCATCAGAAAATTTTAGGAACCAACTTCAACCTGTTACTTTTGTGTTACAGTGATGCGCGCGCATCTTAAAATTTCACTCTCATCATTTATTCATAACGCGCTTAAAGAAGTATAACTTAAATAAGTTTATGTCTAAATAGCCCCTGAAATCAAACTGGCTAAGTCATCATTCATTTAATAAGAGAACCCGTTATAGAATCTGTTTATCTACTGTTTGATGAACAGATTGAAGCCAGAACGGCTATTGTAATATTAAATAGATTATGAAAATATACCGCTTTGTAAGTGATACTCGGGCTTAAGATTTTAGAGATCGATATGTAATGGTTATTTACATAATATAACACCAGAATATCATTGAAGTGAAAACTTCTTTGGGTGCGCCAAGCACTTTATTTGAGAGCATTGAATGAGACTGACCTGTGACGCTCAGGTATGTAACGCTCGTCTGGGTAAAGTCGGCTCGAGTCAAATAAGGGAGCGATCACTCAAACAACATTTTGCAGAGTAATAATTTCTTTATATTATTTGTATAATTCTATATATATTAAAATGTTACTCACCAGAATTTACCCCCCGACCGCGCGGCATACTAAGGAGTTAAACGCGTGCTTCACCGAAGAATCGGCTAAACAGTGAACATTTTAGATACATCATACATGTCTCGTCTCTACACAAGCCATCCTCAGGAGTTGTTAACTCGCCGAAAGCTGGAACGATTGTCAAGTACTCTCGCAAATACTGAGGAATCAAGTAGTTGCCGATCCTTATATTGGCCTATTCTTTAGAATTGTTACAGAATAGACTAGCTAGTGAAATTACTGGGCAAATGAGACTTAACATCTTATATCTCAAGGTGACGTGCGTAATTATAGGTCTCATCGAGAATTTTTGTTTTTTTCAAGAATCTTGAGCGGCATTGCGTTATTATGGACAGGGCGTATCAATTATCATCAGCTGAACATACTACTCGTGTCATCCCTTAATATCATATTAAAAAAAATTCAAAAATTTAATTTCTTATTAAGTATGAGTATTTTTTCTACGGAACCATTTTAAATTTAAGTTCCAACTTTTCGGTCATTCCGTATACCAGTTATCCGCAAGTCATTCCAGTTCAATCAGCTCTGAAACAGTCAATGCTTTGTTTCAAAGGACACCGCCAACCGCAGCCCAGAACGCTGTTAGCGATGGCGGACTCATTGTACTTCTAAATTAAATATTGGTAATTACTGGCCGTCTATTAGCTTCTCTATCAAGAGCTTCTTAACCCCGTTTTGGTCAAGCAATATTTCGGATAGGTTTAAAATCCTATTCTACCACAACGAGACATTTTTAGTTGGTTCTTCTTCGTCGGATTACTCTTGACAGAGCAGTCGTGGTCACGTCGAACGACGAACGATTCTACGCCAGTTATCCCTGGCTGTTGCTTCCCTGGCACATGTGTTGAGGGGAGTATTGGTTAGGGCTTTGATCTGGTCTGTCCAGCGCATAGGGGAGCGTCCTCTTGACCTACTGCCGTTGACCCTTCCCTGAACAACAAGTCTCTCTATGGCATGCTCTCCACGTCGCGTGATATGTCTGAAGTATCTGAGGATACGGGCTCTGACTATAGATGAAAGCCTTTCTTTCTTTAGTTGGTAAGTATATAATATATCGAATAACATATCGCTATATGCATCATAAATTTATACGAATCTTTAGTTAAAACTCATAAAAAACATAACATATATTTCGTGTTAAGAATCATGACAGATTATAACCATATAATACCGGATCATTGCGAAACTGTAGTGGCGGGTTGCAGGGCTCATAGCTCGAAGGACAAATACTAATCAGGTAGTAAGTCCTCGTGGTGCGACGGCGGACTGGATAACGCGGTATTGCTATCAATAGCGAAGAGACGGAGAAGAAGAACCCCAGAATAGGTTGGATGAGAGCAGCGCAAGACCGATTGTTGTGGAGATCTTTGGAGGCCTTTTTCCAGCAGTGGCCGTCTTTCAGCTGAAGTGAACCTTTATATTATATAATTATGTAATAACTCAAAAAGCAAGTTGATGAATACTTTTTTTTGTAAATGATAAAAATATAAAATTTTTGAATTTTTCACATAAATTTTGAGATTGTGTTATAAAAGTGTAAATGCAAAAGTTGTAGATCTTTTTATTACCTACAACTTTGCGAATTGGCTTTCTTCCATAGGACTTGTAGTTTTGCCGGAAATCGAGATAAACCGTTTTCTACCCTTAAACACCCCTTTTTTCGTTACACTCTCTTCATTTTCCAATGGGAAACCGATTCATCTTACTATTATTTTTTTTGTTTTTAAAGATATCGTCCCTGGTTTAGAAGCAACGTCGATGAGTTCATGACTGAGGACCGCGACTTTGAAAACGTAGTGTCCCAGACTACAACTGGCTATTAATGATCCAACTTAAAGCTGATAATGATTACAGATTTTAAATACTCATGTAACAACGAAAATGTAAACGAAATTAGAATTGTGGACTACTATTTTTACCTTGAAGGGTACATATTATAGTTTCACGGCATTCCTTCTGTGTTCGTGTGGGATTTGTGTCTTATTTTTGCTATAAGTAGCATAAAAGGCATAAAAGGCATTTATTTTCTCAAAAATTGATTCCGTTAGAATTCTTTTTGATGTCATTTCTAATAACTACTAGATACTACTACCGCTTCGGAAACAAATGGCGCTCTGAGAGAGAAGAAGCGGCGCAAGAAACTCTCCCAGCATTCAAAGAATCTAATGTGAATATGAAGTAAATGATTCGAACGTTAGCAACGAAACGTTCAAATTATTATAGTATAATAAATACTTATAATTAGTAAGTAGTATGACTGTGACATGCCTCTTGATATATACTTGATATAAGTTGAGATTTTCATGATAACAATTAGTCACTTCGCTTTCATAAAGACAATGAAGGTATACCCGGTGAGGAATATTCGTAACATCACTTTCCGCCAACTCACTGTGAACACGCCCTCTAATTTAATTTACATAGCTCTCAGTACTGGTACAGTCGAGTGGAGATGTAAGTAGCGATATTTTATAAATTAAAACCATCTAGGTATTTTAATTAATAAAAAGTGTTTACTTACACCACACGAGAAAGAGAAATATATCAAGGTAATGCAGTATTACAAATAAGAAAAAAAAATTGTTCTATATTAAAACATAATGAACGTTAAATAGTCTAGCGCGACATATAAGTACAAACAAAATAAAGTGCTCAGCGCATTTCAAGAACTTTTTGTTTCATTAACACAATCATATTTATGTGTGTTGGAAAGGGGCTTGAATATGTGTAGGCACCTAAAGTACAAGAACATGTGTAAGGGGTTGATAGATAGAGTGGAATACCGTAGGCTTAACTTTGCCTATATAAAATGTTTACTTAACATGGTAATAAATAAATAAAAAGCCTTTTATTTCTTGGCAGTTAGAATTAAGATTACATTATATTACAATTAAACTAAATAAATAAAATTTCAAAAAACTGAATTTTACCCTTTTATAATTATTATATATAAGTATTTAGTATTTCAATGCAATATGTTAGTGAACCCCTCTTCAGGTGAAGGCCTCCTCCCTATAACTAAATGAATCAATTATGTTACATATATCGAAATGAATAGCAAACAAAATTAAATATTTTACTAATACATAAATTAAAATATCCTTCTGAAAAAATCTTTAATTATTAATTATATAACTTTTGTCACTGATATTACCTCATGAAAATTAATGAGTAAGATGATTTGCGAAACAAGGAGCTTGTATGGTCATATTAAATTTTGTAATAACACTAACAGGCTGCCGACTCAAGCCTTATTTGACTCAACTAATCGATTGTCAGTTACTAAATAGGCGATTTTATAAAAGATTATTAATCAACTAAGTAAATAAATAACAAACGATAAAAAGGAGGCTGTACATTCACTCAGTAAAGTAATAACATATTAATTATAATCATTTGAGCAATCACGTTATTTGAATATTATGTGAATTGTATTCGCTTATAAAGCGAAGTATACATAATTTCTTGGTAAGAAAAATATTTTTATGCCACTTGATAGCTGATTGAAATATCTTGATTAATTTAAAAAAAAAGTAATTCATGTCATAACGAAATTTTATTAGTAACAACTTGGAAGTGTACGTTTAAAATTAATATACCTATAAGAAATATTTTAGTCAATTTAATTAGTAGGTATTTTTTTGTTTGGAGAGCAAACGAACGGATTGCGGTTGCGGGTTAACTCATGATAAGTGATAACTGCCATCCAAGATCTCTTTTAGCTTCAGAGAAATAGGACTAAAAAAATTATAACTAAAAATAGGAATAGAGGACTATTTCTCTGTTCCTCTGAACAAGAGGAGTGCTAAGTCACAATGTATGAGTCAAATGCCTGCCCCCGCCTGACCGCCACCTCCGCAGCTGGTAGCTGTTAACTATTAAGATGAGTTAATATTACTAGCTAAGTATAATAACTCAACTGCCGAATAGATTTTTTTTTAAATCAATGTATATTAAGCACGCAAATTTTTATAAAGCGTTTAAACGCCAAAAGCGGAATAATTGACTAAGCACTAGGGATAGCAGCAGAAAAATGTGTTTAAAAGAGGTTGAATTCAGCGGCAGATGTCAGGTGAAACAGCTCTTCGGAACACTCCTATGATAAATACGGTAAAAGACACTGTAAAAGTAATACGTTACCCTTTTTTTTTACAAATTTTCTGCTGCTCTCCCACAATATGCGCGTCAGTTTCATGTATTGCTATTTCATTTGGATAAACATTTATTGGAAACTTAATCAAATCATGATAAATCTCTTAAAACAATATAAGTAAAAAGCTCCTACATACGCAACCTGCATTTATTAGTACAAAACTAATACCATACAGCTAATATTATTCTTTCTCATTCAGCTTAGATTATCGGAGATGTTGCAAAAAGCAAGATCCTGGGAATAGCAAGTAAAGACGTCCTATAAACCAGAGACAAGGCAAAACATAACCTAACTAAATTCCTAAATGATATTTATATCGCTACCGGCCGCTCCAAACTTGATCCAAATTGAGTTATCTCAAAATCTTCATTAACTTTTTGCTCCACAAAGGGTTGATCCAGCCTCGTCATTCCGTTTGTGAGCTTTTTACTCACGATATATAATGATTCTTGAATAATTAATGTTCACGAGGAACCGCTCCTTTGTACCTTTTGTATTATAAATATTAATATTTTGGTTTGTGTTGATCGCTTTCGACTGTACTTTTTATGTGAAATATGATTGAATTAAATCGATTTGTGGATTATAAATCAAACATTAATATTATTTGTGGCAAAAATATTGGAAGCTGCTACAGTCCGAGGCTGTTTATCATTTTTCTGAATTTGACAATTTTTTTTTATAAACTTTATCGTCTAAGATCGATGGTGAGTTTTCATTTCACCTGAATATACATTTTATGCGGATCCTGTTACTTATGTCTGACAGAAGTTAGTACAAGTAACTTCTTATATCAAGTATATAAGTCTATTATGGTTATGATATAAGAAATCAATTTCTGCTATCTCATCTGGTCAATATATAGCAAATGAATCTTCGTGTGTTTGCCCTTTCCTGGCAAAACGCCTCCCTCATATTATATTTCCATTATTTTCGATCTCTGGCCAATCTAGTCCAGGTGGAAAATTGAGTGGACAATCTTCTCAATGTTTTTTTCATTATTCACCACTTCATTAACATATCTGATTCTAATCCATTCCACCATGTTAGTCTTCAGTGAGTGACTCTTGCACTCGGCTTGCGGGCTCGTGAAACTTATTCAACTCACGACCGTATTCAATCCATCTGTAGTCTACTTTAGAGCTTTGCTTTAAAAAAAATTGATGGTGCTAGTGCGTTACAAACACACGATGTTCGGGGCGTAAATTCGTAATTGCTGAAATTGCTGAGTTCTTTAAACTTACAATAATTACTGTACCGCATTACATTAATAATTTCTGTGTACGAAAACCATAACGACACTACATTTGACCAAAAAGGATGTAAATATACTTAATAAGAAGCGGGACTGCCTAAGTAAATATTTAAATACAGCTGAGTATGAAACGTGCAGTGAAATTTTTACATAACTTTGACATATTAATTACAATATGACGACGAAGTATACTCCGGCTAAGTTTGAAAGCACACAGTTACTTAAAACGTAGTGGATTTCAGCTATGTCCGTTTTTTACAATATTAAAGCCGTCATCTGTCGATCTATTTATCACTGCACGTTTCATATAATCGCTTTTTTCTTTTTTTAAGTTTTAGTTTGGTTTAGTTTTTTTTTTAGTTTCGCAAGGCTGCATTTTAGTGTTGCGTATCAGTAGTTGAAATCTTCGTCTCGTCGCTAACAAAAATTTGTCTCATTTAAAGGGATTTCATAACAATTTCGTATTCAGGCATTTAATTCACAATTTCCATTAGTTTATACTAACTGTCAAATGAAAATATTTCGTAACGGAATGATCTCGTTACAATAGTAATTGCGATCGCACGCGCCCGCGACCACAATCGTTGTAAATTGGTGCTAACTGCTAACAACTATCGACTAGATACTCGAACCAAAACATGTTTGTTTTGTTCCGTGATTATCTGTGGTATTGTGGTATCGGACAATTGGACGAAAATTACTCGAATCTAGTTACCAATTGAGATTGTTTGAACTATCTTTGTATTGAACAAACAGAACGCACAGCATCAGTTACATTTTAAGGTTATTGCCGCGTATCTTTATCCGAATAAATTTATCTAGTTTAAGCTGTACAATTTTGCGCAAATAATTTGATCTACTTACTGTGCGTGAATTTGCTCAAAAAAAGTTGTTTTGTTAATTGAAATTATGCCTTTTTTGCCTTGCTTATAATGTGTGTTTTTGCACAAAATATATTAGGGTTGGCAAAAAGTATGTACAGATAAAATTTGGTTACTTAACGTGTGCTATTTTGAACGAACAAAATTTTGAATTGTCATACAAGTTGTTTCATGATTAATTTTTTTTTATAAGATCTTATATATATATATATATCAATTATGCAACTTTAATCCAATTTATTATGAAGTAGTATCTCATTCTCAAGACAAACATTTGTTACAGTACGTTCGTTGACGGGTATAAATGTATTTCTTTAATATTAACAACAAGTCTCGTGTGTTCGACGCTACCTACTATCTATTTGCATTTAATAATATTTCGTTGCCACAATTTACGTCTACTAAAACTTTAAAACTACTTTAGATATTGTACAAACGTAAATCAAATACACTTTAATACGTTATCGACAGAGAGTCTAGACGCCATTTATATCGTCTGACAAGACGTTCCAATTTCAAACGAATTCAAATCGTGTTCCTTCTGAATGTCATTTGTTTGCCGATTTCGGCACGTGCCCGCTAATGGAAAGCGGATTCCTTTAGAAAAAAGTATGCAGTGACAGTTAAAAGCAACCCATTTGAATTTAGGCTATGTGTTAGTTACAATAAAGAAGCAATTTGTTTGGTTTGTTAAACAATTAAGACCTTTTAAAATAATATCGTGGTTACGTTATCAGTAAACTGTATTTGCTTGGAGATTTCGATTCGCTCTGAACCTTTTATCGAGTTCTCAAAGAGCTCGAGCGCATTGTATTAATACATAATAATGTTTTGAGTGTTTCTCGATTAATGACGAATGATTTGACAGCGATATTTTATGAGAGTATTTAATATTTATTATATTCAGCGAACTGCAATTAACGAATAGCGGAATATTCACACAATTCATGGAAATTGAATTTTGGGAATAAATAAATATTTTATAGAAAGTGTCAATTCAAACGACAAACAGTATTTTTGAAGTGAAAACTTCAACTACTTTTCTTGGGATGGTTATACAATGTTAATCTCGCGTCAGGACACGTGACCTGATCGAAAATTCGTAAGACAGCCGTTGAAATTATGGATGAAAGTTGATTTTTCTGAAAGACAAACTTTTTAATGTAAAATAATTGTTCAAATGATAATAATTTTAAAATTTCAATAAAATTTCTAAAATAATTGTAATAGTTCAAAAGTGTTAAATTTTTTATATTATATAAATTGTCGTTTTTGTGTGTACGATAGCGAAATAAATGAATATTGTATTTAACCACATAATTACTTTTATATTAATAAAAAAAAATAAAATAATAAAAGCACACCGTTAATGTTAAAGTTTTCACTTCTCACTCCCGGAGTGCAAACAGTATTTTTTATAAATATTGTTAATACCCTCACTTTGGATATATAACTCTGCTAGTTTTTGGTTCAAATGCTCAAAGCAAACTCATCCTAAGACCGCTTCAAAAACAAAAACAAATGAAGCTGAACAAATCATCGAAACGAGGTCGTAAAACTGGACGTAAACTAAATGGAAATTAATTAAAAATACACAGGAAATATTATTCGGAATAATCATAATCGTTACCGCTTCCCATCGGCGGGCCATATGTTATCATTAGCACTAACAAGATGTTTATGATCCATCAGTTCTTCGAATATTATCTATGTTTACATAATTACCTGTGTTGTTTATAGATTTAGGGTCAGACAGAAAGCCTTGCGTCTAGTTTTAGAAGAGTTGATGCACACATATGAGAAAAATTAATTAATGAGTTTTTTTTTCTTAGACAAAAAAGGAACCAGTGGGAGGCTTCTTTGCACAGGATACCGGCTAGATTATAGGTACCCTATTTCTGCCGTGAAACAGTAATGTGTAAACATTGCAACGTTTCTGTCTGAAGGGCGCCGTAGCTAGTGAAATTACTGGGCAAATGAGACTTAACATCTCATGTCTCAAGGAGCGCAATTGTAGGGCCGCTCAGAATTTTTGGGTTTTTCAAGAATCCTGAGTGGCACTGCATTGTAATGGGTAGGGCGTATCAATTACCATCAGCTGAACGTCCTGCTCGTCCGTCCCTTATTTTCGTAAAAAAAGAAATACCAGGTAGTAGCGACGGTACCCCTGGTAGCGACGCTGCCAATATTCTGTTGTAATACCAGAGGAATCTTAGGTAAATAATGACAATTTTTTGAAGGAGCTCATGTCAGATCGACCTGAAAACACCGCATACTGTACGTGGATGAAAATTCCATGAAAACCGCACTGTATAATTTATCTCGACGTTTTGTGACCTTTTCAGAGCACGTTTCAGGGGGACTGCGGTTGACGGGAGACAAGATAGTATTTGTCTTAGTAGTCGTGTGAAGTTTAACGCCATTTATTGCCTCGAAGGTGGTAATTGTTGTAGAGATAGTTAGTACACATAGTTTTTGGCAAAATTTACTGAAACTGTCCTCTTCCTTCTTGGTATGTGTAGTTTTGAGTTTTAATTTTGAGATTATTGAATTCCAGGTGTTAGATAATTTCTTCTGCTTCTTCGTCTTTTAAATTATTATCATTTAATTATGAATATCCTCAATCTTTGTATGCGTATCAAAATAATATTTATTTTACCAATTTTGTTTTACCGAATCATTATATCTAATAAATACCTTAAACCGGTTATTCATCTAAATTATGACAGTCAACAATTAAGTTTAATTTTCTATAAATGTAAATTAAGTCGGCACGGTCGTTTTACTAATCAATATATAATAAATCATTATACATAGTATCATAATATATGAATATTTTAATCTATACAAATATATTAAAGAGGTAACTTTGTGAAGATAAATATTTTGAAAAATTATAGAAAGCCATATTATTTGTGAGTTAGAAAAAAAATAAAAGACCTTTTCGTGTCAGTCGGATTTGCAAAGTAAGTCAGAGAAAAAACGAACGAAAAAGTTTTTACGAATGCAGTGTTCAATAGCAACTAATATGGTTACAATGGTAAATTCGGTCGAAGCCGCGGGTAAGAGCTAGTAGATGAAAATAATTAAGTCATATATAACTTTACAATACAGTTGTTAAGCACGACGTACTTTGAGAGGCCAGAAATATGACAAGGAAATTAAATATTTCGCATAGGCTTTTCATAGGCATATCTTTCTTTTACAAGCTCGACCATTGCTTTTTTAGTAATTTTAAAATAAGTCAACGAATTCAATCTTCGACAGTAGCAAATTTCGCTGAATTTTACTAATTTTTCAAATGTTTATACTTAATTTTCAGAATTGATTTTTTGCTATCTTTCCATTTACCAATGTAGGTATATATGTTCCTATGTTGAAATAAACACATTAAATACTAGGTATGATTTGTTTTTTTACTATTTCCAATAACTGTATTGAAAAACGTCGTGTGATACCTACAGCGGTGCGTAGTAGGCTATATATAACAAACTTGCAGGCAGTTTCTTTCATCTCACGAGTTTCTTACCGTAGCTTTTTGTGATTACTGTCCACCCTTGTTATATCACAATGTACTATTACAACTAATTGTTATTGCATGAATTACCATTATAAAATATAATGAGTTTTTAACATAATTGGATCATTTTAGAATTATAGTATAGTTTCAGTTCGTTATCTAGCATTTCAGTCATAAAGTCAGATCACCCCAAGTAAAACATGGTCACTTATAGATATAATCATATCTCATATCTTAATATATATAAATTACGTGACACATTGTTTGTCCGCGATGGACTCCTAAACTAATGAACGGATTTTAATGGGGATTACTTCAGGGAGTGCAGTTTGATCCAACTTGAGTGATAAGATTGTTTTTATTTCGATTTTGGACCCATAATTGTTTTTATTTCCAATATTTGTTTTGTATGGACATATTTTCTATGAGAGAATTTATTAACGCACAATTTGACAGTTCTGCTGTGAAACAATTTAATTATAGTTGACAACAGGGAGCAATGACGTTCTATTCATAATATAGAAATCATACTTTATTTATTACTAGCAGACCCAGCAAACGTTGTATTTCCATATAAAGTAATAAGAAAAAAAATAATTATTTAATTTTTTAGGGTGTAAAAAATAGATGACGACCGATTCTCAGACCTACCAAATGTTAAATCGAACATAAAATATATCGTACTACAATGATTATTATATTCGATTGTTATCGGTTGCAACATTGCATTTTAAACCATTCTTTCAATTTGAATTCTGAACGTCGCGACGGGGGACACATCAAAGGAAAAACAAAATTGTTGTTTTTATTTAATTCCGAGCATTTTTATATTTATTCAATTCGTTTTAAACCTTCTCTGGACTTCCACAAAAAATTCAAGACCAAAATTAGCCAAATCGGTTCAGCCGTTCTTGAGTTTTAGCGAGACTAACGAACAGCAATTCATTTTTATATATATAGATGTACAGAACAACGTCTGTCGGGTTAGTTAGTATAAATATATAAATAACCCGCGAGTCGCGACAATGCTCCGTGTAGATTTCGACGTAAATATTGTTTTTGTATTTTGTAAATCGATGAATATTATGGGGTTCATACCACAATACATAAAGAAAAACTGCATTAAACCAAACCAAATAAAGAATCCAAGGACTGTTAATTTAAGACTGACCTTGGTTAGTCAAAGTTAGAGTCAAACTCAAAATCGCTTTTGAATCGTCATTATAAATATTTCATTTCAATTATTGAATCTACCATATGTTCGGAAGATGAAGAGCTCGTGAGATGAATGAACAAGAACCTCAACAACAAATTTCTTTAAAATATATTTCACAAAAATCTTTTAATTCCTCCGCTGGCTTCACAAGATCACTTGCATGCTAAATTTTAAATGTTGCCTGAAAATTTTCGTAAAAATTTGTTCAACTGTGTTGCAACAATTTCTGCAACTTGTTTTGGAGTACATAATAAATGTACAGAGATATGTATATTGTAACATAGATGGATAGATATAGGTATAAATGTATTAAGATATTTAGGATATCATCCCCACCATCTGGATGTGTGGCGGTCCTCCGCAGTGCGGTTTTCAAGGAGCTTTCTTCCACGTACTACAAAGCTGTGGAATCCTTGTGCGGTGTTTCCGGGACGATACGACATGGGTACCTTCAAAAAAAGCGCGTACACTTTCCTTAAAGGCCGGCAACGCTCTTGTGATTCCTCTGGTGTTGCAAGAGAATGTGGGCGGCGGTGATCACTTAACACCAGGTGACCCGTACGTTCGTTTGTCCTCCTATTCCATAAAAAAAAAATAAGATCATTAGCACAGTACCGCCCAGACCCATATAAATTATATCTAAGCGATGGAGTAATAAACATCACATGAATTGATTATGTACAGTCTATTAAAAGTATCATAAAATTGTTTGTTAATATTATTTTAATGGAAACATCCAACGATCGCCAACAAAACGTCTTCATACCTTCGTTTAATTTACGATTGGCCATAAAGTGGTGTACCTAAATATTGGTGAATATACACTCGGACTCAATCTGTGCGTGGATGTACTAAAGTATGTGAACAGGTTTAGTGATGTGCTCACGTTGTTACATTTTAACGTTTTACGATGCCAACTAACTATACCTAAAAAAATTAAAAAAACTTGATAATGTATTATATTTTTATAAGGCGAGCAATACGTCCAGCTGATAGTAAATTGTCTGGCCTCCACGACCTCCGCCCGGCTTTGCTGGAAAAAAATTCCAGCTACAAGCATTGAGGAGGTTGTTTGTCGGTAGTGGTTGTCGCGCCCGATTTATAGGCCCTGTATTTTTCTCCTCTCGAAAAAAAAATTTGATAGTAATGATACCTATTCCAAACGGCATCACATTTGCGTTCGTCACTTGAGACATGCTAGGTCTTATCAGTGCAGTTTTTTTTACATTGATTGTTATGCAAGGAATGCTAAGGCTATAATTTTATAAGTCTTAGCAGTCTTCGAAAATCAAATCATATTCTTCTACGTAGTCGACTAGTTACCGCAGAAAAAAATATATTAATAAATAAATAGTACTTCAAAATCTTTAAAATAAAGCCGAATACTAAAATAGAACAGTAAAATTATATTTAGCATAGAAAGTATAGAAAAAGTCTATTCTGTATGCTGGTACTGCCGGTAAATGAAAAGCAATTTATTAGGTAGGCATAAAAGGCATTTACTTTCTAAAACTTCTTTCCTTGAGAATTATTTTTGATGTCACGTCTAACACTACCATCGCTTCGAAAACAAATGGCGCTCTGAGAGAGAAGAAGTGGTGCAAGAAACTCTCCCAGCATTCGTTTTTTGCGCTCTTTTTAATAAAAATACAATATTTTACTATAATACGGTAATACTGCTTCTATGATCGTATTAAAAAAGAAAAGCTAGGACTATCCTAAAAATGCTTTTGAAATTAAAACAAAAAAAAAATCCGATTAAACAAACTTAATAGAATTCTGTTCTAGTATAACTTAGACTATGTTTTTCTTATGTTTTAAGTATTGGTATAATACATCATAATTTCATAATCACATAAAATTATCGATTTCTTATTTTCAAGTAAGAACAACACTCGAAAATGATCGAAACTTATAAAATATTGCGAATTGAACAAAAGACGTAATGTAATTTTTGTCAAATAAATTTTGATATTTTGGGTGCTTATTTAAAATTTTAAAACGTAAATGTATTTGTCGTCTCCATTTTGTGATATGGTGCATAAAATTGATTTTGGAGGTATTGAATTTGTTAAAAAAAAACGACCGCTGTGTTACTTGCGCCCGTTCTTCTCAGATCTGAGGCATACTTTTTCGAATGGGTAGTTTTTAATTTCAATAAGTGATATTATATCCTATTTTGAATAGAAATATTTGTATTTGATGGAAGATAGGGGTGTGTATAGCAACCAAAGTTCGCCCCTACTAACACTTCCACTTCCTTACTGGAAATAATAATAAGCTGAAAATAATAGATCGACTATCATAGTAATTAAAAGACCCTCCAGCTTAAGCCTAGTGGCTCACAGAAATGGTGACTTTTTTATGGAATAGGTGGAAAAACCAGCGTACGGGTCACCTGTGTTAAGTGATCACCGCCGCCGACGTCCTCTTGCCTTTAAGGAAGGTAGACGCGCTTTTTTGAAGGTACCCATGTCGTATCGTCCCGTAAACACCGCACAAGGAAACTCATTCATCAGCTTTGTAATACGTTGAAGAAAGCTCCTTGAAAACCTCACTGTGGAGGACCGCCACACATCCAAGTGGTGAGGATGATCCTCATTTGTGGCGTGTCATGCGACTTCTTGAAGTCATCCAATTTGAAAGGAAATGTGGAAGACAACAGAGCAGACGAGGTAATAAAAAATCTGAAGATCACGATTCCTGTCTATATTTAGCACCACCCATACTGGCGATCAACTGTTTTAATATAATCAGTTTTAGTTAGACTGTTCGTATGTCTGGCAAATACCTCTGTCAGAGGATAATTTTGGCTATACAGAGAGGTAACGTTCCCAGCTTCATGGGCACCTTACCTGCCGACCGTGATCTTCGCGACGTATTCTATTTGTCATTGATTCATTTTAGTAGATTATTTAAGTTCTGGTCAAGATCGCCGGATAGGTTGGATGAGGGCAGCGCAGGACCAATCATCGTGGAGATCTTTGAGGGAGTCCTTTGTCCAACAGGAGTTGTGTGGCTGATGATGATATAAGTTCTATTATATTATTTTTATAGGAAGAGTATTATTAAATATAAAATCATTTGTAAATTATCTGAATATATATTTCTTAGTTAGATCTAATCTTCGTAAATGATAAAATATTTCCTCATACATCGATATCGGTTACAATCAAATCTATTACAATTAGTGTTGTTTGTACAAAGATAAGAAATGGTCAATGCAAAAAATGTTTTAATAATTTTTAAATTGTCTGTGAATGAATGATATCTTTAGTTTTAATTATCTTTGTTTTATTTAATTTTTCCTCAAAATAACGCCTATTTCAATTTTTGAAGTGAAATTTCTTTAGCGGCGTTGAGCACTTTTCTTGGGATGGGTATAAAATGTTAAACTCGCGTCAGGACACGTGACCTGATCGAAAATTCGTAAGACAGTGGTTGAAAATATGGATGAAAGTTGATTATTCAGACAGATAAACTTTTCAATGTAAAAAATTGTAATAGTTTTGAAGTTTTACTGAATTTTTATGTAATATAAATTGTCATTTTTGTATACGATAGCGCAATAAATGAATATTGTATTTAACCTCATTATTGCTTGTAATTTTATACTGAATAAATAAAGAAAGCAATCCGTGCGAAATAATTCCCTAACCATTCCAAAATGTTCAAGTTTTCACTTGTGCCGGCACTCCCGGAGTGCAACCCGTAATTTTTTTCTGTTATAACGTTTAACCTAATTTACTAATCGACTTGTCAATACATATATCTCTTTGACGACTACATATACATATGTAGGTATATAACACTAGGATATTATGATTTATTACAAGTAGTGCAATAAAATCCTAATAATTTATTTAATTCACACCAGTTCTAGTTTGACATCGTGATAACTTGTTTTGATATTTAATTACTGAAGGTTGAATTTATTAATTGAATTATCATAGACATTTATTGCAATTATTTTGAGTCACACTCTTTCGAATATTTGTAGTTCAATTGACAAATAGATTTAATTTTCATAAGTTAGCTTTATTTAAGCATAGCTGTATATTTTATTTCACCGTAAGCCCAGAGACAAATATGTAATGTTTTTTTTTATGAAAATAAGGGATGAGACGAGCAGGGCGTTCAACTGGTAATTGATACGATTGTAATGACTATGCAGTGCCGCTCAGGATTATTGTAAAACCCTAATTTGTGAGTGGCACTACAACTGTGCTCGTCACCTTGAGTCATAAGATGTTAAGTCTCATGCCCTGTAATTTCACTAGCTACGGCACCCTTCAGACTGAAACACAATAATGCTTACACATTACTGCTTCACGGCAGAATAATACCCATAATCTAGCCGGCCTCCTGTGCAAAGGAGCCGCCCACTGGTAAATTATCTAGTTTACTACCTTTATCACTTTTGTAGGTTTATCCTTAAATTATATCATAATATGCTATTCATATAACATATAAGTTGAACCCTTGGACAATTTAAACATATAATGTAGCTGTCGCTGGCAATCGCCTATAGTTGAGTCTCCACAGGTTTTATGACTGGATTGTACAGAAGTAATTTAATTTCTTTTAATTGGTTTCCATCCCATTAGGCCATACATGTTCTTGAATTGTAAGTTGAGTGAGGCAGCGATCCAGCTGTTGAAATCCTAGATACTCGATACATTCACGTGGTGGCAAAATTTTTGGATTGTGGGGCAGATTCCCCTTCCCAGGCTGAACTTAATGAGGTTAGATTTTTGAGAGCTGCCCTAAATCCTCCATTTCACTAACAATGCTGTTCAGAACCTGCTGCAGCTGTTCTCCATTAAATTGTAGCTTAAATTACTCCTCACGACACGGAGTAACTACACTTCAAGTGGTAAAACTGCCAAATCTTATGACACTGTAGGTAAAGTTAAGTTATTCCAAATTTAAAACTTTTTGTCTTTATCTTACCTTTGTCACTACAGAGTTACATGATAGGGGGAAGTAATAACAAAGTAAAACGTTTGTGAAGTGAAAGGTTTCTATAACACAAACTATTTTCATAATGATACCACAGACTGGGAATGAAGCGAACACCCGCAGGCTCTTTAATTATAAATGTTTATTGTACGATATTACATTGTTATCCATATTTTTATTTAAAAAAAACCTGCTGAGTCTCTTGCGCCAGTTTTCATGTCTGAGGCAGACAGTCGGTTTTTAATGGGTTGGTA
This sequence comes from Leptidea sinapis, assembly GCF_905404315.1. Classification (NCBI taxonomy): domain Eukaryota; kingdom Metazoa; phylum Arthropoda; class Insecta; order Lepidoptera; family Pieridae; genus Leptidea; species Leptidea sinapis. The sequence goes on from NC_066268.1 coordinate 14,930,382, forward strand.
GTGCTATCGGGGCGGGGACACATAAGAAGTTAAAACTTATATTTTCTTGTAGATTTCCTAGTATCAAACAATAAAGTAACTATAAACAAATAATTATAGGTATATATTGCATTAAGATCTGGATCATAGCTTACTATTGATTTGGATTGTGTGTTATTGTAAGCACAATATGAAATGGCATCGCCTACATTCCTTAGAGTTCAAAAGTGAGCAATAATCACAGCACGTAGTTCCACATCGTCGATCTTTCATTGTATTAAGTGAGGTAATTATTTATCTGTGTTGCTGATTTTAAGATTCTATGTATGGGGATTACAAAAACTCTAATGTAATACATTGCTGCCATCTAATAGGAGGGTCATTTATGCCTTTGCGATAGAGCTGTGGTGATCTAGATTCGACAAACTGTGTGATTTGAGTATTTTGGTATGCTTCCTGAGAAGAGAACTTTTTATCATCTAGATAATTGTCCAAATCACGAATAAAATGGTAGTACATTGAAGCAAGGTCTGTCGAATACGGAGGGTAACGAATGGCTTCTAATTTCAGTTCCTTAAGAGTTAAAACGGTTTCTCATGCTGTATGTGGTCTCGCATTAACATGGAGCAATAATGGTGAAGGTGAATCCATGAGTCGGGGTTGGTTCACTACTATTTTTGTTATAATTGTTTGGAGTTGGGCACGTAGTATAGAAGTATCAGTATTTACCTGTGAACTGTTTCTTAATTTGGATTATTGCTGTAGATGACAATACAATCTAACGCAAATCATGACACATTATATTTTTTAATTAATATCCGTTAAAAAACGGAACAAATTTGACAGGAGACTATTGGACACTAAATTATTTCAAAAACGGTTTCACGGTCCATTTATTCCGACTCATACCTAGGTTTTTGTGTAAGGATAGTAATCTCACTCTCACACAGGTTTATTGGTATATTGAAGTACATTGACAGGGGTTGACATACACACACACACACACACAAACACACACAACGGAAAATACCCTTTAAATTAATAATTCCTTTGAGAGTGTCGAAATATACATTTTTTGAAGCATTAACGGTCGTATCCTTTTATCACTTTTTGACTTTCTCACAGCCTTAAGAGGCTGTACCTACATCTGAGTATATCGTTCAATTTCAACACGATACCTCCATGAGTTGAAGAAAAAGTGTGTTGACATTCAGAGGGACGGACGAATGGACAAAGTGATTCTAAAATAGTCCTGTTTTTTCCTTTTGAGGTACGGCACCCTTAAAATGTATAGGGAAAGTAAATGAAAAATAAAGTCTATGACAAAATCAATTTTATTTATAAATAATAATCAAAGTAATTACAGTAACACTGGACGGATTAAGGTAATTCGATAACTTAATCAAATTTGTATATAGGAAATTCTACTCAGACATCTGTTTTTTAAAACTTAAAACTATAAATACATAATATAGTCTACGTTTATGTAGAAATCACCACGTAAATTATTTGCGATAATTGCATTTTATTTATAAGCCCGATTTCACTAAAATTATTTAATTTTGAGCAATCTTTCTCATTGGTGAAATGGATTTATCAAATAGTTTTTATGACCAGATAGGCGATGGGGGTTACGAAGAGTAAGAGTCTGGTGGGCACTCCCACAGAACACTTGGTGAACGATGGCAAGTTCTTTCGTTCGTGATTGCTTTAACTACTCTATTTGCAAAAAAACACTGGAATTATTTGAATAATAACAGCTGTGAAATAGTGTTGGAATTACTACTATTTTCATTTATTTTGGAATGCGTTTTACTACATAGTGCCTAAGTGGTCACTAGAGCAAATGATCTTATGCAATAGCTGTTTTTAAATCAGACGATAACGTTATCGACACGACACTGGTATATTATAGCTTTGATGACAATTATATCGGTATGAGTTGCGCCAACAAAAGCTAACATTGCCACGCGATGGTATCGGTGAACCGGTTGCATTTATTTTATATTTTAATATTTATTACTTGGATATTCCTACTGAGATACTTCTAGTAGATAATGTAATACCATTAAGAGCTCGATACGGCAGCGCTGATATTTGTGAAGGCATCGACGCAGTGTGGAAACTGTTCATAACAAAATGTATAAAAATATCCATCCCAATAGGATAGGCCCAATAGGAAACACAAATACCAGATGACTAACGATAGTGTTATTTATAACTATATTTATAAAATCATCTAAAACCGTCGAATTTGTTAGAGCAAATTAACTCTCAATCAAAGCGTCATCAAAGATCAGTGAAAACGGGCTTGGCCTTTCTGGTAAGTTTATAAATACAGTTGATTGAAAGCTTAAACTATGCGAGGCTTTCGTAAACGTAGTTTTACCAAAAATTCCACCAAATCGGTCAGGCTAATTTTTGATAATATTTTCACTGACAGTTTCTTATTATTAATATTTAAAAAAATAAAGTAGAATTGTGAACACAAAACTCCTCTTTTGCGTAATTAATATAACGGCCACTCTTAATGAATGTAATCGTACAGGTTTTTTTTATTAAAAAAACAATATATTGAGATGTAAAGATATTTTAACTCAGATAGTATCATATGATTGTGCTTATATATCTAGATTAAGGCACTTCTAGAACAACACTCAAACACAGTAAAATTCTTAGATTCTATATTTAAACTGAAACTGTAAAAGTGTTTGAAACATTTACTTAAATACACAGACACAAAATACATGCCTTTGCTACAGAATTAAAATTAACATTAAAAATAACTAAACATTAACCAAATCAATTTGATAGAGATAAATAACAGTCCAGATATTCCGGTGTTGAAAATAATAATCATTATTAAACCATGGTTAAGTAACTAAGCTATTTATTGACAAATCAAATCAGCACCCTGTCTTAACAACTCTAACCGTATCTCATGCTCTCTAGCCGCTAACCGTAACGCTGTGATACTAGAGCTGGTGACGTCATCAACTGGAACAGATTCACTTCCCGGGGAAATAGGGGGGGAGACAGAAGGAGCTGGTGATCTTGCATCTTCAGACGAGCGGGGTCTGTTGGGCGAGAAACGTAAATGCTCTAATCTAGAGTCAGATAATTGTTCAGGGGATAGTCGGAGCGGTTCGGGTGCGGTCAAGTTGGCGAACAGAGAGTGGAAGTGAGCGGGCGATGTAGCGTATAGCGGGGCCCCGAACAGCGGCGGTCGAGATAGAGACGGCAAGTATTGTGCACCGAATAATGGAGAGCTGGCGTACCTGTACAGAAAATTATTTATAAATAACAGAATACTTTGCTCTGTGACATAGTGCAATATGAGATACAATATAATTTAAGTAAATAGATTATTGACGAATGCCTGAGAGATATTGTTACAAAACAAATAAGTAATTAATATTTTTGGTGAAAACTTTATTGCTTTAGTTTGTTATTGAGGTTTTAGACATGTTTATTTACACAAATAAAATTTGAAAACAAAATTTCTATGAACGATGCGGGACTCGAAGCCAGCTGGTAGTCAACTCAGTTAGCTCAGTTGGTAGATCACTCGCACGGAACGCGATTTATCGTAGGTTCGAGTCCCGCATCGTACATAAAATTTTGTTTTCAAATTTTATTTGTGTATTAATCTTAGAAGTGAGGGTTACCACTTTAAAGGCATGACAAATTGTCATGTTTTTAAAGTGATAGAGTACCAATGATGTCATTAATTGTCAAGTTCAAAATAAAACCGCAAATAAATGTAAAATGTACCTGAAAGACGCCAAAGCGTTATCAAAGGGCTTCCTCAAGCTGAAGCCAAGTTGTGACAGCGGATGCGGCGGCGGGGGAAGTGTAGCGGGAGCGGGTAGCGGCTGTCCGCTCATGTACCCGCTGTACGGATGAGCGTGTGGCCCGACCTTCTCTTGCTTACGCCACTTTGCCCGCCGGTTTTGGAACCACACCTAGTAAGAAAAGTTGCCTTTATAGTAATCTATATACCACCAGTACCAGTTAAATACAAACCAAAATTAAGATATTAAAAGGTTACCCCACCGATATTTGAAATAAATTTTCAAACAAATGAATTCTAAACTGACAATAAAATTGGGACGCGTAATACATATGCCCTGTGCTTCCCCGGGGCATAAAAAAAAAGTGAAGTCCCAGGCCCAAGGTACTCGTAAAAGGCGACTAAGAGCATTAACCAGTGGGAGGCTTCTTTGCACAAGATGCCGGCTAGTATATAGGTACCCCAAAGGCGCCTTTTTCTGCTGTGAAGCAGTTAAGTTATTATTGTGTATCGGTCTGAAGGGCGCCGTAGCTAGTGAAATTACTGGGCAAATAAGACTTAACATCTTATGTCTCTTGAGACCTTGGTGACAAGCGCAATTGTAGTTCCGCTCAGAACTTTTGGGTATTTAAAGTATCCTGAGCGGCACTGTATCAGCTGAACGTCGTATTCGCCTCGTCCCTTATTGTCATAAAAATATGCCCTAAACGAAAACAAAAAACGTCTTCACAATCACGACGGCTCTGTCAAAAGTGTATCGACCGAGAATAACTTACTCCCATACAGAAATATGAACCGTCTCAAAACTCCAAATGTAAATTTCACCAACAACAAAGAATAGCAAACATTCTAAGAACAATCACATTTAAATGGAAGCTATAATCATAATCGCATTTCGTAGGCAAGCAAAACTCGACTTTCATTATAATTATTTTAATGCCCGCAATCCGATTGTAATAGATGTGATTCAGAAAGTTGCGGTTTCTCTGTTTTTATCGTAAAGTCGTTAAAGTGTGCAATCTATATTATACTGTTTTAATGGGAATGTCCCTTTAATGAAGACTTAATGATCGCTATCACACAGTCATTAGATCCGACGTGAGAAAAATATTAATGTTTTAAACGACGCAATATTTTGTTTCTCGGTATTAGTCATCACAGTGGACTTGATTGTATAATTATACTCTTATTAGGTATGATTATATTTCAGTGGACGAGTATTCAGAGTCAAATCAGGCCTTAAGGCGACACTAAATGCCAGCGATCTTGAGCGATGTGCACGGCTGCTGGCCCGCCATCTATGTAACAAAGCCAATGTTTTCAAAATTCTTGAAAACAGTGTATATGCTTACAATCCTCGTTATTCACTACTAATCTGAATAAAGAAACCTACACAAAAAAGAACAAGCTATAAGAATAACTTTTCTGAGAGAAGTACCAAAAAAATGCGTCACGCCATGCCAAAAAACTTGTTTAACTTCAAAGAAAAGTGGTAGTTCAAAAAGGCGCTGCAGTGTTAACTATAACCAACAGCAAGCATTAGCAACCTACACATAAGACTTATGGATATGTGTAACAGGATTAAGTAGTGTTCATAGCTCGAAATGCTATACTTTCACCACAAAACTTGTCTAAAAACATCATGTTTGCGTGTTTTCTGCTTACTCTTCGCCTTAAAGACCTGTCCAGTTGATTTCTACGTCGCTTTGCCAAAGCATAAGTTTGGCATTCAAAAAGGCAAAGTTGCCAGTTTGCGACTTGAGATTAGGTCAATTCCCTAAGTGATTTGATCAAATTACGGATTATGTATAAAGAACAACACCTTTTATGATTTCTCTAAACAAATCTAGTGATTTGATCAAATGTCAGGGTTGGTGAGAAGAACTCAGGATGTAAAAGCATATTGACGACCTGTATAGCCGAGTGGTTAGCGATCCTACCTACTAAGCTAGAGGTCCCGGGTTCGAATCCCGGTATGTGCAAGCATTTATATGATGAATATGGATGTTTGTTTCCGAGTCATGGATGTTTAAATGTATTTATGTATGTTTATATGAATTTATGTATGTTTAAGTAAGTATATTGTATTAAATATATCATTGTCTTGTAACCCATAACACAGGCTATATATGCTTAACTTGGGGCAAGATAATTTGTGTAAAAAGTGTGTCAATATTATTATTATTGTAAAAGCAAGCGAAGCGAGCTTCAGACTTTTGTCATGCTCGTACCCGGACAGGTTAGGTTAGACCCGGACAAGGTTAGGTGGAAGGGTATGGCGGGCCTGCCCGCTTGGTCTTTAGAGAAAATTTTATCTGTTTCGAGGTTAGGTTACATTAATTTGATTTTCAAAAGAATGGTGCGTTACCATTTCATGGGAGTGGGGGAGTGAGACAGGGGACGGAGGACATCTCCCTCCCTCCCCCTTCCCCTCTCACCCCCCTCCACCTACGACACGATACTAAATTCTTACCAAATTATGTCAAAGTCTTACCAAATAAACCTTTTAAATACCAAAGAAAAGACTTTTTGTCATTTTACGGAACCAACTCTCGCATTTGGTCAAATCACTAAATTTGTTTCGAGGAATGATAAAACCGTGTTGTTATTTTAACATCCTCCGAGTTTTGACCAAATCATTGTTTTTATCATATCCCTGCGACACTTATAATATTTTGAGTTTTTTTTTTAAAGTTAGATGTCAGAACTTGTGAATTCTTACCTGTATTCTTGCTTCAGTCAAGCCAATTTTCAGTGCTAGCTCTTCCCTGCAACAACGGAAAAAGTTGTTAGATTTCAAACACAAGACGTAATTTTCTTTTATGACAATAAGGAACGAGGCGGGCACGACTTCAGTTAATGGTAATTCATACGCCCTGCCCATTACAATGTAGTGCCAATCGATCGGCACTACAATCGCGCTCGTCTCCTTGAGACATAGGATGTTATGTCTCGTTTGCCTAGTAATTTCAATAGCTACGGCGCCCTTCAGACTGAAATACACTAATACACATTACTGCTTCACAGCAGAAATAGGCGCCGTTGTGGTTCCCATAATATAGCCGGCATCCTGTGCAAAAGAACTGGTAAAAGACTTTTATTGACTACTTTAAATAAGGAAAACAATACTACCAAGGACCAGGAGGTATTCCATACTACCCCTAGATTCTAGAACTTATAAGGTAAAGCTGTAATGGATAATAGCATGATTGACATTTCATACATCGCCTAGGAGTTATATAGAAAACCCGAATTGTATATATTGCCGGTAACATGCAGACTTATTGATAAATACATCACCCTCTATTCTGCAGTCGTATAATAAAATACAAAGCAACGGTGATCCGTTGGTAATGCTAATAACCGGTTCCTATCTTAGTTAACCTACTATCGACCTACATTCTACTCTCCGGCTGAGATCTATAGAGCGCAATTGACGTCACTCGAATGGTTGGCTCAGCGGAAGAGCGCTCGCACGGAACACGCATCGTTCATAAATTTGTTTATAAATTTAATTTTTGTAATTAAACCCAGAAGTGAGAGTTATCACTTTAAAAAAAAATAACAAATTGTTTCGATTTTATATGATAGTAAGAACATGTTTATTCACATTTGCTTCCAATTTTTAATCGCAACAAGATCTTACGCTTAGATCTATTGAGCGTACTTATACTTGAGAGCGTGCTTAGTGACGTAAAACTTTCTTAGCTCTCATTTCATTGATAGTCCGTTCAGACAATTAAAATCGCATGCAATTTAGCAGTTGGTCAACTGAAATCGATGCGTGTGTACCCGCGCTAAGTAAACTTAAGGATTGAGGGATCATTCCTCTAACTAAAAGTGTAATATAGCTAGATAGTCCCTGACTCATGGAAGTCAGGCCTTGGCCGTCCGATCCAAAAAAAAGGAGACATTTGAGATTCGTCAAACAACAGGCCTATAGCAATTACCTCCCTCTCTGAAATCATGGAGAGCATAATTGACCGCCAGCTCTTGGTATACCTAGAAGGTCACTAGTTGATCAACGACTGACAGTACGGCTTTCGCCATGGCCGGTCGGCAGGCGATCTTCTGGTATACCTAAAACGTAGATGGGCGGCGGCTATCGAAAGCAAGTGAGAGGGCCTGGATATAGCGAAGGTCTTTGATCATGTATGGCACAAGGCACTTCTCTCAAAACTTCCATCATTTGGGCTTCCCGAGATTTAATGCAGGTGGGCACTCCAGCTCCTTCACTGGGCGCAGCATACAGGTCGTTGTCGACGGTTTTAGTTTGAACCCGAAGTCCGTGAACGCTGGAATGCCCCAAGGCTGTGTGCTATTTCCGTCACTGTTTTTTCTTCATATCAATGATATATTTGTCGTTTGCCCTCCTTTTTCATAAAAAAACCCTATAATATAGCTTACTTAAAATAGTAGAATAATTACCTAGTGAATACATCAGGGTAATGCGTTCTCCCAAAGGCTTTCTCCAACTCATCGAGCTGGTAACTGGTGAAGGTGGTTCTGTATCTCCTCTGCTTCCTCCTAGGCAGATCCTCATCATCAGCGCTGTTCCCTGACCGTGGCCGCTCGGGATCGTGGAGTTGTACATCAGGTGTGGCGTGGTCAGATACACCCATTTTATTATCTACACAAAACAAACAAATCATTACTATTGGTACTACTTTTGAATAAATATTTTGTAGTATAATACAATTTTCGATCTGTATTGATTTAGGTTTAAATAAACTTTATTCACATTAAGACCTATTGTCACAAGTAAATATATCGGTACTTTTTGTGTATTTTAATGAAAATGGAACAATTTTCACTGTTACAATAATTTAAACGCTTAGTCATACTTTCAACTACATAAAAAAAACTAATTATCAAACATAATTGACTGATAGTTCATTTATTGAAAACTTCCATTAATTATTACCAGTGCCCAATATGGAACAGAAAGTAATTAAGGGAATTTAATTACATTTAGCTATTTCACGCTCGATGTCGTCAATATTAGATAAACAAAAACTTGTTTAATTGAATCACAATCAAATCCACGTGCTACACGTGGATCAATGATTCGATTAACTTTACATTAATTGCCACAGGTATTTGCCGGGCATAAATAAAATGACCTTTGAGTCCCTAGTAGGTATCCCCGGAAGCAAATTGTTCCGATAGTTCCACCAGTTCGAAAATGTATGTTTGGAGCGAACTCTCCTATTCCTAGGCTGTGCAAGATGGTAAACTGATGATTCCATCTATATTAATCTCAGTAAGTACTATTGGGAGGCTCCTTTGCACAGGATGCCGGCTAGATTATGGGTACCACAACGGCGCCCATTTCCGCCTTGAAGCAGTAATGTGTGTTTCGGTCTGAAAGGCGCTGTAGCTAGTGAAATTACTGGGCAAATGAGACTTAACATCTCATGTCTCAAGGAGACGAGCGCAGTTGTAGTGCCGCTCAGAATTTTTGGGGCTTTTCAAGAATCCTGAGCGGCACTAAATTGTAATGGACAGGCCGTATCAATTACCATCAGCAGAACGTCCTGCTCATAACGTCCCTTAAAATCATAAAAAATTCTCACGTCGTCTTTCCATACAGTTCGTAAATTATTAGTTTGGCGACTACAATGGAGTCATAATAATTATATTTCTTAGTCGTTTATAATAATAATTTAATACCAAATTATTTTACCATTAATACTTGTTAGCATATTTTTTTATTAAATTACTTTGTGATAATTATTGAAGCATGTGATAGATAGATAAAGCTGTAATTGTTTGTTAAATTAAGAACAGTTTATTATAGTTAGGAACAAGTTATTATAGTTAGGTCACTGTTTAAAAAAAAACACGTGTCTAAGCCATGTTTAAATTTTTTTTTTTGTGATAACACCGAAACGTTTTAAGCTTTGAATAACTTCACGTTTATTAATAAAACAGACAGAGTCAGAATCGAGAGCTATAATTTCCAAATCCTGCTAAAAGCCCACTGACGGGGCGTAGTCTGCCATCAAGTGAGATGACTGTGATTGGCTGCTGAGATAAATTAAAAAATTTAAATTTAAATACACAGTTAATTAATTTTATTGAATATTGTATAAGAACGGCAAATAATCTTTAATTTACCGATCGAATGAACATCGAAACTAGCGATAGCTTCGATTCTGAATTCGACAAACCGTAACAACATCTGCACTTTCATTAAACAGACGGCGTTAGATAGTTTCCTATATTTATAATGCTTATAAGGTTTAATACACCGTTATATTAAAATAAAATAAAAACAGCTTTTTCAAATACCATTACTGAAAACACTTATAAGGAAAGAAAAATAAAAAAATTAGCTAAAAAAGTATCCCACGATATTTAGTTCAATTCAAAATTATTACAATTTCATATAAGTAACGACATATCTTCTATTCTTGTTGATTTTTTAATTAGGTCAAAACATAGTACCTTTAAAATTCTTACATTTATGTTAAGTTTAATTCAATTTTACTTAATTATCTTAACCTGAGTATGCTCCGTGTAAGGGTATAAGGCTTCGCTTCAAAGTTCGCCAACATTCGTTGTATGTAGACACGGCATAACATGTCTTGAGCCCAAGAGAACATAGAGCAACACGGGCCACCGACATATCATATTGATATTTTATTCAGGTAACAGAAGGCTAATATATTTATTGTTAAAATAGCTCTTTAAATATTAATAGTCTCTTAATAAATTGTTATTAAGAGAGCTATTTTTACAATTGAAACGTTCAAATTTACAACAGCATTAATAATGATCCTTGAAATAAAAAAGACATATTTTTAAGTGTTTTTAATGAATATTTTATATTAAAAAATGAATTAAATAATTGATATGCCAACTAACCATGACATCATTGATAGTTAAACTGTTAAAAATTAACAGTTTAAAAAAGAGTTGATAAGTTTTTTGTGGTAATTGAATTTTTTTTACGAGTCACGAGGGTTTTGCGTGAAAACCATTGTTTTTATGTGCATTATTAGCAATAACAATGAAGTCAACTTGCAAATTAAAAGTTTTGCTTTTTTATGCCGATCTTACCAAGAGCTGTTTCACCTAATTTGTGGCTTTGAATTCGAAAGATATCATCCCCACCATTTGGTTATGTTGCGTTCCTCCACAGTGCGGATTTCAAGGATCTTTCTTCTACGCATAAAAAGTTTTTTTTTAAATACGAGACGACATGAGTAGGATGTTCAGCTGACGGTAATTTATACGCCCTATCCATTAAAATGCAGTGCCACTCAGGATTCTTGAAAAGCCCAAAAATTCAGAGCGGCACTACAATTGCGCTCGACACCTAGAGACATAAGATGCTAAGTCTCATTTACCCAGTAATTTCATTAGCTACGGCTCCCTTCAGACTGAAACACAGTAATGTTTACACATTGCTGCTTCACGGCAGAAATTGGCATCGTTGTGGTACCCATAATCTAGCCGGCATCCTGTGAAAAGGAGCCTTCCACTGGTGAGTCGTGCGTTTCCTTCACAACAGACGCACAGCACAGATTTCTCCCTTGAAAACAAGTGCAAAAGCACATACAAAAACCTCGCTCCCCTGAGCCCTTTCCACTACACCTCCGCTGAACGAGACTCGGTAAATTAACTGATTCTATTGGTTCTTAACAACCACATCCCTCGCTACCCATCCTCGGAGATCTCTAGTGGAAACGCAGCCTATGGCACTACCAACTTGGCTTCGTAAGCAAATGGCGCGCTGTATTTTTACCATCGCTTTTTAAAAGACATATTTAAAAGATTGTAACTGCGTCATTGCTACTGCTAGAATATAAACATATCCAAAACTAACTACTCCCAGGCTCTCGCAGCGCTTAGATTATCCACCGTTGAATAGTAATATTTGTGTTTACAGGATGGTTAAAATTTATAGATTATAATAAACGTATAGACATTTACTCAGAGCTATTCTGTATATTATGAAGGCTATTTGAATAATTGCTTATAAGCAATCAGTTATTTCTAGTGTTATAACAATGACGTCACTTTTATTGTTTCAATAATTTATTGTTTTTAAAAACAACACAATACCTTGATTAAGTTAAATGTTGTGTATTTTGTCGGTTCACTGAATTCTTCGCCTATTACAGAGTTGGGCATTGATCTAATTTATAATCTAGTTTTCCACTGCAAGACATACTATAACGTTGAAAGCTATAATATGGCTCGCATTATACTTTAAGGGCTGTATTCTAAGTGTATTTTTCTTCTATAAAGACATCTTTGGGGGAGGTATTTGGACCATCAGCGGAGGTCTTCCGGCTGAAATGTGTGAGAGTCAACTTCTATGTAGAATATGGACCTAGATGTACCTAGAGCTGCAGTGGATAGTTATCCTGCCTATTGGGCTGAGAGGTTCCGGGTCCAAATCCTGATATGAGAGGTGCAAACACAGCGCCTTTCAATCTCCAGCCAAGCAGTTATCCTTACTATCCTTACACATTACAGCTTAATGGCGTAAAATTAATATATATATATATATTAGCAATTGAAATTACGGGGCTAAGAAGACTTAACATCTTATTATAAAAATTACATGCGCTATTGCGATTTCGCCTAAAATTCGGATTTTGCAAGAACCTGAGCGGCAATATGCTACGCATAATTTAATAAAATAACAAGTTGATAAGAGACCGTGAAGGTCTCGAACAAAAACAGGTCTTTTAGAAAAGAAATAATTTTGTATTTTTTCAACTTTACCGTGGATTACATTGACATTTTGTGAGTTTCATTCTTCAAATCAAACAAGGCACCTCTACACTCACTATATACTTATAGCTTCGCTCGAGGTGGCGCAGAGTCCGAACACTATTGACAGACATTGTAACAATTGAGTTAACGGTGCCGCACGCCGAGTTCAATTACCTTATTATCGTATCGGTTGATTAGCCAAACGTTATCGGAACTTTCGTTTTACAAAATCATAGAATTATAATTGCCTCATTTAAAAGTAATCGAAAACACTATAATTAACGGAATTATTATTGTCACTTTTGCAAAACCAACAAAAGTCTAAATATTTATAATAACTGTTTGCTGTTATTTTTTTACAATATGGATAGTCCGTCTATATTTTAAAATAAAAAATACAAATTTATTAAATTTGAAAAACATAATTTTAAACTAAGAAATAACTAATTAAAATCTATTTACATTAATCCCCCATATATATTGCCTTAGATTTGTTGTTACATTAGAAAAATTGTTTTACTATTGCCGGAGAAATGAGGTAGTAAACACACACAAAATTTCCCTCTTTTATTAAAGGCGTGTGATTATCTTGATGATCTTGATGAAAATCACCTTAGTATCCGACTACACTAGACACGAATTAGACAGCAAAAATACATCGAGAGTACATATAAATCTCCTCATACAAATTTTAAAAATTATATTTAATTCACAAGTCGTAAGAAATACTTATTGAAACTACATAATTTATCACATTGTCCTTTCTATAGCACGCAGCTAAGCAATTTCGTAATTATTGTCATCACTCGGTGGACAGATTTTAATACTACTCTGAATTTGAGGTTTTAAAGAATCCTCAACATCACTGTATTGTGGGCAATCCACTTATTGTGATTTTATCATAAAACATTATTACGAGATATGATAAAAAAAATAATAAGAGACTAGGTTATATTAGTTTAATTTGTACCTAAATTTATGGGCAATGTTCGAATCAAACCCCGTCTCTCGAGTTCCGTCCGAGTGCTCTTACTAACTGAGCCAACCGCCAGATCAAATTGATCGTAAATCTGTGTCTTAAATTTTTACATTCAATTCCAGAAGTGGTGAGGGATGTCTCTTAACAATAACAAACTGCTTAGGTTATATTAATTATAAATAATTCAATCACATTTTTTTTAATTTGTCAAATAGCTAAATATAAATAATGCCTGATTATTGATATAGCCTAAAACGTCTTAATTCCTTCTTGTTTTTCAATAATTGAATTGAAACTAATATCCGCGAATATGGTAAGATAGATATAGGCAAACATCGCTCAAAGATCAGGAAGTGACTCAAAATTAAGAATTCCATTATTGATTAAATAAATTAAACACATACATAATGACAAATGGTTTTCCAACAATTATTTTTAAAATTGATCCATTAATTTTATCAGTTTAATTTGCATTTAAACGATTATTTTAAGCTAGAAGGTACTTAGTGTTATACAGTATTTTAAATCTATTAATAATTAAATTCAATGTGACTGTAAATGCATCAACGGAATAGCTTGCGAAATTGTTTTAACAAAAGCTAATTTGTTGGAATATAAAACTTATTTAATCAAAACAAATCTTATAACTATATTTACAATACTACGACTACATAAAATTAAAACTATCATTACGTGGAAGCGTACCAAGAATACTGGCAGCATTACCCCGTTGGATAGCAAGGCTGATCCGTTGACCGAAATAGCTGCCAGCGCTTGGGATGTTTGTTGGATGTTTAAAATTGATGAAAATAGAATTTACAGTAAAGGCTTCATTCGTGCGACCAAAATAGGGAACAAACTTATTTGAAATTGGTAAATTGGTCTTCGCAGATCAAAAGGCCTATCTTATTTCTAAGAAAACTTTAAATGCGAGAGTCGTCAATTCATACTGGCCAAATTAGTTTTTCTACTCAACGTCTTCCACTATACCAATAAGTTAAGTCACTTACAATTGTTGCATTTGTCTTACACTAAAAAATAAATACAGTTTAGTATTTGAGAATTTCTTCGTGTGAAAATTATTTTGTTTGGTGAATGCTCATCTTATAGTTTTTATTAAATCTATATAATTATTAGTTAGTTACTAATATTAATAATTAGATCTATGTCTTGCAAATATTTGATGCATATAAAGTAATGTATTATTAATTATTCCTGCGATTTTGTTGTTGGATTCTTACTTTTTATCCAAGTCATCGCTATCGTCGCCAATTGTTTTATTTTGCAATAACTTGTAATTGGTTACATATTCTGGTCCTTTGTCTAGCTGACCCTTTTGCCAGCACTGTTTCAATACGTCTCGATTTGCCCACACATTCATTATTAACATTACTTTTATGTATATACCTGGATGTATCATTGTTGCAGTATTTTAGTAAGTTGTTATTATGTTTCTTAGATTTTTAAGTCATCTACCTTGCATCTACCTCTATGGTAGAAACTTGCTTAGCATACAAATACTACAAGGAACCTCAAATATCTTATAATCCATCAAAAAATTAACTTTAGTTAACCCCATAGAATTTATAAGTCTCAACTTATGAGTTGGTTTCAAAGAAGCATCAATAATCCGTAAAGAATTTAATAGGATTTAGTTGATAGGATGGGACACGGCGCCTGCCGGATTAGATCTACCATCCATTAGTTAAGAAAACCATAATATTATCTGCTGGTATGTATTGCCAGTTGTATTGTCTGTCTTAAAAATATTTGGTATGTAAAATTAATCTTTTTAAATACTACTAATACTTTCTTCAATCTTATTATGTTTTAGATAAGTAGATATCTAGATCCGTCTGAATTTTCCACATTTTTTTTTTCAATTTATGAAAATAAGGGACTAGACGAGCGGGACGTTCACCTGATGGTAATTGATTATGCCTTACCCATTACAATGCAGTCCCACTCAGGATTCTTGAAAATCCCAAAAATTCTGAGCGGCACTACAATAATTGCGCTCGTCACCTTGAGATGTAATATGTTAAGTCTAATTTGCCCAGTAATTTCACTAGCTACAGCGCCCTTCAGATCGAAACACAGTAATTTTTACACATTTCTGCTTCACGGCAGAAATAGGCGCCGTTGTGGTACCCATAATCTAGCCGGCTTCCTGTGCAAAGGACCATCCCACTGGTAAATAAAATAAAAGTTTATCTTTGCGTAACAGTGTTGTTTTAGAAAAAATGTCACAATTTAAAGCAAGTAAGTTTAAAGTAGTAGTAGGTAAATTAGTTTAGAACCTAATGTATGCTTAAAGATAAGATCTGCAAATTAGCATCAAATTTTCAAATAGAAGATTATACCGATCATTGCAACTACCAGAATTTAGGGATTACATAGTTTTTGTCCATTAGCAAGATGTTAATGGTGTTTGGGATTATACTAAGTCTGCTGATAAGTTGAAAGTGTCTGACTCACTTGAGTGATGCGTGCTACCTGATAACCTTAAGTTAAGGTTCATCAATATAGCACCTGAGTGTAGTGACTCACGATGTTTATAAAACGGGCTCGCCTAACAAGATATACAGTGGTGTTGACTGTAGACCTCCAACAGTGATGACGCCTGCCAACTCTCTATGACGCTGCTTCTTAACACCTGTTTCATCTCCCTTATTTGTTATCAAGTTTACTGTCACAAATGATACCACGCTAACGACTTTGACTTGAGAGACCAGTTTTGTTATTAAAGCTAGGCATGTATTCAATAATTCCAATTTTTTCATTGCTGTGCAATACAGTAAGTAATATTAAAATTTCATGTGTCAAAGAGTGCAAATATTTTTATTCAAATCCAACATTTGAAATCGTAGAATTAAAATCTTAACAACTCGAAATACTTTCAAATAAGGAAGTATTTTTTAGTTCTTCTTAGACAAAGCATTTATATATCTTAAAAGAACAGCTATTACGTCACGAGATAAGATATATTCCGTGACGTGGGGTTTAAATATTGGAAATGCGTCGAAAACCCACAGCACGGAGAATGTATATCCCGTAAGTGATAAGGCATTGAGGTGTGGCAGAGAAACCATGACCCAGAAGATATAAGCCCAAATAATCGGAAAAGTTATTCATTGTAGTAGTATTATAGATAGGCACCGAAGGGGGGTAAGATATCTTATCTCATGACGTATTTGTTATATTATTTCAATTATTGCATATTTAATTTATAACATATATATAATAATAACAGTATAATATATATAATAATAATATATTCTATAATTATAACGCAGATTTCTGAGAAATTGACTACTACTAAAGGAAAATATTTTAAGCACTTCCTATTATCTGACCAATTTTATCTGTTATTTAATTCAAATCACGCAAGAAATATTATATTTTAAAATACACCATTAGCTGGTATCTATATCAAGTACAGCCTAATTTCATCACCATCGCATTCTAACAAAAAATTCGATAACAATTAAAAATGGAGATATGAATCCTATTACATACACCGCTAGTAGCTCAGAGAACCGTGTAATGAGAAATCAGAATGTTAATTAAGATCTAATTAAGTCTAATACAATCAAAGCGAGCTGCGTTTTAGAATTTCCGCAAGTCATTGCAAGGGGTCTGCATCGACCAGAATGTAAAGATCTCTGAGCTCTAAGCTCGAACGTAGTTTTTTAAATGAAGTCAAAAATGAAAATTCATATAAGACGTGAGACCTATTTAAACTGGTAACAGTAATCGAATTGAGATCGGTCAACCCTTTAGTAAAAAAATTGTTAGAATCACTCATTCGGTTACCTATTGTGATGTGAGAACTCAATTTAGCGCACTACGTGATGTTGTATGAGATAATAAAGACATCTAAATAAATTATAATGTTACAGGTGAATGAAACTGTTCACAAAATCAAATTTAACTGGGAGTTTATTTTTGCCACTCCGATTTCAAAGTATGTTTTATACACTTTCTACATAAAATATTTGAGAACATAAAATATCTTCGTAATTATCAAAATACTTTTGTAACATAATACATATAGATATTGTCCCTTTTCGAATTGCCGTTTATGAAACATTGATGTTAAAAACTATAGGAATTAGGACGCGATAAGCAATTGATAGCGATTTATCTGATGGTGCAAGTCATTGCGAATATACGGAATTCATATTGTTATCTTAAATATGATTAAATGTAATTATGTCATTATTATTTTCAACTATTACAGATAGGTGAAGTACGAAGAGAATGTACGAATGCAACAATTGCAGTTGATGATACACTTAAACATTTTACTACTTGAACGAATTGAATAAGTAAGAGATATAAAATGGATTCGAATATGTCTCAGCTATAAAACATCTTTAAAAAGACGGACAATATAATAGCAGCGCTATTGTTGTTCATACAATAACCTAAACAACATTTATAGAGCCGAGGTCTGAATTCAACATTAAAACCCGACCATAATATAAGCTATAAACAAAATTAACAACACAAGAAACCCCGCTGATTTCAATTTTGGATCTGACATCGGCCCTAATTCAATAAAGCAATAAAATTCACCTAATTATGCAAATGCCTTTAAAATATCGAATATTATACCTTTTCTGACTACAAAAATTATGATGGGCGCCGTCAGGTTAGCGTTGATTAATGGTAGCCGGTTCTTCCGTAATCAGGATAATGTCGTTAAATTTTAATTGTTTATTATAATTAGTTTGTCAGCGGGAGGGCGTGAGGTGAGGGGCTTTTAAAATTTTATTAGGTATTAATTAATTTCAATCGAAAACTTTATATGCAAAACTATATATTTATAAATAAATCATTCATACCTGCCTAATCAATTTTAATTAATTGAGAAGTCTTTTTAATAGATATATTATATAAATCGTAAATTGCAATTTTAGCGTAGTTAACTGTTTAATATGCACCTCATTGCATAATATTATTTTTAAAATAATATTGTCTTTACCTAATTTAATTTTTATAAAAACCGTATTTTACATAATTATACAATAAATGAAATATTTACATATATAGAAAATAATATAAAATTACTTTGTTATGTATTAAACTTGATTTAAAATTTTAAATCAAAGTCCAATGACGAATAAAATTTTTATAGACTAATATTAAAAATAAACAAACAAAATTATTAAAAAACCAAACTCACTTTTAATGTTTTCTTCAAAAATTTTAAAAGTCCTTTCACTAAAGCTTACTAGCATAGGATACTAGCAGGTTATAAATGTTCAACACGGTGCAATTCAGCTTAGCAACTCGCAATCAACGCGACACGTTACGCACACAATCAACTAATAAGTTACGACACACCAACGCGCTCAATCGACTGCTTCAGAATAACGACTCGAGACTGCGATCGCTTACGCACGAGTCGAAAATGAAAAACAAAAAATGTAGCGGCCCCAAGCTCCGCCTTGTAGCACGCTCGGCCAATAGCTGCGCTGAAATTCATCGACAGACGCGAGGGTGGGCTTGAATCTTGTGATACCAGTCCCAGGTTCGATACCGCTAATTGACTTTATCAACAAACTGACTTTACTAGCTGCGGTCACGATATATGCGTTTGTCTGCAGCGTCAAAAGCCTAACTGGAGCCCACTAGCAATGTAATTAAGTATTGGATGATTTGATTTCATCTCTGCCTCTACCTTTATCGATGTCGCTATTGATCTTTTTGATTACTTTAAAAATGTATGAGTTACATTAATAACATCGCATTTAAAATGTTCGATTATCAACCGATATGTGTTTAATTAAACAAAAGCTCATGACTGAATATGAGCATTTTAACAAAATTGTAATCATATATGCATTTTCATGTTAGTGACAATTTGGCATAAATGAGATAAGATAGATGAACTTTATTTGCATTGAATAGGTTTCATTAAATGCATTATATTAGCTATGTTAATAGATCGCGAGGGCTTGAGAACATAATAACATAAAAATATGTTTATATAAGAATAACTAATTTATTTACTTTGTTGCACAAAATGACCACGTTCATGGTAATTCATAATTCTCTAATGTTTTGTATAATTAAGCCCATGATTCTGCAATATTCATCATATTATTAACAATGACTCAATGTTTAATTCCAACAATCGTTTGAATACAATTTATATAAAATTACATCAAGTTTAATATGCCTTTGAACATAATAAAACATGACAATTGTGTAAACACAAATCAACACGAACACTCGCATTAGAGACAAATTACAAAATAACAAGGATTTCCTCTGCTCATAATTATGTGAATGACACAAATTACACAAGTAATAACAAATTACACATCTGTGCATACTACTATTAGCACCGTGACTTTGCCTGAGTACTTAACATTAAATACTCAGATAGAATAAATCTTATTTTTTGTATCGAAAGTTATTACGTTGTCAATAGTGGTCGGTGAGACTTTATTACTTTTAATTGTTACCATAATGCAACAAAATATCTTAACATGATCTCATTTGCACAGGATGCCGGCTAGATTTGGTATGGGTACCACAACGGTGCCTATTTCTGCCGTGAGGCAGTGCGTACTGTGTTTCGGTTCGGCAGGCCACCGTAGCTAGTGAAATTACTGGGCAAATGAGACAAGACAACTGTAGTGCTGGTTAGAATTTTTGGGTTTATCGAAAATCCTGAGCGGCACTGTAATGGGCAGGACGTATCAGTTACCATCAGCTGAACGCCCTGCTTGTCTCGTTATAGTCATAAAAAAATCACAATGTTTGACGTTTTGTGCAATGCAAATTATAAATAAGTGTATTCCAAATTAGAAATAGTAACTCATAATTTTTCATTCAAAAGAAATTCAGAAAGTAGTGATATTAAATAATAATAAGCTGAACTAGCTGTTGGTTATAAATGACAATTGGTTCCCGCGCTGGGCCGAATTAGACCGTATTTAATTTTCGGAAAATGTAGAAATAAACGTTTTTATTTGTGTAAATAACACAATAAAACGGCTGATGCTATTAGGGGCGACGTTTGTAAGCGCGGCAAATTATGCAGATAACATCTCTGTCGCAATAATTGTTAGTTTGAGTCGTTAGTGCTGTGAGTCGTGTCAATTTAGTTAGGGGATACTTTTCTCTGATACTCCAAAATGGGGTTCCGTATCTGCTGAACGACATTATACTTTTACTGGTGGGAGGCTTCTTTGCACAGGATGCCGGCTAGATTATGGGTACCACAACGGCGCCTATTTCTACCGTGAAGCAGTAAAGTGTACGCACTATTGTGCTTCTTAAACTTAAAAAGAAAAGGCTTAACATCTTATGTCTCAAGGTGACGAGCGCTATTGTATTACCGCTCATTTTTTTTTTTGTTTTTCAAGAATCCTAAGCGGCGCTGCATTACCTGCAGGGCGTATCAAATACCATCAACCTCCTGCTCACCTCGTCCCTTAATTTCATAATTTAAAAAAAAATGAAAATACTATCTTGTGGTTATTTCGCATTTGTGTCAGAGTTCTCTGCCTGAAGAGTATTCATTTTTACTTATTTTTATATCATGAAATAATATTACTGCTAAAAACTTACGTGTTTTCTTGAGTGTTAATTCTGCTAAGATTAAGAATTATAAGATTTCCGCAAACAACACATAACTCATAAAATTTGCATACAACAATATTTAATCTAATTTTACGTTTCTTAAAACGATAAAAATTATATTAACTACAAGAGATACAGAGCTACTAAATTAATTAACCATTTGTCATAAAATTTGCTAAGGTTGTCTTTTTCACGGAACAAATCCTATGTATATACGAAATAAAACCTGCAGATGGCATTTATGGAGGAGATGAGCTTGATCGAAGCAATGTATCAATAATAAGATCAAAGGATCAGGAATATAAACCAATTTCGAATCACAATGAAGTACCTACTCATACCATTGAGTTGTTGAATCCATACGTTTCTTACATGGTTATACCGCACTTCAAATGATATAAGAAACAAAGAAATAAAAAGAAAATGTTTATTTGTAACTTAAAGTGTCTACTCGTAAATACAAAAGACACAATTTAATTTTAAAACAAAATTTATGAACGATGCGGGACTCGAACCCGCGACCTCTCGCGTTCCGTGCGAGCGCTCTTCCACTGAACCAACCGTTCGAGTGACGTCACGTTCATAAAAATCTTGATATGTCTTTTTTTTATGGAATAGGAGGACAAACGAGCGTACGGGTCACCTGTTGTTAAGTGATCACCGCCGCCCACAATCACTTGCAACACCAGAGGAATCACAGGAGCGTTGACGGCCTGTAAGGAAGGTGTACGCGCTTTTTTTGAAGGTACCCATGTCATATCGTCCCTGAAACACCGTCTTGTTCAACTGTCAGGCTGTGGCTTCATATACAGGATCTACTTTACAATTGATAACCTGCTCAAACCCAATATTTACGTATTAGGAAATTGAGTCCCGCATCGTTCGTAAATTTTGTTTTCAAATTTAATTTGTGTAATTAATCCCAGACGGTTATCACTTTAAAAAAAATAATAAATTGTTTAGAATACAAAAGACTTCAAAATTAAAAGATAGACACTAACACAAAGTGGTAGGTAGGACATAAACTTGAGAGTGTTAAAGATGTTCTCACTCTATTTTAAGAAACAAGTATTTATTTATTTATTTGTTTTCAACACTTACGTCTAGCCTTACAGGAATATTCCTAATGCGCTAATGTAACATAACCTTAAAAAATAATGTATCATTTAAAATAAGCATTAATTAAAAAATAAAAATATAGAGATACACTTAATCTTACAATCATATTATACTTTAAGAAACCTAATCTTATAATTATTATTAATTACTATCATAACATATAGCCCACATGTTGTATGTTGGCCATATATTTGAATAAATGATAGAATATTCAGTCGAAACTATTTTGTACGTCTATTTATACATTTTCTACATCTACTACCTACCACCTACCTAACAAATACCTATGTGAAAATAATAATAGAATTGGACGTATAGTTCCTGAAAAACGTTCCAAGCCAAACAACACATTTTAAGGAATTCGTGTTTAAAGTTTAATAAATATTGGTGTATTCCATACATGTGGGTTGGGCTACTAAGTCATGATGTCATTTATAGAGTGACAGTAGGGCTGCCATTTTTTGTCGGTCCGTTAATATGGATCACGTGACAAGTTTTGTGTTCTTAACTCAATTTCGACATGATTGTGCGTCCAATTATGATGTCGATATTGTCAGTGTAACATTAAATAGATTTAAAAAATCAACTATCAATATTTTATTGTTATTAAAATGTTAAAGATTAAAAAATTTATGAATAACAAAAATAAACCACAATATGATGAAGTCGATTTTTTCGGTGTAACATTAAATTTATTGTTTCATTTCAATATTAAAGATTAAACAATTTGTTGAATTATCGATTAAATCTTTAGTTAAATATATTATGTTTTGTTAAATAACACATTTAATTAAGAATATTTAAAAAAATGTACTTATAAGGATTTTTTATTATAAACTTTATTAAAGTGAAACTTTTATTACATCGTCTCAAACTTTTTCGTCTGTGTGTTGCATGTCGCGTGACGTTCGGGCGGCGCCTATAGTTCGCAGCAGCTGGCCGTGTAGTGTATAGACTATTACTCATTTGTGCCAGTGCTCCACGCTATTTCTAGTTAAATGTATATAATGTGAAAAAGTTTCACTTTTACCATGGTTTCATAAAACCACACAATCTTTTTTTTGTATTTCAATAACAAAGCTATTATTTCACGCAGAACCCTCAATTCACACCTCGATTTATTCATTTCGCCGCCACAGGAAACGGACGCGTTAGAAAAAAATTACGCACTTCCTCTTTTAACGACTTTCGCAATAATTGCAATAAAGGTAATTAAGTTAGGACACTACAAACATTTCCGACCGCATTAAAAATATTAAAATCGGACGTGACATCAAGAAAAATTGTACTGTATACGATTTCAAGATCTAAATCTTTAATAATAAAGCATGTTTTTCGTTGCTTGGTCGCTGGTGGTTGAATCGACCAAAATCAATCAGGGCGTTATTACATTTTTTCTACGCCCTAGTTTGTCCGGATGTGACACTCTTCTAAATTGATGTTTTTTGCTGGACAGTCTATGGTCTATAACAATTTCTACGTGATTTGGATCATTACGAATGACCATTCAATTCTGGGGCATAGTCTCATTGGAAATAACGTCAGTTCATTTTTAACCATCTTCTTTTATAAGTTTAGCGAATAAAATGTACTCATAAGTCGTAACTATATTTCTTAGCCTTATATAATAGTAATTTAATATCAACACAATTAACCATTAATCCTTAAGCATATTTGTTTTTTTTTCTCGAGTTAATAGTTATTTTTTTTTCTCTCAAGAGTAAAATAATATTTAGTTTGTGAAAAATTTTAAGCTTGTCTTTGTCGTATCGTAATAGATAATGCACCGATGAAAACAAATGTTGTTATTTCTTCATAAATAAATTCGACGAGAGACACACTAAAAACTTCATCCCTTAAATACCCTCCCCTAAATCAGATTTGTTTGAAAGCTTTTAACTACAGCCATATTATTTGTACATTTGTATTCCCTTTACTAAAATACATAATAAATCTGAAAATTCCGATTTTTTTAGATCTAAACAAACTTCCCATAAGCACCAAAATACTTTATTTGTATTTTCTTTGGAGGCTAAAGCAATTTCAATGTTCGCAGTAAATCATGACCTATCTCTTCATAACTATAACGGAATATACCAGTCACAATACAAAAGGAATTGTATTGATGAAAATATATTAAAATTATGTTGATTGAAATATTGTATTTTTTAAAATAAAAGAATACAAACATAGCTTTATATTTTATACAACACCGACAAGTCATTAAAGAGATGTTATCAAAATAAATTATTGATAAAAATAATAACTTGTATGCATATTTATTAAAGAATACCAAATAGCTGGATAGTCTAATAGTCTAGATAGACTATGACAGCTGTGAAAACGTCGAATAAATAGACTTTAGAAGTAACCTCTATTTTGAACATTTCACGCACACTAACACAGAGTGCCATACAAATCGCAAGTAACATCAACACAAAGCAAACTAATATTCCTGGCCTGTTTTTTTCTGTTGTCTAAGAGCAAGAGACTCTATCTAGACGTATAAATTATCGAAGACCAAATCGTTGGGTCTCTCATAAACTTCTCCCATATCTGTCATCACTATTACGACATATTATGAAACACTACATATTATAAAAAAATGTCCTCCATCGCGTCTGTCTGTCTGCCTGTTGGCGAAAAGCTCATAAACTACTCCACCAATTTTAATGCTGATTTCACCAATGGATAGCGTGATTACGGAGTAAGGTTTAAGTATAAATTTTTTTAAGTATTTGTATACATTAACCATATTTTTTGAGGGTGTCGGAAAAAATAAGCCACCTCGTAGCTTTCAATGAAATCGCTGTCTAAAACCTTAGAGATATAACAAAATATTGTATTGTTGGTGGAAATTTGTATCGTATATAGGTCTACAGAAAAGTCTGCGATGGAATATGTCTATCTCTTAAGGCGACACTAAATGCCAGAGACCTTGAGCGATATGAGTTCAGGGCTTCCGGCCCGCCATCTATGTAACAAAGCCAATATTTTCAAAATTCTTGCGTGGAAAACAGTTTATATGCTTACAATCTTCGTTATTCATTACTACTCTGAATAAATATACCTACACAAAAAAGGACAAGCTAACTAAGAATAACTTTTCTGAGATTTGTACTAAAAAAATGCGTCATGCCATGCCAAATAACTTGTTTAACTGCAAGGAAAATTGGTAGTTCAAAAAGGCTCTGGAGTGCTAATTATAACCAACAGCAAGCATTAGAAACCTACAAATAGTTCATAGCTCGAAATGCTACATTTTCACCAAAAAACATGTATAAAAACAACTTGTTTGCGTGTTTTCTGCTTACTCTTCGCCTTAAGGATAACATACTATACCCTTTTTAATTCTTTAAAAAAATTTAAACCGGTAACGTAAAAGGTATTTACACAAATTCCATAATAATCTAAAAATTGATTTCACATTTCCGATGACTTTAGACAACATTATTCCTGAATATCTACATCATTTTTTTTCTATCACAGAACAGCGTCTGTCGGGTTCGCTAGTCATGTTTAAAATACCTAAGCATTTTTGTGATCTGTGATCACTTGAGATTAAGAAAGGTACTATTTAAGTATATGACTTCTCAGGAGTTGAGACCTTGTAGAGGAACTTGGATAGTTAGGTATAATATCTTAATAGGAAATAAATATTAATATAATTGTATATAATACCAAAATTTCTGTTCCATGCGGGTTTCGAACGGGCCGCGTCTTTTTGTTGCATACACCAAAGCTTTAGTCACTTAGTTAAACGCCCCATAACGCAGCATTCATAAATCTTGGTCTGTTTGTTTAACACTCTAGTTTTACTTTTGTCTACTGCATTTAGTTTATAATTGATAATGAAAAAGATTTGATTAATCATAAAATCATAAAAAAAACGAGTGCAGTAGACGTATCAATCTGCATATACTGGAAATAAGTAAAAGTATTATTCGAGCAATTATATATTTAAACTAATAACACAAAATGGTAAATAATAAAAATTCCCGAAGACAGAACGGACCAGACACCACAAGCAGCGCCCGTTCACAGACCACCCACACATATATCTTAGGGAAGGTAACGACTCTCGCCACGACTCCGCCACGAGCAAAAACATATCTACCCAAAAACAAACAATAAGTTCAAGTTTGTGCCACCAACATTGATATAACTGGATTATAATCGTCGAGCACGAACAGAGGTCCATCCGCATCCGCCGGCGAGCCTCCGCGGCCGCGACGAAACCGTAACTCAATATTTGATCATTAAATCGATCGTCCACGCTCGGATCTTCGGTGTTCTTTCGTCACGACGCTCTCACTAACAAAGTTTGTCCGCTTTTGTGTCTCGGCCACAAAAAGCAAATCAAGTTACAGAGCAAAACAGACAAATCGACAAACAAACACCATTACCACGGCCAT
Source organism: Leptidea sinapis (assembly GCF_905404315.1). Taxonomy (NCBI): domain Eukaryota; kingdom Metazoa; phylum Arthropoda; class Insecta; order Lepidoptera; family Pieridae; genus Leptidea; species Leptidea sinapis. Next base: position 14,957,002 of record NC_066268.1, read on the forward strand.
TTTCGACAGCCTACTCGTGATGTCCACGTTTTTCAGGCCATCCTCCGAGTTATCACAAAAACGTCTCACTATCGCTTTTCACAACAAACATTACTGGCTTTAATTCATCTAAGTTGATATCGTTTCAACCAAATTCTTCGATGTAATGGAAACTTTAGTAAAAAGACGTTAATGTTGCAAGGATGTTGTAGAGGTAGAGAGGTTCAATATACGGGTTGTCTTTTTGGTTGGTTTGTAGTGAATCCGTGAGGGCTAAACAAACTGTTCGTTGGCCTTCGACTCGATTGGTTTCGGCGGCCCGAGTACAGATACGAAGGCGTGACACTGATACGACAAATTTCGATACACTTTCATGAGAAATTTGAATTTAATTAAAATTTTATAAAGCCTTGTTTTGATATTGCTTTAAACAGGACTTAAAAGTAAATAACAATTTTAACACTTTTGTAAGAGGCTTATATTTTAGTTAAAACTAAATTCAGAAAACACACATAAATAGTTATCTACATACTCACAGACACATAAATAAAAAGAAAGAAAAAAAAATACTCACTATTCACATAAAAATACCATACAGGTTGATACAATATTTTATAATAAGTTACATTTTATATTATTATTTTTGTATTAGTTATTAGTTTGCCCTATTTACTTCGTATCCCACCTAACCTTAGGGAGATGGGGATAGCTGAAAACCAGCGCTGAATGAAATATTATTACTTGCAGAGTAAGCTAAGCCTACTTCCGTTTGTCTAAATATTATAATTTATTTTGTATAATTTGTAACTTTATTTCAAGGCTGAAAACTGATCTATTAGGTATAAGATAACTAACAATGTAGATTAACTCTAAACTCGTGTATTTCACATCTACCTTCTTATGTTCTTATTTATGCCGGTAAGTAAAATGCAAAACACTGAAAATTTTGTGTTTTTTTATGTTTAACTTGACAACAATTTCAAAATGTAGAGAAAATTGTTTTCACATTTTAGTCACCTTTTATAGTAGGTACTTAAATGTTTGAACGGAGTTTATTATAGTTTTCTATTTAAAGGTTTTAAAATTATTGAGTTACGGGATATCAAGCCCACACATATACTATATCGTTGATACCAATCTATAGAATGGGAAATAATATAAAGAAAGCACGCAGAGGAGCAGACAACCTTGAGTGACGGGGAAAATAGAGGATTTATACTCCGGTCCCTCCGAAAACCTGAAGTTCCCTAAAAGAGACGGAACGAAACCGATGGAGACAGCATGTTAACTGATTGAATATGACTCACGAACCTCAGCAGTGAAAGAACGGCTAAAAGAGATATTACAAAAAGATCTCCTGACAATTCTTTATACCCTTAAAGATCGGATTAGTCGAAACACGGTTAGTATACCTACATGGTTCTATTAATAAGTTCTGATGATGTTCTTCATCACCAGATAATTTTGATGGTACTTTTTTATTCCCTCTGAAATTGGATTCAGTGGCCACATTTGTGGTCATCTTCTTCTTATTATTTATCATTAGTTCAACTTTACCAAATTATATTCGCTGCGCATTGCATATTTATCGACGACCCATATAGCCGAATTGTTAGTGACCCTGACTACTAAGCTAGAGGTCCCGGGTTCGAATCCCGGTAGGTGCAATCATTTATATGATGAATATAGATGTTTGTTACCGAGTCATGGATGTTTATGTGTATTTATGTATGTTAAAGTAAGCATATTCTATTAAATATATCATTGTCTTGTATCCATAGTACTAGGCATATGCCTAGTTTGGGGCAAGATAATGTGCGTAAAAGTGTGTCAATATTATTTTGATGAAAAAACTATAAATTTTGAGGAGACTTTAAAGAAAGTAATTACTTCCATATTCTATCAGCAGATCTAGTTTATTTTAAAATGAGACACAGGTCAAAAACTGTTTCTTCTGTTTCTTATGCTTATATGTTGGACGTCTCTAACATAACTTCGTATACAGATGGAAGAGACTTTAATGGAGATGCCATGTACATGGGCCATGCAGGTCTCTCTCGGGAAATCGGCGACTAGTTCAAGAAGAAGCTCGTCTTTTCTATCCCTCTTGAGAAGATCGCGGAAAGGGGAGAAATTAACCTAGTACAATTTTAGCCCCAGAAGTCTGAAGTTTGCGCGTTTACGACTAAAACAAACTCATCTGCCGTACCACTGCTCTTCGACAATATTTCCCTTAAAGCCTCGTGTCTAAAATCTATGAGAACCCGTTATGTTCACAATCATAATATTTTCAAACAAACTAGTTATGAAAACTGAAGCGTGACGTCATACAATCAACATAGCCAGTTCTAAGCTTTATTAATCTCTATGATCAATATAAAAAATGAGTAACATTCTATAATTTTTTAACATAAATTATATCTTCAAACAGTTCATTCCTTGTTTCATTTACACAGTCATCTTGCCCATTGAGAACCTCCTCCAGTTTTTAAAGTCGGTTGAAAAACAATATCTATGCGTGTATTTCATATCTAACTACTTAACGTTAGTTAAACCTTACGAGTCAAACCCAAAACACTATAGAATTTGCTTTTTGTTAGCAAAAATGTCACACTGTTACGTTTTTCTCAAGAACCTTAGATTAAAAAGCATTTGTATAATACTTTAACACCTATTCAACGTACAAGTATCAAAGATTACTCAATACTATTATTGTACTCTTTTTGTGTTATTTTAAGTAGATTACAAAACAATGAAAGAATCTTAAATCAATACAAAGTGCTGCTTTAGTACAATAGAGGTCTTACTTCCTTATTAGTGACGTTTTTTAGTAATTGTCGATAATCTCGACAGCCAAAAAGTTTGCAGAAGGGTAGCGATCTACAAAAAAACACTTTACAAACTTTGTATGGAAATTTGTAAAGAGAGTTACATCCTAAGATATTTAATGAGTATTTAATACAACTGATTCGCTTAAGCTACCGTATTGTTCGTAATGACGACCCATATAGCCGAATGGTTAGTGACCCTGATTACTAAGCTAGAGGTCCCGGGTTCGAATCACGGTAGGTGCAATCATTTATATGATGAATATGAATGTTTTTTTCCGAGTCATGGATGTTTATATGAATTTCTGTATGTTTAAGTTAGTATATTGTATTAAATATATCGTTTTCTTGTACAGGCTATTCTTAGCTTGGGGCAAGATAATTTTTGTAAAAGTGAGTCAATATTATTAATGATAAAAAACCCGGCCAAGAGCGAGTATCCCACTCGCTCTTGCCTATATATTATTATGGTTATTATATTTATAAAAAAAATGAGGTTTTCATTGGACACATTTTTTTTGGACACATGGTCCTTATCTAACTATTTATTGCGATATCTTCATTAAATATAAAGTTATTAAAGTTTTATAAAACAACTATTTTTATAATTTTCCTTATTGCAATACTATATTCAAATTAATTTTTAATATTTTTATTCAAAATAGGATGTGTAATCACTTATTGAAAGTCAAAAAAAATACGACCCATTCCAAAATGAATGCCTCAGGTCTGAGCAGAATAGGCGCAACAAACTCAGCGGGATTTTTATCACAAAATAAAAGTAAACAAAGTAATATTGTACAATTAAACTTATTATTTTATAGCCTGAGGGCTCTTGCTCCATTCCCAATCTGTGGTATAATTAAGAGTCATTTATGTTATAGTAACCTTTACCACACAAACGTTTTTTTAACAATTCTTTTGAATAACATAATACTTTTGTTTTGAATATTTTCTGGGATCTTATTGTATATATATAGATTATTGTTGTGTCGTATTAGGTTACGCCTAATGGTTCCAGAGATACGTGATGAGTGACTTTATACGTGGAAATCTCTTATATATCTTTATATATATATTTCTTGTGTGCGTGTGTATGTCAGTGAACTCCTTCTAGACGGCTGGACCGATTTTGATGAAATTTTTTGTGTGAGTTCAAGGGGATTTGAGGATGGTTTAGATTCTCAATTCTCAGTTCATATTATAATATAATTCTCCTGCTCATGTGTATGTTTGTGAACTCCTCCTAACGGCTGGACCGATTTTTCAAATTTAAGATGTGTGTACAGGACAACGTCTGTCAGGTCCACTAGTATATATATAGATTTATAGTGTGTTTGTGTGTGTGTATAAAGACTTTTAATGTTAAAATCAACTTCATAAAATAATTAAATTTACGAAAGAAGTCAATAATAAGTCTAGCAGGTAATAAATATTCAATCACAATACAAAACCACTTCAAATATGCTTCAACGCTGTTACTACATTGTATTGTCTAAATAAGTGCTAAAAGTTTATCTTTCCATAAAACTTCATCTAGCAATCACGAATATCCTCATAAAATGTACTTAAGCATCTTTATTACATGGGATGGTCTTGTAAATGGATTTTAAGCATAATGCTGATACTAAATATTATCATGTCGACTAGCATTTAACTGCTTAATAATATAAACAGCCTTTAAATATCCGAAGCCATTACCCAAAGTTATATTTACCTAATTTGAGCCAACTATGTCAGAACTACTTAAAGCCTGAATTGACTTTGAATACAGAAAAAGTACTCTAGTTATAGCCGTTTTTATCTTAATTAAGGTAACTAGAAGTTCTAGAAAATATATATTATACAGGATGGTTTTTTGAAATGGGCGGTGATGGCCAAGTCGGAAACTACGAGACTTAGAGAAAAATTGGGAAAGGAGTCATGCCCCCATTATTTTTCAAAAAAATTACAAACTGTATTATTGAATCAATGGACTATGTTGCTGATAATTATCAAATTTTGCAAAGATATGTATTACTAAAGATGAAAGCAGAGAGGAAAAAAAAACAAATAGCTTTTCATACCCCTCTTTTACATAACTAATAAGTTGCTCAAAATGGTTTCCGTTGACTGCAATGCATAAGTTTATACGGCTCTCTAATAACCTTACTGCATTTATTTCTTTCATCTAAGTCTCGTAGTTTCCGACTTGGCTATCACAGCCGTTTTCAAAAAACCACCTGTATAGTGTATGATTTAATGCGTCGGATGGTTGTTGTAGCTTATAAAGTGAAAACTTCTTTAGCATCGTGGTGATTTGAAAGTCGATGAAACGAAAATGCGAGACACCAAAAAGACACATAAAATCATCATATTTAACGTGGAAAATGACATAGGAAGCATGATACAGCGTTTTGGTACCAGGTGATCATAGTTAAAGATGAGGTTATCATATGTATGATGTGGTATAACTTATCATATTCTGACGTCATGCTCACGACGTATTACTACACAGACACCAGGAGAACATAAGTATAGTAGCGGTGATAGTAATGTCATTCATAGCGGTGTCATCCCAGCAACACGAACCAGGACTTCATATGCAGTTTAGAGGTTCATGCACGATGCAGGTTTCACTTCATACATGTGTACTTTATATGCACGCTTTTTTTATTTTTTTAAATCAAATAATATAACTAAAAATCATTAGTGATGTGGTGGATATCTTTTTTTACCTCCTTATATAAATATTTTCTTTAAAACTAAAAATATAAATACAGCGTTGGCAACCCTAGATAAACCAGTGTAAACCCAATCATAGTATAATTTGTGCCGCGGTATTACCAGCATCTTTCCGAGCTGTTACACAGAACGGAAGTATGCGACTTAATCTCATTTTAATATATTTAAGTAACTTACGAATTATTTGTTACCAAGCATAGCGGTGGTAATGATAGTACGATTAGATTTATTTATCTTAGATCATTTATACGTCTAGATAGACTGCGACTGCTGAGAAAACGTCGAACAAATTGAGGTTGACAGTTAACCTCTATTTTGAGCAATGCACGCACACTAACACATACAAATCGCTAGTGAAAGACGTTGCTTGTCACGCGCACTATCTCGTGCCAGATTTTGGCGAGACAACACGTTCTGAGGATGCCTCGTGTAGAGGCGAAACACGTGTCGAATTGTTTTAAAGACAAATATTGGCGGAATAAACACTAAAGAAAACTTAAATCATTTGTGTAGCAAAGGTTCTATCTAGACATATAAATTATCTAAGGTATTATTAGTATATTAAATGTATACAAGTATCTACATAATAAATTTCGTCATACGGTACGTACGGATAAACGGTACGCAGACGTGGTCGCTAACTATGAGCCTTATGAGAAAGCTCATGGTTGCTCATTGGGCTATGTTCGGAGTTTCCCTGCTAGATTGAACCAGAAATGAGGAAATCCGTAGGAGAACCAAAGTTACCAACATAGCCCAAATGATTGCAAAAGTAAAGTGGCAGTGGGCAGAGCACATAGTTCAATGGCTCTGTGCGCACGATGCACATGTCATGAGGGGCCTCCGACTAGCACGCACACTAACGATTACATTTAGATCAACTTTTTTTACAAACAGGGGATATATTCTGTGCTGAAAGTATATTAATTCGTACGAAATACATGAAAGTGGACAGATTGCCATTGGGGTAGAAAAGTCCTCGAATGGCGACCACGTACCGGAAGACGTAGTGTTGGTAGGCCCCCCACAAGATGGACAGTTGGTCCATCTTGTGGGGGGCGGCTTATATGCTTCCGGATAGTTGATCCGGTCAAGATCGCCGGAATACGTTGGATGAGGGCAGCGGAGGACCGGTCGTCGTGGAAATCTTTGGGTGAGGCCTTTGTCCAGCATTGGACGTCTTCTGGCTGCTGATGATAATGATCAACATATAGTCTATCTGCTTCTTCTACTGCAGAAAACACGGAGAATGTTCACTGGAGCTTATGTTTTGCAGTCCAAAATTACGCGTTTTGCAGTAACTTTCTGACAAATAAAAAAATAATTAACTTCTAACTTACCTGTTTGAAAAAAAATATATTGATTAATAGGCAGATCGAAACAAAATTATTTAATTATTAAGTAATAATTATTTAATAATTCGAAAGTGCCAACTTCCCCACTTGTATCGCCCCTTATATAAGTATATGCCGAATATATTCCTTATTGTTATTTTACTTACTTTGCATATACTACAATATTTGATTTACCTACTCTTGCCATAAATATTGAAACGAAGAAAAAAAAATCTATTGTAAATAACATTTATTACTTTTACAGTGTGTTAGTTTAATACATAAATATAAAACAATTTAAAATATAAAAAGCTTATTCGAAGTGGTCACCATTGGCTGCAATACAGTCCTTTAAACGTTGAGGTTAGTTATCATTAGAAGCACGCACTCTTTCCATGGGAAAATTGTTCACTGCCAATCGAACGGATTGTTTTATGTACTCCAGTGACCATAAGTCATAATCCAGCGGATTGAGATCGGGACTAGACGACGGCCAGTCTTCAGCTCTGATGAAGTCCGAAACATTCATTTCCAACCAAGGCTGCGTAGACCGAGCTTTATTACCTGGCGCCGAAACTTGCTGGAAGGACCATTCTTGGTTATTGATCATGTTGTTGTCGGGGGGCTTCAGTACCTTCTCAAGAATGATATCTAGATACACTTGTGCCGATGTTTTAATACCCTTTTCACAAAAGTATGGTTCAGTCACTCCTTCATAACTAATACCCAACCAAACCATCAGTGAAGTCGGATAGGATATGGACGTGGGCACGTTGCGCTCTGTCGACTAATTGGGAAGCTTTCTTAGAGCTTTGACCATAAATATAGTAAATTTTGTTTGTTAAAATGTTGCTAAAAAATCTCATACGTAAACAAAAAAATTTCTGTGACAACCACGCAAAGGGAGGTCAAAGCTTCAGTAGTTGTTTCGATTTGACCACCCTATTCATTTCTAAATTATCAGTCTAGAAATGACCAGTACGTCTCTTATAGGCTGCAAGTCCCTAAGTAATCTTTTAAAATACGCAACATGGTTCTAGCTGCTAGCTTCATCTCCCCAGATGAAATTTTTTGCTTTCGTACAGGATTTCTTCGAAGTCTCTCCCTTACTACTTTGACCACCTTTTTCGTACGAACACTACGTGGACGGCCAGATTTTTTCTCTCACAAATAGAGGAGGTCTCATTGTACCTATTAATAGCCCGGTACACAAACATTTTACTTATACGAAGCATATGGAGAGTTTCAAAAAGCATTTGGCTCCATACCTACTTTGTGTAATGCAATCACAGCAATTCGGTTCTCTTTATCACCACACTCAGTTTTAATATCGCAAAATATTGTACAATGTATTGTCGCCAAAATGAACATGAAAACTTAATGTACAATCATATAAAAATGACAGATTCCAAATTCAAATGTAATATTTTGTTTATTTTTAATTGTAACAGTATATATGGACAAAATAAGTATATATAACAATAGATACAACACATATAAATTTCTGAATTTTAAAAAGTACAAAGAAACCTTATTGAATATCGTCAAAACAAGAACCAATGAAGATTGATTCTAATTTAAAGATGACCCTCCATTACCAGCCTCCGACGCGGCCGTACCATCGGATCGATACAAATGATATGTTCCACGTAAGTCTCACGCCGTAATCTCACCAACACATTACGACACAATTTTCACGCTCAATATAATTTAATATAATCCAAAGAAATAGCTATTCGACAATTTCACGAGTGCGTCTAACGAATCTCAATCCAACTCCCAACCATATTTGTCTATAAACAAACCTGACATACAATCGTTGATCCGTATCACAATCGAATAAGATTGCAAATCGCTTCGTTGAATCGATTAAGCGAATACCGTGACTTCTATAGTGATGCGCATAAGGGAATCGATATTTTTACAAATCGTGACTGGAGTAGGCTTATTGATCACGACGATATTCGATTAGTTTTGATTGTGGATTCATGTTTTGATATCCAATTTGCACTTACACCGTTTGGGTGCTAAAAAGCGACACGTAGTATTCACTTTACGTTTTGTATTGCGATTTTTGATTGAAATTTTATCACACACTGCAACAGAGATACATTCTTACAGAAAATACGGACATCGTGTGAAGAATTCTCAGTTCTCATACAAGTAATATATAGATAAGTGGGAAACATTTTTATTCCCATATCGCTGCGAAATTGAAAATTCCAAAGGAAATCGTCGACGAGCAACCAATAATGGTTTTTATTTTATCTTTATATTCTTTTTAATGAAAATACTTTTCCAACTCTAGGTTTGTTGTATCACCCAAGTAATTATAATTATTTTAAGCATCTTATGATATAAAAATTAATGTAATAAATAATGAAAAAATTCGCTTTAAGAAGATGAAGTAATTTCGAAATTATACTTTGTATTTTTTATGGTTAAAATATTACATACAATTTGTTATGTTTTTAAAAGTGATAACCCTCACTTCTATGATTTTATACACAAATAAAATTTGAAAAACAAAATTTTATGAACGATGCGGGACTCGAACCCACGACCTCTGGCGTTCCGTGCCAGTGCTCAGTTGACACTCACATACAACAAAACCAAAGTGTAGAATGATTTTGAGTAATATTTTCACAGGTAAACTGGAATGTTCCATTACATGTCACAAACTAGCTAACATTCTCACCATCAGGATGGAACTTCCGACCAAACTTTAGAATAAGCTGCCTTCTACGGTGTTCCAAACTATCGTCCGTGGCGATACGACATACCTTCGAAAATAACCATAAGTTTTAAGAGAGCCAGTGGTATGTAAAGTCTAAGAAATCGTATTTAAATTACTGTTCATATCCGAAGCTGCGAAAAGAGTGGCGTAGCATGTAAGTTAAGACGACAGGAAAAAGACATTGTGAAGGCGACTCTAGCATAGCTGGTTTAAGGGCTAACATACCAATAAAAGTTACCTAGGAGTAAAGTAGCTGAAGGTACGTTTAGATTTTATTATCTACTTCACTAATGGGAAGGAAAACAATCTATAAACATCAGAATGCTCGGTGTAACTGTTAGAAATGTCCACTAGATTTTTTATCGAAAAGCACCATCGATTGCATGGTAAGAGCTCAAAGAGGTAAAATCGATTATCAAAATACTTAGCACGGTATACAAAAACAACAAATCTTCAGTGAAATTACGTTCATAACGTTTATTTTAATACAAAATTTAAGAAAAGCAACTTCGAAACAATTTTCCCTTAATAAATCAGGCACATAGAGTTTAACAACAATTTTATAATCAACGACCTGAATGAATTTCAATCTACTACAATTCTACTGGATTCAAACATTAAATTAAACATATAATGTAGGATATGTTACAAAATTAATCATACAATATGTTAAATTGGATACAAAATGGTATCTAATACCAAAATTAGTTGATTCGTAATTCGATGATAGAAACACTCCAGAGAAATAAACGGTCACGTTTGTACCTCAGCTCGAAGCCTTAATATTTGGGTCTCAATCAAGTAATTACATCAGTTCACATCCGCTACACGAATGGAATTCAATTACAAGGCATCAGGATTCAGGACTATTAAGGCTCATTTCTACGAATTTGGATAATAATGTGTATATTTTTTATTATAACTGTCGTAAATAAAATGAACGATTTAGAAATTACATGATTGAAAGTACACAAATGTATTTTGCACCAAAACATATGGATGATTATTTATTATTCTGTACATGTTCCATTTTATTGTGCATAACATTTAGCATTGTAAATTCAACCTCTTAAGTACTTTATCGAATATAATTCGAGGGGATTGGTACTGTTAGCGAGATATAGGTTCGTCTCCTCCTCTAGTTGCCGATCTAGAGGAGCCGTCCAGATGCTCAAACTTTTGTTTACATTACTCTGTTCATAGCATTTATTTGTAAATTATATTATGTACTTTATTTAAAGAAATAAATTTTTATAATTATATCGTAAAGGATCATCATTTGGGCTATATCAGTGACTTTGGTTTTAACCAGTGTGTGTTGCCAGTAATGACTTACGGTACGCAGACGTGGTCGCTAACTATTGGCCTGATGAGAAAGCTCATGGTCGCTCAGAAGGCAATGGAGAGGGCTATGCTCGGAGTTTCCCTCGGAGAACGAATTAGAAATGAGGGGAGCCGTAGGAAAACCAAAGTCACTGACATAGCCCACATGATTGCGAATCTGAAGTAGCAGTGGGCAGGGCCAATAGTTAGATGGACAGATGACCGTTGGGGCAAAAAAATCCTCGGATGGCAACCAGTAGCGGAAGACGCAGTGTTGGTGGGCCCCCATAAGATGACCGACGATCTGGTCAAGATCGCCAGAATACGTTGGATAGGGCAGCGCAGGAGTAATCGTCTTTCAATTTTTGGAGAAGGCCTTTGTCCAGTAGTGGACGTCTTCCGGCTGATGATGATGATATCGTTTTAACAATGGGAAGTCCATTCCAGGTCTATATAAAATCAACTGGCTAATTATAGTTTAGACTATAAAACATCTCATTCTCCAAACTTTTTCTACCAGTTTCTCCTGTTCCAGTCCGTAGATCGCCAATCTTATAGTGAAATATAAGCCTCGGTCTTTCTATTCCCAATTATTTCCTCATTATTTAAATTTATGGAGATGGTGCCACAACCTGAGAGTTCAACAAGACATACCAAGATTTACGTTCGATGCGTCACTCGGACGGTTAGCTCAGGTGGTAAGAGGGGTCGGACGGAACCCTAGAACGACGGGTTCGATTCCGTATCGTCTATAAATTTTGAGGGGTGACTTAAAAATTAACATTGAAACTATAGTTCGAGAAAAGGTTATGTAAGTATTAAGACCTACCAGTGGAAGGCTCCTTTGCACAGGATACCGGCAAGATTATGGGTAGCACAACGGCGCCTATTTCTGCCGTGAGGCAGTAATATGTAAGCATTACTGTGTTTCGGTCTGAAGGGCGCAGTAGCTAGGGAAATTACTGGGCAAATGAGAATTAATATCTTATGTCTCAAGGTGACGAGCGCACTTGTAGTGCCGCTCAGAATTTTAGGGGTTTTTCAAGAATCCTGAGCGGCACTGAATTGTAATGGGCATGGCGTATCAATTACCATCAGCTGAACGTCCTGCTCGTCTCTCCTTATTTTCATTAAAATAAAATTAAGAGTTAAGGCTACAGAAAACCTTAAATAAATTGGGTTAACCATTAGTATTGCAGCAAATCTAATTTGTAAAGCAGCCGCGGTTACAAATTAGTTTGATTTTATTGCTTAGTTGCATGTCGCGACTGGCGGTAATCTGTTGGTGTTGGGTTTCCGGGGATACAATTATTTTGATTGCACGTGATAGCTGTACTGATAAGAGAAAGCTTTTCAGTCATTTCATTAGTTCTATATACAACGTTTTTATTATGACAACAGCTGATCGTAGATGATACGCCCTGCCCATTAGAATCCAAGCCACTCAGGAATCTTGAATAAAAAAAATTTTAACAAAATAACATCCGACTTCAAAAACACTGTTTCAAAACAATAGATATAATGTGCACTAAAAAGTATAAAAATAATCGCGTATTTTTATACAATCTAATTAATTGATCTAATTCAAGTTTTGACATTGACATTTTTGGAATCGGTGTCTCGCTCGCTCGTGTCGACTCGCTCTCGCCTCTCGACTCCTCACGACTCAAGCACATCTCACCTATAACTATGTATGTAGTTACAAACGTATCATGGATGACACCGACTCCAAAATTTAAAATAATCGTAACTAGAATTAGATTAATTAATTAGATTGTATAAAAATGCGCAATTGTTTTTATTTTTTTATTTTATGATTTTTAGTGAATTTGAAGTACACTAACTAACAATTTTGCTAAATATGTGTAGATATACTAAATTGTTCAATGCAGCAATGAACGTAAGCGCTTCGCAATTTGATTACAGACAGTAAGAAATTCTGTCACAGATCGCATCCTTACTGTAAGTTGTTAAGGAGTCCCATTGATCATCATATTCGACTACGACAATTACTTGGCCATAGCTATGTTATGGTAGATGACGTAAGTATCCGGATACCATAAAAAAGATTCGGCCGAGTATCGTTAATAATTAAAGAGTTCCGTTACTTTGTCATGGATTCCGTAATCAGAACCTAACGAACCTAACCTAACTCTCACCAAACTATCTTAGAAGTATATCCTTTCCAATAAAAAAAGGAATCATCGAAATCGGTTGGCGCGATATTGAGTTATTCGTAAATTTATCATCCACTTTGCTTAACGAACCTATAGCAAATTTAAGACTTTTATGGTTTTCTCATGGATGCCATTGTCAGATCTGGACCAAATTACAATGGGACCACACGGGAAGCACGAGCTTTCAAATAAAAAAAGAATTATTAAATTCGGTTCACGGCAGAAATAGGCGCCGTTGTGGTACCCACAATCTAGCCGACATCCTGTGCAAAGGACCCTCCCACTAGTGAGCGTAGCGCTAGACTGGCGACATAAACACACGGATAGAACTACTTAACCATAATCGTAAAAAAATATTCAAAAATAAAATACATAACTCACCTCAAATAAATAATTTGTTACGTTTTTTATAGTGATAATTCTAGGATTAATACACAAATAAAATTTGAAAACAAAATTTTATGAACGATGCGGGACTCGAACCCACAACCTCATATCGATTTCAAAACATAACAAATTGTTTAGATTTGCAAGAGTGACATCACAAGTCAATTTTCTAATATGCAAATATTGGGGTTGAGCAGGTATCAACTGTAAAGTAGATTCTATAGATGAAGCCACAACCTGAAAGTTGAACAAAGCATACAAGATTTTATGAAGATACGTTACTCGAACGATAGATCAGTAGGAAGAGCACTCGCACGGAACGCGAAAGGTCGTGGGTTCGAGTCCAGACTCGTATTATGACATCGCTTATAAAATTTTGTTTTCAAATTTCACCTAAATAAATTAATTTTCCATAATTTCCTATAAGTAAGTAATCTAGTAGCCGCTCGCTAGGGTTGCCACTAATACTTTGTGCCGTCTTATGCAACCACGTAAGGGTAATTAAAATTTTATATCCTAAATATATAATTTGATTCTTTTAAAAATTTGAAATTTTCAATATTTTTTGTACTATTAAGTTTAGATAACTCTACCTATCTATATCTGTAGCGCCATAATACAAAAGATACTTATATATTCACTTATACATTACAGGAGCTAAATTGCCATATTCGCTTAAATATTATTATTTGTGGCAACGTTGTGGTCATCCCTATCTCTAAAATATCTTCAAGAACAGGCGCAGCTTGTGGTGTTGCAATATTATAAGTATTATTTAATAATTCGTTGATATGTTCGCATTATTCTTTGGATACCCATTTATTACATAAGATATTATTGTTATTAATTATTTATTTTTTATAAGGTATGTATATAAGTACATTACCAAACTTTCTAGAAACTGTGATAATCATAATGTTAACAGCAGCAACAAACATAAGCTTGTTATGCCTACTACTGTCATTTGTTGGGATATTAATGTTAATAAAGGTTGCTTTTACAATATGATCCCAAAAATTGTATAAAACAAATGTGTTTGGAAATTCAAAAGAATTGTTAAGAAATGTTTATGTGGTAAAGGTAGTACTTATAACATGTAAGTATTGTTACAGCCATAGTAAATAACTCTATTTGTTTAATAAGAGTGGACGTTGAGTTTCTTGTATGTTTTTCTCACGAGCTCTACTATTTCTGAACATATAGTAGAATCAGTAATTCAAATTACTTGAATATTATTATAAAGCGCTTAGTTTATGCCTAACTGAATAAATTTTATTTAACTTTGACTAAGTTATTTAGATTTGTTTGTTATGTCTCACACTGTGACATAACCAAAATTATGATGTCCCCATCACGACACAGAACCGTGACAAATGTGTGTTCCTTATCTCGCTGTGTTATGTGTATTTCATGGTATTTCTGTTATATCCAATAGACGTCGTGAGAAAAACCATTGTTTGTAAATTAGCAGTGAGAAGAACATACGAGAAACATGCCACTCTTTGTCCAACTCCCTCATGAAAGGTCGTGCACCGTGCGTCGTACAACATAGATATAACATGTTATATTACGACTCAGACCAGACTATTATTATTAATACTGTATAATGGTAAGCCATTAAACTCTTGAAATGAAATTCTTGAAAATTGAATGGGTAGGTATTTTTTATGGAATAGGAGGACAAACGAGCGTACGGGTCACCTGGTGTTAAGTGATCACCGCCGCCCACATTCACTGGCAACACCAGAGGAATAACAAGAGCGTTGCCGGCCTTTAAGGAAGGTGTACGCGCTTTTTTTGAAGGTACCCATGTCGTATCGTCCCGGAAACACCGCACAAGGAAGCTCATTCCACAGCTTTGTAGTACGTGGAAGAAAGCTCCTTGAAAACCGCACTGTGGAGGACCGCCACACATCCAGATGGTGGTGATGATATCCTAACTTGTGGCGTGTCGTGCGAAGGTGGAAATGTAGGTGACAGAAGTATATCTGTTTAACAGACAGACAGACAGACGGGCGGAGGGATAATGCAGTCGTTATCTTTGAGTACAAAGCCCTAGAAAGGGTTAGAACTAATAATTTTGGAACTAGTAGTAGTTCGAACAGCATATACTTCTTTTTAAATAAATATAAATTAATCAATGCAATATTTAATTTGAATAAACTAATTAATTTATTAATTCAAATCCGTTTGTGTAAAATTAATACAGTGAAATAAATAAAATATTTATACATGTTACTGGTCAGATAAACAACAAAAGTTACTAAAGCTAAGAGTTGACTACAATCAATCTTATTCGATATAATTTTGAATGTAAAAAAATAATGACATGTTATTATTAGTAGTTTGTTTCAATAGAAACAAAATATTCAACTTCAAACTAATTAGCTATCGGCAAACGATACATAAATAAAAAATAATATTCTTACATGTAATATTATAATCTTGAAAATAATACAGAGTAGCTATTTCAACCATGACGACAGCGGCGCCGTGGCTTAGTTGGTTAAAGCGCCTGTCTAGTAAACAGGAGATCGTGAGTTCGAATCTCGCCGGGGCCTAGCTTGTTACCTTTTTTAGCATTTTTTATTTTGCACTTAAATCTTTTCAACACTTTTTATTATGTATTTGTATATTTTTAGCATTTTTTATCAAGAATTATTTCATTTATTAAATTTATTTAGGTACGTAATAAATAGTATATTGGGACTAATTACTACTATATTACTACAACATAGATATAAGATCTTTATCAGAATATAATATTATTAGTTTACAGTATATATGTTTACAGGAAGGTGTGCGCGCTTTTTTTGTAGCTTTGTAGTACGTGGAAGAAAGTTCCCTGAGAAACGCTTTTTTTCAAAGCTTATTACATTTAACTACATTAAATAATATGTGCCATTTTTTTCGATGTTATTTTGCCATTTCATATGTAGTGACAATATGATCCCGTTGCTGTAGAAATTTTGGGACTTCTGAAATAAAAAACGGGCAAGTAGTTTAGCAATTCTCTCTTTTATTAACTATAACCTGCATAAAAAGTTCTGGAGAGATCGAAACAGGTCTAACTCGAAACTAAAACTTATGTATGTAGTAAGTACCTACTTAAGTATGTATAATACTACATCCGAAAAGGCTTATTCCCGACCAATTGTGTATTTTCCATTTTATATATTTATAGCCGTACAAAAAAACTTGGAATAAATTTATACCTGAGAATAATCTAAGAATATGCAAATTGTTGACTATATCGTTGACAACAATGTCAACACATTGATAATTCTGAAGTGTTCATCTTTTCAAATAAACGCGATAAACATTATACGCCCGAAAAAAACAATCAGCATCTATTTGTAAACATCTTGCATATTCTTGGTTTATTCTCAGGTATAACTTTATGCCAAGTTTATTTGTAGGTGCGTTATTGTTTTAAATATACTGTCACGTGCGTACAGACTCAAATTAAAGTTAAGTGTTCCGGAGGCGCGGGTAATATCGCGGGCAATCATAACGAGTAATGTGTGCGTCGATTCACCCGCGCCGCTCCATCGCCTCGTTTTTTCTTCAGTATAGTTTATTTTTATTGGATGTTCTGTTAATTACGTTCTTTGGCGAGGGCCGTGACTCGATCGAAATTATTCTAGGGAGCTATTGTGATGTGATATGACATTAAAAATCATCGACATTTATTCGACTGTCGAATTTTATGATTATAGTTTTCTATTCATCATTACTTAAAAAACAGTCAAGTATAATTCAGACTCGAACACGATTTTGTTCCATAATACAAGATATCACTTGTTTTTTTTTTCAAAGAAATATATTTTAATTTAAATGGAGGCCTTTTTGAAAATCGCCATCTTGGTTTTAATTATTTGTTGTTAAAACACGGCTATATCATTAATAGTATTGAATATTAATAATACACACGATCAAACTTTCAGCTGCCTAAAGATTGCAGTTTATGTGATGCAGCCCGCTGACAGAAGAAAAAACAAGAAAGAAGAAGATTGAAAACGGGTACGGCCAAAAAAACACAACTAGGTTGTAAAGTCGCTTGAGAATCGAACAACCTATATGATAGATACCTAATCTGAACATTACAATATAACTGGTTAGTGAGCGCTCAGATTTTGTTTGGGATTGTGTTGAAAACATTTTTATCTCTTCGATGCAATATTCTTCTTAGAATTTTTTGTCTTCTTTCAGAATTTTTAATAATTTAACTTTAATTTACCAAAACTAGTTTTATTTTATTTTTATGTTTGCTTGTAGCCATAAATCCAATTACTTAAGTCAGCTTAAGTATGTACAAATACATACTTTTAAACTAATTATACAACATGGCTGACAAATATTATACAATATTATCGAACAAAAAAACTCAGTAATCTGTCAGAACATAGGTTCAGTGGTGAAGATCGAATAAAACATAAACTAGAAGTATATGAAATGTTCTAAATAAAAATATAATCCTCCTGACGTTGGCATCAAATGATGAAATAAGATTATTCTCCTCTAATAAAGAATACATCTTTCCATCCAATCATTCTTGTTACGACTTTTGCCGTGAAATAATATATCTACAAGAACACAATAGGTCACTCGAAGAATGCGCATAAAAGCGTCTTCACACAAACTTGCGTCTTGTTTTTGCTACACGCATTTATTGATTGAGCTATACCAGGTGAACAGTTATTGGTTTAATGACAGCGGTGTAGTTAAAGGAATGAAGCAGTATTAGTTAGCGGGCTTGATAACTGCAAGTTAATTGTGTGAAGCGACCATAACTACAGAACAATTATCATTGGAAGGAATATCGGTGTTGTTAGTATACGGTAATTGTAGCCCATTAAAAGTATATTAACAATAGCAAGGACATATTGTTAAAGTCCCAAATTAAAGCATAGAATGGTGTTTTATTACAAGAATTCATTTTTGATAACATTACAGTCCATATTATATAGATAACTATTAATGTTAATTTGATATAAAACCATTTGCCCGCATGCTTCGCAGAGCTGCTCGAATCGTCGAGAATCCAGTACTCTGTGTAATGCTAGATCTCTTGTGGATGGAGACATCACTTCATCGTGTGTCTCCACCACACTTATTACGGAAAGTGTTCCAGGAAGCTATGTTACCTGATTCCTAATTCCAAGTTCCAATATCGCACTACACTTCATACAAATCGTCTACATCAGGATGTGTTAACTGTAATTATAAAAGAACTTTCTTTCACGTACCTTCCTATAGGATGGACTATGGTGCCAACATTTATATATTATAAGGTCAATAACTCCCATTGATTCCTCTAGCGTTGCAAGAGTAAATGAGCGACGGTGATCACCTAGCATCAGGTGACTTCAGTTTGTCCTCCAAATACAAAAATAAAAGACTAATAAGACATTGAATTATGATTCAGGGAGAACTCAATGTGTTATTTAGATTTGCATAGACTATAGCCTCTAGTTTCATATTTAATACAATTAATGTTACTTAGCGGAATAATAAAAGCTTAGATCATTTTTTTATGGAAAAAATGAGGACAAACGAGCGTACGGGTCACCTGGTGTTTAGTGATCTCCTCCGCCCACATTCTCTTGTAACACCAGAGGAACCACGGGAACGTTGCCGGCCGGTCATTTATTCTTCTAGATAGACTGTGACACCTGTGAAAACTTCGAAAAAATGAGATTGACAGTTAAGGTCTATTTTGAGCTCAATGCAAGCACAATAATACAATGTGACATACAAATCGCGAGCGTAAGACGTAGCTTGTCGAGCACACTAAAGTAATAAACCTGGCCTGTTTTCATTGGATGTCTAGCAGTAAGAGGCTCTCATTGAAGGCTTTCTTACCAATAAGGACAATATTGACCTGATAGTTGCAATCGAAAAACTATTTACAATAATTATTATACCATTCAAAGTATTTTCTTTTACAACTAGTTAAATTCAACATAAAGAAATTCCAATAGAATTAAAATCATAAAAGTTACAATAAAAACGTAATGATTTAATCACCAACCGGCTTGTTCGTGGCGCCTCCACTCGTTGTCTATAATTAACAAATAATTCCATAATACACCGCGAACAATCTATGATAATCCATAATTCTTAATTATCATTGGTTGATCACCAAGCCATCGGATAGCCAGCCTTACGAATTTGATTGGGTCTATTAGCTATTAAAGATAATTTAATGAACAGGCCGTGGAATTGAATATATTCACATATAACTAGGATGTAAAATAAAAAGTTGTGAGCTCAATTTATAACGTGGTACTACAGTTCACTCGTTACAAATGATTGTTATTATCATATATCTTGGAATATATTAAAAATTTAGTAAAATATTTTCAATTTTTTTTTTCTATTTGTACACCTCTACGACCTCTACTTTTTACCTAAGTCTAAGTGCTTTTGTGCCTTTTTGATATTCGCCAATTTGGCGCTGGCCATATAGCGAGAGTCTGCGGTACTAAAACTAGTGATGACAACCTTAGAAAACTATTTACAAAAAAAAATTACTTTATTATGATGATTCCTGTAGTATAAATAACACGGAAAACGACCGAAATGAATTCAAAATGCAATATTAATACACTGGCCTTCAAAAGTAAGTATCACACTTTTAAAATTGGGATAACGTTTTAAATTCACAAGATATACTTTTGAAATAAAAAGGACTCCAAAGAGAATTTAATTTTGTACATAAAAACTTTATAGTCGGTAACCTTCTTTTAAGAATTGGCTGAAAGAAAACTTCAAAAACAAAACCATTCCTTTTTCAAAGTGGACGTTTCCGAATTACAATTTTACCATTCACATTTTTTTTTCTGTTTTAAATTTTTTTCAAGATCGATGGGCCTTGTTTTAAAAATTTATGCTAAAAATCACATAACATTTATTTATCATGCCTCTTTCAGTTGAAGAATGTGCTAGGATCATGGCTTTTCTGGAACTAGGCATCAGTATGCGTCGCACTGCACTGCAAGAATGGTGGGTGTGACGGTACGAACGGTCCAGAAGGTAAAGCGAAGGTACGAAGAGACTGGACACCATCTGAGGAGACCTTGTAATGGCAGACCCAGGTGTACCAGTGCCCGAGAAGATCGTTATATTATTTCCACTGTGTTAAGAAATCGCCACCAAAATGCAGTTGAAGTCCAGCAACAGCTACTTCAGACCCGGAGGGACTACATTAGTGACAGTACAGTGAGAAGAAGACTTGCTGAAGCAAATTTGAAACCCCGAAGACCAGCGAGTGGCCCAAAACTCGAGAGACAGCATCGAGTAGCGAGACTGCGATACGCCCGTGAACACATCCCACTGGATGAAGAAGAATGGTCAAGAATTTTGTTTGCAGATGAGTCTCGATTCTCCCTTTACACGTCTGATGGAAGGCGAAGTGGATATGCTCAAGAGATTCTCAATGAGTATGCAGGGCCGTATTTAGCAAATATGGGTGATGGATCGATGCTGATGCATGATAATGCCCGGCCACACACGGCTCATATCGTACAAGAGTATATTCAGGAGGTCGGTTTCAGCGTGATGGCTTGGCCATTAAGAAGTCCTGATCTCATCCCGATTGAACACGCCTGGGATGAGCTTGGGAGGCTAGTCAGAAATCGCAGACCACCACCTACTACCCTCAGGGCACTAAAGCAGGCCCTGGTAGAAGAATGGGAGAATATTCCCCAACATCGGCTCCGAAACCTAGTGTTCAGTATGCCAAACCGGCTCGAAGCTCTAATCAGAGCTCGAGTAGGCAATACCAGTTATTAAAAATTAAATAACTTGTAATACATTTTAGTTGATTTTTTTTACACTAAACTAAAAATAACTATTTTCATTGTTTTATCTTTTTTAAGTTAAAAATGTTACTAATGTATAATTTTAGTTTCTAAGAATTAAAGCCTATAAAATTTGCAAAAAATCGTTTTTAATCTTAAATCTCTAGCTTCTATAGTTAAGAAAAAAATTTAATTTAAAAGTGTGATACTTACTTTTGCAGGCCAGTGTACTTCAGAGTATTATACGCTTCTCTGGCAGCTATTTTTATTATACGTCATAATTAGTTCTCTGGATGCTCGCAAGTGGCGCTTCAAATAGGCACAAAAAACTGCTATCAAACTTATTACACAGCCTGTCCAGTGGTATTGACACAGGTCAGTGTATTTATAGGAAGGTTCTGGCTAGTTTTGAAGACATTAAAAAGGTTACATTTCATTAATGGAAGTAAATTATTAGGGCCTTGGTTAATTCTCAGGTATAACTTTACACCAAGTTTATTTGACAGGCCGTAAAAATGTTGTTCACAGCTTTTTATTTTTGCCAAAATGAGTAAATCTAATGAAGAAACATTAATAATTTTCTAGATAATTTGACGTATAAATAATTATCTGAGACAATTTTATTACAAAGAAGCGATGTCGTTAGCTAATAGCTAGATAGCGGATTAAAGACAATGTAAGCACACTTTTCTCCTAAGTCGAGTGTCAACTGTAACTGTCCGAATCGGGTTCTAAATTCAACATAATTAGGTAACCTGAATATATGTTTTACATTGCTGCTTATCAACTTAAAAAATATTGAGATATTTTAAGCATCTGGAGTAAATGCGGCAATGTGCTCAATGCTGAAATTTGTGACATGTTCCATATTTTAGCATTGCTTTTATACGAAGTGATTTGATTTGTCTTTTTAACCGACTTCAGAAAAGGAGGAGGTTCTCAATTCCTCGGTTTCTTTCGACTGGGTGAACCGATTTTGTTAATTCTTTTTTTATTTGAAAGCTGGTCTCTTCCCGTGTGGTCTCACTGTAATTTGGTCCAGATCTGACAATGGCATCAATGAGAAAATCATAAAAGTCATAAATTTGCTATACATACTATAAAACAATAGATATAATATGCACAAAAGTATAAAAATAATTGCGCATTTTTATACAATCTAATTAATTAGTCTAATTCTAGTAACGCTTATTGTAATTTTTGAAGTCGGTGTCATCCAAAATAGGTTTGTTACTACATACATAGTTATAGGTGAGATGTGCTTGAGTCATGAGGAGGCGAGAGCGGGTCGCGGCGGAAGGACACCGATTTCAAAAATTACAAGAATCGTAACTAGAATTAGATTAATTAATTAGATTGTATAAAAATACGCAATTATTTTTATACTTTTTAGTGCACATTATATCTATTGTTTTAGAATAGTGTTTTTGAAGTCGGTTGTTTTTTTGTTTATTTTTTTTTTATTTTTTTAGTAAGTATTTTCTTTGATTAACGCGAGTGTTACACGTTTTAATAAAACACTTTTAAAGGATTACAACACGTGTAATTGTAACTGTGTTTTTACATTAGAATTCTGCGTAAAAGTTTTTCGTCCCCCTGAAAACGAGATCTTTCTAGATCCTTCTTAGGTTTTGAAACGTCGGGTTATTAAAAATGAAACTTTTACGCGATAATTACACGCATTTTATTCCTTTAAAAGTATTTTATTTATATATATATATATAACGTCATTGCATATAAAGAAAAAATACAATGCAACCTACGAAAAAAATTGTGACGTTTGTGGAGCTAATGCAGTGTCAATTAGAGTGGGTTTAAGCATTAAGGCGACACTAAATGCCAGCGACCTTGAGCGATATGAGTTCACGGCTGCCAGCCCGCCATCTATGTAACAAAGCCAATATTTTCAAAATTCTTGCTTGGAAAAACAGTGTATATGCTTACAATCCTCGTTATTCACTACTAATCTGAATAAATGAACCTACACAAAATAGAACAAGCTATAAGATAACTTTTCTGAGAGAAGTACCAAAAAAATGCGTCACGCCATGCCAAAAAACTTGTTTAACTTCAAAGAAAAGTGGTAGTTCAAAAAGGCTCTGGAGAGTTAATTATAACCAACAGCAAGCATTAGCAATACCTACTACTACTACCTATAAATAAGACTTAAGGATAAGTGTAACAGGATTAAATAGTGTTCATAGCTCGAAATGCTATACTTTCACCACAAAACTTGTCTAAAAACATCATGTTTGCGTGTTTTCTGCTTACTCTTCGCCTTAAGTTTAAGCGTTTTCAATTCGGGAAATTTGTTGTCAAAGATGCACCTTGCTCTGGTCACTCTGTTACGGATGAAATGGACTTTAGTTACGATATAGTTTTAGAGCTAAGAACTGACCACAAAACAGTTTTGACCCATTTGAAAAAGCTAAGTAGGTATAGAATAAGCTCTAAATAATGAATCTACTATATACTATATATACTCATTTGTGATTCTTTATTGAGGCATAATGAAATACATCTTTGAAGAAATTATTTAAAAAAATAATAATAATGCAAAATAGATTTCATATAATACGGTGCCCTTGATATTAATATGATAAGTGGCCACCACCACCACATTCTCCTGCAACACCAGAGGAATCACAGGAGCGTTGCTGACCTTTTAGAAAAGTGTACACGCATTTTTTTAAAGAACCCATATCGTATCGTCCTGCAAACATCGCGCCGGAAGCTCTTTACATAGTTTTTTTTTATGAAATAAGAGACGAGACAAACAGGATGTTCAGCTGATGGTAATTGATACGCCCTGTCCATTATAATTCAGTGCCGCTCAGGATTCTTCAAAAATCCCAAAACTTCTGAGCAGCACTACAATTGCGCTCGTCACCTTGAGACATAACATGTTAAGTCTCATTAACCCAGTAATTTCACTAGCTACGGCGCCCTTCAGACCGAAACACAGTAATGCTTATACAATACTGCTTCACGACAGAAATAGGCGCCGTTGTGGTACCTATAATATAGCCGGCATCCGTTAGTTTGGTTTGACGTGTAAGAAAATTCATCGAAAACCGCACTGTTAAGGAACTCCAGGCATCCAGATGGTGGAGATAACATCCAAGTTTGTGACGTATCATGCCACAGTGGAATAAAGTCAAACAGACTCGCGAGGTTATTATCGTGGTCTGTACAATGGTTACAATTAAAACACTAAAGAAATACATTTCACCACTTTTATCAAACAATATTCAACAATCCATCCATCCAGTTTCAACAAGTTGAATTCCATCCAGTTGAATCCAATACAAATATTAATCGTATCGTGATCGTTCCGCTTTCCAGCTAATACAAAAAACATAACAGTCCCATAAACAAATTTGTAACAATCAAATCGGCCATAAAGCTCAATCTACAATATAACAACACAATAAGAACAGCCGCTTTTTATTGCCTAATTATTTTGATTTGTTTTTTCTAATGAGAGCTCTATGCCACATCACAAATTACAGTTAATATGAAATACACAAGCAACTTAAGACCTTATTGTTTACTGCATAAGGTGTCTATGTTTATACTGACAGTGTGGAACACGTTGCAAGGTTTTATTACTAATTTTATAGACAGCTAATTGGATGAAACGGATGTTTGGGACTTACTTTTCGTTCGTTCGGGCTTGTTCTGTGTAATGGCTGAAGTGTGGTTTATATTGTGGAGTATTGTAACAGGTATTGTCGTTCGTGGACCGATTAAGCAGTTTAATGAATTAGGCATTTATAGAAATCCATAATTATACAAGTGTGTGTTTTCTTGAGTATTAATTCCGCTAAGTAATGTCTTTAAGGCCGGGGACTGCGCCAACGGCCTTGAAGAAACGAGCCGAGCTAAGTTACCTCACCCGCCACAAGATCGTCTTGTTAATTAATTAATTTAATTCATAATTAAAAGCATTTTTAATTTATCACAAACATAATAAAATTTTCTTTACATAAATACAAAACTATTTACGTAAAATAGAATTGGTAAACAGTAAATAATTATTCATACATTTTTATCTTGATTGAATGATTAACATGGCTCTAACTGTAGTTCAGGGTGCTTTGGCGATTTCTTTTCTCAATGTTTAGTAAGGATAGAAATGTAAAGAAAAAATTAGTTTACTTCTCATACTCTGTAGACATCTAATTATTTTTTATAAAAATACTTTTTATAAACAGTTAACAAATGGTTTCACTTATGCGCTATTTTGGCGATATCTTGGGGTAGCGGCCATAATCAATTCGAATGTGTTTCGCCTGAGACTGTCAGTCAGCCTAGCGCAGTAAGAAAAAAGCGATTCACTCGATTGTATGAAACGTGCAGTCATTGATAGATTGACAGATGACGGCTATAATCTTGTAAAAAATGGAGATAGTCAAATTCCACTACGTTTTATGCAACTGTTCCCTTTCAAACTTAGCCGGATTATACTTCGCCACCAATCGCCTTCCTGTAATTACTACAATTTCAAACTTCTTTCAAATGACGTTTCATGCTAAACTTAAGTTCAATTTCTACCTAGGCAGTCCCGTCTTCTATTACGTAATATTTACATCATCTATGGTGTCAGTCTCAATTCACAATTCGGGGAGTCAACATCTCCTGGAGATAAAAAAACACGTCATCTCGAATTGGTGAAAGACAAATTATAGCAAAATTAACACTCAATAAAAATCTTAGCGATTGATTATTGGCGATAAATCAATGATTGGAGCAGTAGGAATATTCTGTTAAACTATTAAGTTATCTCGAAGGTTAAATTCTCAATAGGGAATTCAAATGCAACTGGTCACACGCGCCACACAGGTGTGGAAGTGTGTTGTGTGAAACTGAGTGAAATAGTTCCGTTAGAAATTATAAAGATTAGAGAGTATACTAATTTTGATTCGGCCTTTTGTCTTTTTTTATGACAATAGGGGACGACACGAGCAGGATGTTCAGCTGATTTTAATTGATACACCCTGCCCATTACAATGCAGTGCCGCTTAGGATTTTTTATAAACCCAAAAATTCTGAGCGGCACTACCTTTATTTCACTCGTCACCTTGAGACATAAGATGTTAAGTTTCATTTGCCCAGCAATTTCACTAGCTACGGTGCCCTTCAGACCGAAACACAGTAATGCTTACACAATACTGGTTCACGGCAGAAATAGGCGCCGTTGTGATACCCATAATCTAGCCGGCATCCTGTGTAAAAGAGCCTTCCACTTTGTCTAGTGTCTTCTAATTATTTCTGGTTGTTTTAATTGTTTGTTTTAAGCAGTATGTAATTATTGGTCGAAAAACTTGATACACTTTACTCTTTTTCTATAATGTCAAAGCAAAGGGAGGGAATATTGGTTTTATAGCCTCGCCGCCCAACGGGATTTCATAACTAATATAAAGTACAATCGAAAACAAAATTTCAAAACATATAAATAAAGCAACAAATTTTTGATTCTCGATTTTAACAGAAATCAGGCAAGATCGATATTTTGTGGCTAGAAAACCCCCCACCATTAAGAAAAACATGCAGATTATTTAATGGACTTCAACAGACTTTATTGGCTTATGATTTACAATAGATCAATCAATGTTTCAAAAATCTAATTTATCAATGAGAGTAAAAAATCTACTATACCGGAGACTACATAAGCTATAATAACTATCAATGTAATAAATTAAATTTAATGTTAAAAATAAGCTTAACTTTTTACAATAATTATAAGATATTTCTTAATAAAAATAATTTTAGTAAATTGGCTAACTTAACTATGACGAAGGTTCAAAATACTTTTCTCATATCTCGCACTTATTATTTTTAACAAGATTTCAAGATTATTGCTCGTACACAGCATATTGGGATTGAAGATCGACGGAGAAAGTAATATATATAAATCGTCTTTAACTTTTGTTCGTGACTGTCCATTCCATAAGGTGCTACGGCAATAATTTTAAAATGTGATTGGGTGTAGGCTCAAGTAATGAGGATCTCATTAAACAATTATAAATTGTGGACGAACCGCTGTGCGCACCAATTTCGCTCCAGTGAATTATCATCCGTGGCCTGCGGGTTAAGGCCATAAATGTTTATTCATACCTCTTTTTAATAGGAATCTTAAGCAATTAGGTGCATTTTATTAAAAAATCTAACTATGTTTGTCATCTTTTCGTAGTATATTGATACAGAAATGTTTGAAAGGAAAATGCGCAATGAGAGGATGAGTATAATATACTTAAGGAAGTGTGAGTGAATGTAAAAGCTTAGGTGGACATTCAATGTCGGATTATCAAATTCAAATTCAAATTCAAATATTTTTATTCAAAATAGGATGTGACATCACTTATTGAAAGTCAAAAACTACCACCCATTCCAAAATGAATGCCTCAGACCTGAGAAGAATGGGCGAAACAAACTCAGCGGTCTTTTTTTTTTCATGGAATAAATATGTTTACAAAGTAATATTGTACAATTAAACTTATTATTTAATAGCCTGAGGGCGGTCACTCCATTCCCAATCTGTGGTATCATTAAGAAAGTCATTTATGTTATAGTAACCTTTACCACACAAACGTTTTTTAACAATTCTTTTGATCCGATAGCAATACCTGAAAATGCGATATGATGATGCGAATTATGTAAAAACAATCACAAAAAAAACGTATTGAACAAAAACAAAGCTTGTTGTGCCTTTTTAGAAAAACAATTTTTAGTATTCAAACAACATCTTTTAAAAGTTTACCATTGAGTATGTAAACTTATCAGAATTCTGCAGAGCTGTTGTCAATTACACGAATTAATGATTATAAATGAACAGTTCCAACAACACAATATGTTACAAAACATAATCCAACTCCGCAAGTAAGTTATAGTGGGCAGCCATTTTTGTATTGAAATCCAACAATATATTACATTTGTTTGTTGAGTTAATTGCTAAATGGACTTCGTTACTCCGCCGTATACTTTATTGAGTACCTTCTCGCGCGAGTCAAATAAATTTCTCTGATTGTGAAAGATGTATCCGCTTTTTGGAGCCCTTAATAACACGTAGCTTAGGGCTGTTTATTTGATATTCATTTAAAATTTAACATGTAATTATGGAATTGATGAAATAACTAATGAATACAATGAAATTACTAATTTACTTTTAGTTTCGGCTTTGATTGAACTCGATAATGCTGGATTAGGTGTATCTTAAGTTTCTATCAAATATGTAATAAAAGAAAGGTTTTAACTTTACAAATGACAAGTGAAATGGGATTAAATAAACGGGTGATCCTATTTGTGTTTAGTATGGTTGAACCTGATGAGAAAGATCATGATCGCCCAGAGGGCAATGGAGAGGACTTGCTCGGAGTTTCCCTGATAGATCGAAATGAGGAGATCCGTAGGAGAACCAGTCACCGACATAGGCCAGATGATTGCGAAACTGAAGTGGCAGTGGGATGTGCACATAGCTCGACGGATGGCACACAGCCGTTGGGTCAGTAAAGTCCTCGAATGACGACGACATACCGAAAGACGCAGTGTTGGTAGGCCACAAGATGGACCGATGATCTGGTCAAGATCGCCGGAATACGTTGGATGAGAGTAGCGCAGGACCGATCATCGTCGTCGAATTACACGCGTTTAAATAGTTTAAAAGATGTTTTATTTAAATGAATCAAGTAATGAAGAGCGGGAATTCAATTAGACGGGTAACATATATGTGATATTATAGAACAATTTTGTATCGACGATTTAAGGTATCCAAAAAACGAAATCAGATTAATACGTAAATCTTAATTACAATGTTACATGCGTAAAAATGAGAAAAAAATGGTCTGTCTGTCCGTCATACTAAGACATCTTTTTATAAGATCATTATTTGAGTTATAATATTTTTTTAAGACCAATATGTAACATAACCTATTACTGTCTTGTGTGCTAACTTTATAACAGAGTACTAAACGGTGGTCTCATGGTGGTTTGTTGCCGTTGCCATATAGCAGGATAGGATATAGGAGGTTATAACTGCACTTGCCGACCGATGCTACTTTTTTTTAATAATCAAAGAACAATAACCGCCACAAGCCGAACGCTTACACCGATCGTGCCTCTCTATCGCTTGTTCCTCTCTCTCTCTCTCTTGCACGCTCAGCTAAGCTGGAACGTGACACTTATTCGTGCGTGCAGCCGGCGCGCGTTCATCTATACATACATATATATAAAATTGGAGTGTCTGTTTGTAACATTGAAATAACCGTTTTTAACTACACGTAAATGAATATATATACGCTACGTACACCAAAATAACATTTTTTTTTAATTTTTGGCTGTCTGTCTGTCTGTTTGTTCCGGCTAATCTCTGAAATGGCTGGACCTATTTTGACGGGACTTTTATGAGCAGGTAGCTGATGTAATAAGGAATAACTTAGGCTACGTTTATTTTAGAAAAATAAATCTTTTATTTTAGAAAAATAAAGTATTGTTGCAATGTCCAAGAAACGGTCTAACTCTAAAAATAATTTATGTGGAAAAACAACGTTTTCCGGCTCAGCTAGTCGATATATAAGACGTTATCAAGTCAATAAATATTTAGTAAGTATATTATACCTTAGTTAAACTGTGCTTATTTTAGCATTATGATTACCTTTACATAAAATTATATTTAAAGTAAATCTCTACATTAATTTATATAAATAGTTATTAAACCGCAACCACACACACCACCAAATTAAAACTAACACACTTCTTGTTAAAATAAAACAGTTGTTGGCTTCGCCCGGGGCGATACAACCAATTTAATTATTTCCAAAGCCTGCCTTAATATTTGCATAAAACGTTAATAAATTATCAACATAAAAAATTAGACTCATGTCCCGGCCCGTTCGATTTCGACGAGGAGTAATATTCTATAGGATTTTAATTACTTCAACGAGCTTGGTTAGTTTTGTTTTCGAGCTAACGTACGTCAAATTATCAATTATTCAATCAACGGAGATTGATGGAGCTTCAACGTTTTAGCGGACGAGAACGTAATTTATTAGATAATATATTGAAAGAGCAAACAGTGCCCCGTGGCTTGTGTAAGTTTATATTAATTGCGTAAACTTTTAAGTGTAGTCTGAAAAAATATATAATCTGATCATTTAAACTTTTATTTAATTCATTTATTTTTCGGGCTCGAATCCCGGTAGGTGCAAACATTAGTATGATGAGTATGGATGTTTGTTTCCAAGTCATGGATGTTTATATGTATTTATGAATGTTTAAGTAAGTATGTTGTATTAAATATATCGTTGTCTTGTACCCATAGTACAGGCTATGCCTAATTTGGGGCAAGATATTTTGTGTAAAAATATGTATTATTATTATTTTGATTTAAGCTAAGCCGAATTCGTATTATTCTTAAGTTTGTGCAACCCAGTGCTCTGTGAACGGCTGGATCACTTGACATTGTGTAGAGACGTCGCTTTATTGTGTGTCTTCTACCGCATTTATCACGAGAAGTATACCAAAGAGCTGTTTCACTTGATTCCTGCCGCCGAATTCCGCCTTCGCACGACACGCCACAAGTTAGGATATCATCACCACCATCCGGATGTGTGGTTTTGATTTTATGATTTCATATCATGAAACGACATGGGTACCTTAAAAAAAAAGTGCGTACACTTTTTTAAAAGGCCGGCAAAGCTCTCTCTGGTGTTGCTCTTCCTCTGGTGATCCTCACACTTCCTCTGGTGTTGCAAGATAATGTGGGCGGCGGCGATCACTTAACAACAGGTGACCCGTACCTACGCTCGTCTGTTCTCCTTTTCCATAAAGTTTTGATTTTCCAAAAAACTTTATGATATAGATGTAATTTAGATAATGGAAGATTGGAAACTAGAACCGGGTTTTTCTCGGAGAAAAAATTGTATCGGGATTAATCCCGATACAATTTTTTCTAAGAGTAGCCAAACACAAAGAGTTGAAGACAAACTATTAGCTATAAAGTGGGGTTTAAGTCTCAACTATAATGTAGTATATGAGTGTGTCTACGTAAATCACAAAACCGTAATGACCTTTTGGAACTGCGCACGGAAACTTATTCCATTTCTTGAAAGTTACCTACCAATGGAAGATCGCACGCATCCATATTGTAAAGTTATATACAGCTGTGAAAACGTCGAAAAAAATTGAGGCTGACAATTAACCTCTATTTTGAGCAATGCCTGCATACTAATACAAAGTGACATACAAATCGCGAGTGTAAGACGTAGCACACTAAAAGTAATAAGGCCTGGCCTGTTTTCATCGGTGTCTAGCAGCAAGAGGCTCTATTTAGATGTATAAATGATCTAAAGTTAAAATGTGCAGAGGAATAGTTCCATACAAGACCTTGGTGTTTTACTTCAAAGCTATTATTCGACCGACAAAGTAGTTATATTATATCAAAAGCTGTGAAAGCCCTTGGCTTTATTATAATACCTGTGGGAGGCTCCTTTGCACAGGAAGCCGGCTAGATTATGGGTAGCTAGGCCACAACGGCGCCAATTTCTGCCGTGAAGCAGTAATGTGTAAACATTACTGTGTTTCGGTCTGAAGGGCGCCGTAGCTAGTAAAATTACTGGGCAAATGAGATTTAACATCTTATGTCTCAAGGTGACGAGCGCAGTTGTAGTGCCGCTCAGAATTTTTAGGTTTTTCAAGAATCCTGAGCGGCACTGCATTGTAATGCGTAGGGCGTATCAAATACCATCAGATGTACGGCCTGCTCGTTTGATTCCTTATTTTCTTAAAAAAAATAAGAAGTTCGCGTGATTTCACTGAAGATATTGTACTACACCATCGTTCGTGGTCACTTAGAATAAGGCTCTCAAACCTGGAATCCCCTGTACGCTACATATTACAAATATTTCTCGAATAGAAAAAATCCAGAAAAAGGTACTAACGACAGATACGATTGAAAATTCTATAAGCAACATTGTAAAAAGCAACATTTATTTCCCCTTGATAAACGACGTATGATCTCTGACATTGCTTCCTTCTTTTTTTTTAATATATTTATTAATAAAAAACAAATTTTAAATTGCGATTTCAAAGCAATAAAAACCACTGAGGTTTGTACAATTGCTAAATTAAGTCTACACCAACATACTTAAATTAATAAAAGAAATAATAGTTCACAATCGTTAGAAACTTAGCTATACATTATAATTTTACAAATAAAAGTAAAAGTACTTGATACAATTAATAGTTAAGCACGTTAAGTTGATCGGTGGTCAGTCAAGTCTTAAAAAGTATCTTGTAAATAATAAGGTTGATTTTCCACATCTTCTCTCGAAAATATAATAGTTATCTGTTGCATGTATCTCAATCATCTACTAACTACCGAAGCATACAGATTTAGATATTTTTAATACTACTAAAACAATTTATGACGAAATGATTTTTCGAATACGTTCTGTAAATATTAAGTGTGCTTATTATAAGGATATATAACATGTTATAAGAACAAGAATAATTTATTTAAATCGATCTGTTTACCTATGCATTGTCATTAAATTACAGTAAGTTTCAATATTTTACAAGCTTAAATATATATACTAGCTGACCCAGCAAACATTGTATTGCCGATTTTAAAATCGCGATACAAAAGTAACTGTTGATTGTAGATGGGTGAAAATTTGAAGTTGTATGTATTTTTTAATGCTGACTCATAATCAAACAAATTAAAAAAAAAAACCGCGACATGAGAATTTTATATATTAGAACATATAACTACACGTCGGAGACTGTATCGTGGGATCAAATAGAGCTACAATTAACAATAAACCATTTAACTTGGCAGTCATCATTACCATTACTATGGCAAATTTTGAAGATAATCTAAAAATAAAATCAATATATTATTTTGAAGATAATCTATAATTATATTTATAATTTTCCTTCTTACTACATCTATTGTCTGTATGTGAATACTGTAATTAGGTCTAAGTTGTTAATTGTATTTTTATAAAAAAAAAAAATATGTTATTTATTTACTCTTCGGTTAAACAAAATCGACCACTGTATTTGAAATGCAAGATAAAATAATCTACTCTTCAAAATGTCAAGGTAAACAGATAACACCTTAATTATTATGCACATTCACAGATACGATTGATTCCTGATTAAAATCGTTTTTATTAATTGAATTATAATATACAGTTGATATTATAATTGGTCGGTGTTACCACCTACGTACGAATTTGATAAACAAATGAGGTGCTGGACAGTGCTGCCCAATGCTGTGAGCGCGCTGTTAACACGGTGACAGTTCTATCAGGCCATAGAAACTAGTGACACACTCCTTTCTATTGAACAAGGATTTTAAACATCGATAGTAAATATATCGCCAACGGAACTTGGGATAACAAATTTAACAAAAAAAACAACCGACTTCAAAAATCTATTCGAAAACCATACGATATACACTAAAAAGTAAAAAAATAATTGCGTATTCTTCTGCAACTCAATAATCAATATATGTAGTTGCAATTATTGTTATTTTTGGAATTGGTGTCATCGTCACGTCGCGCGTGCGACACAAGCACATCTCACCTATAACTATGTTTGTAGTTACAAACCTACCTTGGCTGACACCGACTTCCCATACGAGAAGCAACAGCTTTAAAAAAAAGAATCATCAACATCAGTTCAACCAGTCGAACATTCTGACGTAACAAACATAAAAAATATCGTTTAGTAAATTGAGAACCTCCTCCTTATTTGAAGTCGGCTAAAAATCTGACCTTTGTTCATCCCCTCAGCTTTGATTAAATCTTTTATTGGTCTACGAGCTGGGACGTAACGTGAGAGGCTTCCGGGGCGTAACAGGTAAGAGTCCCGCAGCGTCCAAAATTGTTGGTAAACAAATTTTAATCTGTATAATTAATCCTAAAAGTGACGGATATCACTATATAAATAATAAATTGATTAGCATGGTTGCTAACTTATGGTACAACAACAACTTATGGTACAAATATTTCACATCTACGTAAAATACCCACAAACAAACTACTAGATTTCTATTCGCGTGATAAAATATTACAAATACACAAGAAAACTTCGTCATTTTGTCAACTAAGTCCTTACAAAATTGCGCATTTAGAATGGATAAAAAACATTTTGTTGTTAAATTCCATCTTTTTACACACATGACTGTCACCCTAGTTGTCGCAACCAACTGATCTAACAGTTCCAGTCCATTCAGCTCTACGATCAGTAAAACTAAGATTTGCGCACGCACTTTGATCTAGACATATCTTGAATAATTAACTCAATATCATAACTGTTTCCGGACACAGACTCTCTATAGTAACAACTCTATTTCCGGTTTCTCAATATTGCCAACGTAAAATTTGTAGAAGACTACGTCTTTTATATCAATTTATGTGTAAGGTGTACTCCTTTGTTGATAATTTTATGCTTAGATCATTTCTTTATACGTCTAGATAGACTATGACAGCTGTGAGAACGTCGAAAAAAATTGAGTTTAGAGTTCACCTTTATTTTGAGCATTGCACGCACACTAACACAAAGTGTCATACAAATCGCGAGTGTAAAACGTAGCTTGTCACGCACACTAATATATTAAACCTGGTCTGTTTTTATCGGTTGTCTAACAGATCCTTGGGCCTAATTGATATTACTCATAAAATTCCAGTTATTGTATTGAATTATATGGCGAGAGCTATTATTGAAATTATATGACAGGCAAGACCATAGACTTAAAATATATAGACATCCCGATAATTTGTGACCAATTTTTGGGTTCAATGTGTGTTAGCTAGTGGTTTAATATTTAAAATATGAAGCTTATACCAATTGTAGCTGACTGTTTACGACTTATCAATCAACATGGGTAACAGATTGAAACAGATTCGCTCTCCTTTTCTATCTTGCTAGAAAATAGAACCCCTGTAACGGAGTTTATCTTGTTCTTTTTCTCGCACTCTTATGACTTAGAAGAACTTTCTCTCCCTCTCTTATGCAGAGTGAGATATAATATTGTGCTTGGACCTTATTCCTTTTATTTATTATTATTAGTATTTTGATTGATAAGTCGTAAACAGTCAGCCACGCTTGGTATTAGCTCCTTAGTATAATGAATACTAAACCACTACCTAACGCACACAGTTCAAATCAAAATTAGTCAGGACTAAAGTTAATAGGACTGTCAGATCGTCTATGCGCTATATATATTCTAAGTCTATGAACCATCTATGTTTATATACAGAGGAATAATATGAAATTCAAATTCAAATATTTTTATTCAAAATAGGATTTAAAATCACTTATTGAACATCAAAAACTACCACCCATTCAAAAGAGACTGCCCCAGTCAGACCTGAGAAGAATGGCTGAATGAAGCTAGTGTGATTGTGCCTCAAATAAAAATTTACATTTACAGGATAGAATGAACACTAATCAATCGCACATCGTACGTACCTCCGCAACACCCCATTCAAAACTAACCAATTTTCCAGTCGATTTACCAAACTACACATAAGTACATCGTACCCTCGGAACTAACGTCACGCCAAACAAAAAACAAATCAACAATTCCAGGGAACCTCATTGTGTTTAATTAATTACTTGTAAACAAGGGCGATGATTTTCGAAAAGTAAATAGAAAGCGGGCGCGATCAAATAACAAACAATACTTCTTGATTTTATGCTTTTTATCAAGAACCAAGCCGAATTCATTAAGCCAATGCTTCCTTTGTGGGAGTCGATAGATTGTTAATATTCTTATTCAATCAGTTAAAGAGTTTGTACTTTGTGGTCTCAAGTGATTATAAATTATTTTTAAGCCTTTCAATAGATTATTTTATAAACTGTACATCGAATTAAGGATAATCTTAAAGCAAGTAATACGTTTTAGTTACTAAATGGACTCTAATAACTTCATACTTATACTCAAACCCAGATAATCTTAAGTCAAATAGGCTTAAACTAAGCACTTTAGGCGATCAGACTTATCTACTAAAGAAAGGACACATGAAATACAAGTAGAATATAATAACGACAAAACATTGTTGGATTACTGAATACATACTGTATGATTTACTATAATCGGCATTTCAATTATTATTTATAACAGTTTAAGACTCCGAGCAGGTAATAATATTTACGAACGGGTAATTTATTAAAGAAGTGCTACCCTCAGGCTATTGGCTATTCACAAATCTACTATACATATAAGTTTAAAATATAATTTAATCAGACTAAAAATTAAACAATTTGTTATGTTTTTAAAGTGATAACCCTCACTTCTGTTATTAATACACAAATAAAATTTTATCACGATACGTCACTCGAATGGTTAGCTCAGTTGGGAGAGCACTCGCACGGAACGCGAGAGGTCGTGGGTTCGAATCCCGTATCGTTCATAAAATTTTGTTTTCAAATTGTATTTATCTAAAAAATTAAATCCAACTAGATTTTCTATGGCTTTAACACAGCGCAATACCTTCGGCGGCCGAAAACCTACCTTTAATAATATTTACTAATTAGACTATTAGAAGTGCTATGTATTATCATACTGTTGCTCCTATAAAATATTATAATTCTGGGCGTTGTCGATAGCTGCTCTTGTAAACTTCAACCAGCCGTCTCTGCCGCCGCTGGGCATGAGGAATGACACCTTGGCCAATATGACAAAAGAGAAATCCGATGTGTGTAGATGAAATGTACTCTTTTTGCCTCCAACTTGACTCTTGACCTCGACGGAACATCACCGCCGACCATCCCACGTTGCCGTGCTTTATGCCGGAAGTACAGCTCAGGCAGAAAACTGTTTGGCGAGTTTTGTTTTCCTTAGACGTTAAGAAGTCCAGTGGGCCGCTTGGCATTGAAAACTTGGGGCCCTGAGTTGACGTCGGTGCTAATCAGCGTTTAATCCAGCACCCATATTCAATAATGGAACATCAATCTCTCTCATAGAAGTCCGCCCTTGTCCATCCGATCCAAAAAAGGAGATAGTTCGGACCCGGCTAACTACAGGCCTATTGCTGTTACCTCCCCGCTCTTCAAAGTCATGGAAGGCCTTTTAACCACCAGCACTTGGTACCTAGTAAGTTTTTCGCCATTCTTAGTCTTATCTGCGTATCTTCTGGTGTACCTAACATATAGATGGGCGACGGCTATCGAAAACAAGGTAGAAGGCCCAGCAGTTAGCATTGGAATACTGTCTCGAAACCAAATGGGCTTCGAAGAAGCTAGGCGTCATAAATAGAGCACGGTAATACGCCAAGCCGACCCATATTCTAGCACTCTACAAAGCGCATGTCCGGCCATATAATATGGAGTATAATTGTTGTCATTTCTGGTCTGGTGCACCCCAGTATGAGCTCGAACCATTTGACCACGTGCAACGCAGAGCTGCTTGAATTCTCAGGGATCCAGTACTCTGTGAACGGCTAGATCAATTAGTGTTGCATAGAAATGTCGCTTCATTGTGTGTCTTCTTTCTGGATGTGTGGCGTTCCTCCACAGTATGGTTTTCAAGGAATTTTCTTCCACGTCCAACCAAGCTGTGGCATGAGCTTCTTTGTGCGGTGTTTCCAACGAGATGGGTATCTTAAAAAAAATGCAATTATACCTTTCTAAAAGGCCGGAAACGTTTCTCTAATTACTCTGGTGCTGCGAGTGAAAATGTGGGCGGCGGTGATCACCTAACATCAGGTGACTCGTTTTTCTTCCTCTTACATAAAAAATGCCTGGCATCTAGGCGGTGATTAGAAGTGTATTTTTAAATAGACATATAAAACAAAGTTGCATGACGGGCCAAACGAGAGTCTTGACGTTAGAGGCTTAGGTATGTGACCGACAGTTCCCTGTGCTTGGAAGGGGGCAGGGGAATCAGCCCCACAAATCATTATGGAATGCAGGGGTGTGACCACTGATACCAGGCCAGAAATCTGCGGTCATCGAAGACTCTTCTAGGTAATTGGTGATGTAAGAGGATTGATAATTTACTTTGAGTAGTTGGGTTGGTTGAAACACCCGCCGCGCACATAGCCGTCAAGTTGCGTAACATAGTCCGTGATTACGTACCTTCGCTTCGATATGCTTCGATATGCCTTCCGCGACCCTGTAAGTTGTAAGTATCTCTCTTTTGTTTATCGACGAACTGGCTCACATCTATCACTTTACAAAACATTAAAAACTGTAGTAAAAAATAACTTTTTTCATTCTTTTTTGTATTTGTAAAATGTTATCCTATTAGTATTATAGAATAATCAGTTTCTATAGCTTAAATTTTTCAATTTTTGTATATATTCAGTGGTTGACGGTGCTGGTGGTATAATTAGTAACACTTATTAATGTTGTATTAGCTAGTAAGACGTAATGTATCAATATAATATGTGGATGCAGCACCCAACAAACTCGCTTACGTAAAGCATATTACAGCTATTATAAAATACTCATTGATTTAAAAGTTTTCTTGTATGTTCTTTTGTTCGCAGAAAGAGAGTATAGTCAATAGATCGGTATACAGGTGCACATGCAATCCACAGAAGAATCATGCTCATAACTTAGTATGAAGCCGAGTGATGCAACCACCTGCAACAACTTTGTGTTGCCCATAATTACCACAGAAAAATACCTAGCACCTCACCTACCTCAAAATCGGATTTAAAACCACTTATTGAATTTGCACCTACCGGGTTCGAATCCCGGTAGGTGCAAGCATTTATATGATGAATAAATATATAATAGGATGTTTGTTTCCGAGTCATGGATGTTTAAATGTATTTATGTATGTTTATATGAATTTATGTATGTTTAAGTAAGTATATTGTATTAAATATATCGTTGTCTTGTAACCCATAACACAGGCTATATATGCTTACCTGCAAGATAATTTGTGTAAAAAGTGTGTCAATATTATTACTATTATTATTGAACGTCAAAAACTAATATGCCTTCTAAGGTCTACCTGAGAAGAACGGGCGTAAGAAATTCAGCAGGTGTAAAAGAAAAGCTTTTTTAATGAAATTTCGTCACAATATACATATATTTATTACAATTAAATTTATTTTAAATAGAGAGGGCGTCGTTCCATTATATCATTAATAACCCTTTCCACATAAGCGTTTTTTAACAGTTCTTTTGCATTTAGTAACATATTTCTTTTGTACATTTACTGGGATCATGTTATATCATCGCCCAAAAAAAGATTTAAGTACTAAGTAATATTTTCTTTGATTAACGCGAGTGTTACACAAATAAAACTCTTTAAAAGGATTGAAACGCGTGTAGTTATATATAAATTACATAATGACAACTATGACAAATACTATGTTTGACTCATTTCATCTGCAGTACCCCTGAAAACGAGATCTGGAAAGGCCTTGAAACGTCGGATTAACTGAAATAAAAATGTAACTTTTACTCAAAAATCTAATGTAAAAACACAGTTACAATTACACGTGTTTTTAAATCCTAAGTGTTATATTAAAAAGACTTACTAACTCGACTTAACCGTTTATTAGGCCGCGTTTATGTTTTTTCCTGGTTAGAATCCATAAGGAACAATACCAGTGGGAGGCTCCTTTGCACAGGATGCCGGCTAGATTATGGGTACCACAACGGCGCCAATTTCTGCCGTGAAACAGTAATGTGTAAGCATTACTGTGTTTCGGTCTGAATGGCGCCGTAGCTAGTGAAATTACTGGGCAAATGAGACTTAACATCTTGTCTCAAGGTGACGAGCGCAGTTGTAGTGCCGCTCAGAATTTATGGGTTTTCAAGAATCCTGAGCGGCACTGCATTGTAATGGGCAGTCTTGTCCCTTATTTTCATTAAAATAAAAGAATTACGATTATCAGTTTCTAGCAAATTCACCAATGTCCATCAGGTATCAGAAGTAATTTTCTGGCGCCGATCTGACAGCGGAGTCGGGGCGGGGCTGCTATATGGCGAGTCAGCTTCCACCGATTACTCAGACACGCCCTCACCATTTTACATCGTCACCGTTACACGGCAGGGTCCAGCCACTTTCTAATTGAATCATGTGTTTGTATTCCCGCTTTTGTTAAGTTATTGTAAATATTAACTAGCTTGGTAATGGGAATACATGTTTGGGATTTGAGGCTCTGAAACAGTTCGAAGACAGACCTACCCTATGTTGTTAGAAGTGTTTTATACAAACTTGATTACGGCCCTGGGTTCAAGCCATTTTAGCGTTTCGTTTTTAGTCGACCGCGAGTGCAAGTTGGAAAACTTAACGAGTACCAGTGGCTGCTTAAAACTATGGGTACCACAAAGGCGCCTTTGTCTACCGTTAGGGCGACGTAGCTAGTGAAATTACTCAGCTAATGAAACCTAACATCTTATATATCAAAGTGGCAAGTACCATAGGTTTTTCAAGATCCCTGAGCGGCATATATATTACTTTAGTATTAAATAATTTAGTAATTGACAGGTTCATTTACTTACCAACTTTTAAAATTACTTCATAGGATAAAAAACAGCGTTAAATTCCATTTAATATAAAAATAAAAAAAACATTGGTAGGTAGTGGGGATCGAACCGACGCCTCCTTGGTCGGACTCCAAGTAATGACTTTAGCGTCAAACTTATATTGTTTTGTGTTGCCACTCAATTAAAATAATAACACAAAGACGTATAATTCTATCGTATATCATAGAATTATTAATTATCTTAATAATATTCTTTAATATACGTTCACATTTCTTGCGCCGCTTCTTCTTTCTCAGAGCGCCATATGTTTCCGAAGCGGTAGAGTGTCTAGTATATAAAAAATTACATCAAAAGAATTCTAACGGAATCAATTTTTAGAAAATAAATACCTTTTAAATTATTTTACGCCTGTGAAAAAGTTTTAGCAATTGCTCCTGGCTGTGTTCATTCGCCGCGCGTATACATTTCGTCTAAGTAACAATCTGACTATTAATTAA
Source organism: Leptidea sinapis (assembly GCF_905404315.1). Taxonomy (NCBI): domain Eukaryota; kingdom Metazoa; phylum Arthropoda; class Insecta; order Lepidoptera; family Pieridae; genus Leptidea; species Leptidea sinapis. The sequence goes on from NC_066268.1 coordinate 14,998,254, forward strand.
ATTTTGCTCACAATTCCTTAATTTTTAAATTAGTTCCAGCTTCCGTTCAGCATTAATAAATATAGGTGTAACTTGCTTTAAATAAGTATCTATAGAGGATATCAAGTTACCCAACTTCTTAAGAATAACTTAAAGCTATTTAAGGTACCTAGTACTTATGTTATTCTCATTTTATTTCACTCATTTCATTGCAAACAAAACTGAAAACTGTTATAAGGTCAAAACTATTTGGAAAACAATTAAAAATGAAACTGAAAAAAAAAATATTGGATTCACTAGGGGGCAGGGGGCATATCAACAATAATGCAAGTGTTAGGCTCATAGGACATACTTTTATGGCTTGAAGAAATAATAATCATATTTCAAAGAGTAATAAGTACAATTGCGGTTTACTATCTAAAGTAATATATTTTAAAGAGGAAACATTTGTGTTTTTGTATGTATGTTTGTAATGTATTCAAACATAAACTACTGGATCGATTTCAAAAATTCTTTCACTGAGTGACATAGCGTATATTACATTTAAAAAAAATGGGATCCCTAATAAAAATGAAATAATATAACCCAAGGTGTGAAATATTAGTCATCTAAAAATATGTCATCTCGTGCACTGCGGAAACTATTTATGATAGAAAAAAAAATATCCACAATATTATAGAACGTATCATTATCTACAAAAAAAGTCAGTGATAGCATATGTCCAACTACTGTAGTTATGCCACTATAACTACTGTTTTACATATTAGAAGTTGATGAAAGTGCCGACAATAATCAAACCATATTATTCATACCTCTGTGTTTATCATCTTATTAAATGATATTTTATGAAAGACCCTTTTAATACCTGTAAAATACTTTTTAAATTATTAAAATCGGACATTCAAAAGATATATATATAGTAGTAGACATGTCAACAAAGTTTCAATTTTAGTTTTGTTAGCCCTGGAGAAATAATTAAAACTTTTAAATCTCTAGACATGAAAAAAACTGCTGATATATGGGGCATTTCTGTTAAAATAATAAGTTCAATAATTGATGTCATAGCACCATATCTTGCAATAGTATTTAATAATTGTATTAATCGTGGCGTGTTTCCTGACCTTCTGAAACATAGTAAAATTACACCAATATTTAAGTCGGGATGCTCTTCTGACCCGAACAACTATCGTCCTGTGTCGGTTTTGCCGACCCTTAGTAAAATTTTTGAAAAAATAATTTTAAGCCAAATGCTTACTTACTTTAACTCTCATAAGTTACTTCATTTGTAACAATTTGGCTTTACTAGGGGACGTTCAACAACGGATGCAGGTGTTGAGCTGATTAAGAATATTTTTGATGCCTGGGAGGAATCGCAGAATGCACTTGGCATCTTCTGTGATTTATCTAAGGCTTTTGATTGTGTTCAACATTCAACGCTGGTCAGGAAGCTATACCACTATGGCATAAAAGGAACTTCGCTCGATCTTCTGACTTCATATCTAAACAATAGAATTCAGAGGGTCGACGTGAATGGCAGGAGATCTCCTGGGACTCCTCTCAGTATGGGGGTACCACAAGGGTCTATTCTTGGACCGTTCCTCTTCCTTATCTATATAAATGATCTTCCTAATCTTATAGAGAAAAAACATAAGGTAGTATTGTTTGCGGACGACACTTCACTGATTTTCAAAGTGAAAAGAAACCAAGCTATGTATGACGAAGTGAACGATATTTTATCTGACATCGTGTACTGGTTTAGCGCTAATAACCTATTGTTAAATAGCAGGAAAACTAAATACATTAAATTTACCGTACCAAATGTCAAAAATGTAAATGCAAATGTTTTGTTAAACGGAGAGGTGATAGAACCGGTGGAATCTGCTATATTTCTTGGCATAACTCTAGATTCCAAATTACAATCTGTTCGCCAATCCTTCAATATGGGGATATTGAAGGATTGGCGAACAGACTTAGTTCTGCAGCATACGCGGTTAAAAAAATTAGACAATCAACTGACATAGATACGGCGCGACTAGTATACTTTAGTTATTTCCATAGTATTATGTCCTATGGTATATTGCTATGGGGCAACGCTGCTGATATTAATACAATATTTGTGCTGCAGAAGAGGGCTATTCGCGCTATTTATAACCTAGGTCCTAGAGAATCATTAAGAGCAAAATTCAAAGAAATTAACATCTTGACTGTTGCTTCTCAATATATTCTTGATAATGTAATGTATGTTCATAGGCACATAAGTGAATTTGCCAGAAACTGTCATAACCATAATGTTAACACCAGGAACAGACATAAACTGATGATGCCTACTACTCGGCTTAGTCGAGTTAGTAAGTCTTTTATGGGGCGATGTATATGCTTTTACAACAAGATCCCAGAAAATGTTCAAAACAAAGGTGTTACGTTATTCAAAAGAATTGTTAAAAAACGTTTGTGTGGTAAAGGTTACTATAGCATAAATGACTTTCTTAATGATACCACAGATTGGGAATGGAGCGACCGCCCTCAGGCTATTAAATAATAAGTTTAATTGTACAATGTTACTTTGTAAATGTTACTTTAATTGTAAAACATACTTTTGATGAAAAAAAAAAGCCCGCTGAGTTTGTTGCGCCCATTCTTCTCAGGCCTGAGGCATTCAATTTGGAATGGGTGGTAGTTTTTTTTTTACTTTCAATAAGTGATTTCACATCCTATTTTGAATAAAAATATTTGAATTTGAATATATATACTCGTATAGTGTAAGAAAACTTTTATCTTAACAAAAATACATCTATAGTCCGATTTAGTAGACTTTGCACTAACCACGAGATCGGTATGTACGCGATTGAAACCGCGGGGCAGTGCTTGTATTGTGTAAAAACACAGTTAAAAATAAATTGACCCATATCACATGTTTCGAGATGAGCCGAACTCTAAAACGAGTCACTCCGTACGCAAGTCAGCGTCTCCTGACGATGCAACGTGAGCAGGCGTCGAATTGGTTGAAGCAGTTTTACGTTGCCGATTAACCTGGTCGTTCGATCGGGAGCATATATATTTGCCTTTCTTTGTTTATTTGATCGGAGTAGTCCTCTCTAAGACACGGAGAGACTCAAAAAGTTGTGAAATTTTTTTTATAAAAATAAGGGACGTTGAGCTGGTGGTAATTGATACGACCTGTCCATTATAATGCTGATGCCGCTCAGGATTCTTTAAAAACCCAAAACTTCTGAGCGGCACTACAATTGCGCTCGTCACCTTGAGACATAAGATGTCAAGTCTGATTTTCCCAGTAATTTCGCGAGCTACGGCGCCCTTCAGACCTAAACACATTACTGTTTCACGGCAGAAAAAGGCGCCGTTGTGGTACCCATAGCCGACATCCTGTGCAAAGGAGCTTCCCACTGGTAGTGTTGTTTATCCCAACAAAACAAACGTACTCATTACACCTAAGTAACTATTAGGTAAAGTAAGTAGGTAATTCTTTCTTCTATCATCAAGCGAGTTATCCTCCTCGACGAGTAGTCCTCGACGTTACAAGCGTCGCGTAAATAGCCTGAAAATGGCAGCTGCTATGTTTTTAGCCCCAGCCCTAGACAGGTACCCCAAGAGTAGTACGAGTAATTATTCAGTGTATGTTAACTGATTTATCAATGTGTTATGAACCCAACTATGAACTGAGTACTATTTAAAATGAATCTTATGAGAGGTCATCTAAAGTAGATATTTCTTTAAAAACTGTTCAACAACTCCAATTTTCTTATATCGATAAAGACCAAAAATATTAATTTCCGAGTAAGCTAGGACAGTTTACCGCTGCTGTAATAAAACAAATACTGCAAAGTATACTTTATTTGTATCTACATATAAACACGTGAGTAAGAATCATTACATCGTAGTGCGAACACAAATCACATTTTATACAAGAATAATACATTCTCCAGTCTTTGGCACAACATCTTTGCGATCACAAAGACTACGTTCCTTCAATCTTTTACCCTATTTTCAATTCCATGCGGATATTCTAGATTGTTATTCAAATTGAAATCAATTGACTTAATGTCAGTTATTCTCTGAAGCTTCTACTAGGCTGGTACTTCAATAGAGTAGCAAGTCTCAAAATAATTCATTCTACGATCGAATTTAATAAGATATTTTTGGACAAGCTTTAGGTGTTTTCACTATCCGATTACAATCGGGTGCCTATTCGGACGCCACTTATAAAGTGTTTACAGGTTATCCGAGTGCATTCGGACGACGCGGGCGGAATCCGATTCTATTCAACGAGTTCACATGGATCTTTCAATACCTATAAACAAATTGGCGTCATCTGAGATAAAATGGAATCAACTACTCGGTGCTTTGTTCTAGCAGACATACTGTCCTCAAATGAGTCTGCGTTCTGTATTTTTGGTGATACTTCTTCGATCTCATGCCTTAATAAAAAAAAAAAACCTTCCTCACACAGTTTTAATTGAGCTCAAATTATTTGTTCTACCCAATGTTTTTGTAGCTCAGCCCATTTTACTTACTCGTTACTACTTCACTTATTATGTAATGAACGCGGATGTCCGTAAATATACCGATATTGGTTTTTTCGGACAGTGAAAACCCCGCTTAAAGTGACAACTTCAGATTTTCTTGGCTGATGAGATAGTGAGCAGTGAAGCGTGGAAGTTATACCTCGCCCGACAAAATAGAACATAATATACGGAAACGAAAAAATATCAACACGACTTACATTATTACAATGTTTTGTTACCAAATTAGAGTTGCTACTGTACTAAATTATGAGCCTAGTGTGCACTAAGCTTTAGAAGATTCGAGAATATTTATTGTTCAAGCATGGATTATAACTTAAGATCAATTCTAGAATATCGCTCTAAGTACAAGTCTATCAGTATTCACACCCGGTTTTTAATTATTATTATAACTGGGTGACAATGCTGATATTCAATATTAGAGTACTTTTTCTGTGCGCGGTTATACAATCCACGAACAGGTACTTTGTGGATATATCACGCTCAATGCAGAGTTACTCCACATAATATATCCGATTGAAACTCATCCTTAACAACATTAAGTATCGTAATAACAAAAAGAATCACAAAACTAGAAATAATCTATCATTTTCATCAATATCTTAAATCAATCATAAACTAAATTAATTGTCCCACATAAATATGTTGTAAAATAAAAACATTAAAACCTATAAAACTTTGAAAACTAAATGTCATTCGAATTATTATTCTTCAATAAATCAAAAATAGAAATTAATCGTTTATCCATAAGAATATTAAGACGATTATATGGTAACACAATATTATAACAAAACTTAGTCTATCATGAACTTTTAATATAAGTATAATATGTCCAGGCTTAAGGCATAAATGTAAAACCTTTAGCCGAATTTGAATTATACAATAAATAGATATCATATGATGTGCTGTCAATAATAACAAAACTGTTATAATAGTGAAAACCGGGCATATTGAGTATTTTTTACTCTTGTATAACAAGAATTAGAGATAATTTAAGACACATGAAAGCGTGCCACAGGGACATATACTGATGTTCACATTAATCTACATTTACGGGCATACATTCAAATTTAACTTAAAATTTATCGAGTGGCAAATAAATAAAGAATAAGGCATCTCACAACCGAATACAAAGATAGCAATGTACCAGAGCACAATATTTAAATTACGTAAGCAAATAGTAAATAAGTATTTTTTCAAATATTTAACAATACGTACGTACTGTTATATTTTGTACGATGGTACGGATCAAACGTTTATTTTAATTTATTATTTAATCGAAATGAATCATATGAAATTCATGCAAAATAAATTTTAACATGTCAAAGTTTTTTAACATTAGTTTCAAAATATTTTTTTTTTGTTTTCCGTCTCTTGTAATATTTAATAAATATTCGACCGGCTTGCAGAGCAAATATTTAATATATTTATGAATGTACGTCCGTAAGTACGTCAAATATTAAAAATTAATATACTCACTTCTTCTTCAGATTATTTCTATTATACAATAAATAAAGTAAAAAATTTGTCATTCTACCGACTATCGACTGTCATATAGCCAAACAGACAGATATTCCAAGAACATATATGATTTTTAACTATACTTATCTTAATGTGTCGTAGGATACACATATTTTATAGTACGAAATAGTCAATTCAACAGTAAAGGAAAAACATAACTCGACTGAGTTCCGAACTTCTATCCTTCATTAAATAAATTTATAATCAACTATTTATCTAAGTGCATATTATAAATACAATAACTACACAGAATTACATTAATTAATAAGAAATTATTATACAGCGTGTTCTTATTACATTCAATTGACTATATATGAACCGATGATAGCTAAATTATTCTAGTTTTTTAAAAGCGATGAGTATTTCATTAGATTCGGTGGTAAGAGAACTAGAGAATTTGTGACTGTTTAGACTAAAGCGGAGTTCACACTGTCCGAATGCACTCGGATGACTACTAAGCTACTCTTTTATTACATCCGATCCGATTAAACTCGGAGGCGGTTCTATTCATACCAGTTCGCTCAGACCATGTTATGAAAACGAAATGGGGTGTTCTAAGATAAAGTGGATTGAGCTTATAGAAATTTGGTTCTAGAAGGTATTATATCCCCAATATGAGAATTTGTTTTCTATATTTTAGGTGATAGTTTTTAGATCTCAGGCTTATATCAAATTTATCTTATCTCTCAGCCGCAAATCAAATGATGTCATATTCATTCAACATGTCGTGCTACGAGACAAACACTACTCGGATGCTGCACTTGGATGTGTATAAAACAGAATCATCCTGCACTCCTTTCCCAAAGGTCCACTCAGTCCGAGTGTCGACAGTGAAAACCCCGCTTAAGACAAAGTGCGTATTTATGTACATTAACAAGTTTAAGTGTTTTAATTATTAAAATATACTTTACCTAACTGTAAAGAACAAGATGAAGCAGTGACATGTACGCGCCACTACTTCAAATGAAAAATAGACGAAAAATATTTCATCTTTTGCATTGGTTTTTCCCCAAATGAGTGTGTAAATTTTGCACAAAACGTAGTACTTAACTTAGTACCTACACAATTGTATAATTATTATTGCTATATATAAATACGGAGTTCTACAACTATAAATTTACAAAGAGTTCTTTTTCTTTTAATTTATTACCGCGCGTTGAAGAAATATTGTAAAGCACGGCCATTCAAAGGTTTTATATGTTTCAATTTTGATATTTTAGCAATTAATTTATAAAGCGTATAGGTATGTTCTGTATAAAGTAAATAAATAAATTTCCTTTTTAGGTACATTTAAAACAAATACGCTCTTCTTGAGCATTAAAACAAGGAAAACATTTAGCCCATTGCTATGACGTTAATTAATTATAATTTAATAATAACTAATATGCTTTTGTTATGGCATTATTATTATTGGCTATAGCATAGTATTTGCAAACAGCTTCATAGATAACCAAGAAATTTTAATTTCAGAATTTGTACAATGAGTAGCAAAACTAAACGTATAATATTACAAGGTTTTATGAAAAAAAAAAAAAACATAACATTACGTTTTCTAGTTTCACAAAACATAGCGTTATTTTTGCAAACATTAATTTATTCTATGTCATAATTGCGAGTAAAATTTAGATGAAAAAAACCAGAAAGTTTCTTAATAAGAAAAAAATATGTTTCGATTCAATGAGATGTAAAGGCGGGGGGCTTGTTGTAGTCATGCGCGGAAATAAAAAAATACGGTCTCACTGGCGGTAAGCGCGAGTGATCTAGATTGATATCACTGTCCGCATAAATTCCTAACGCAATACTAACGCTTAGCATAAGATCTCTCAATCTCTCACTCTCACTCTCTCTTAGAATATATTAGAAACAAACGGTTCGGTTAAGGCATTTGAGTGACAAATGACAACAATCAACTACAACACCTGTATCTATACAACACCTGTATATGTTCGAAAAGCTCTGAATAGTAAATTCGTGAATTCTGTAATTTTGAAAACGATTAAATGGTATTTACTTATCAGTAACTCCTAATATTTTTGTATCTAAACTAAGAAACAAACGAACTTTGAGATAAATGACTTTAAAATTTAATTTAATCGTTTAAATTTTCTAATTCAGTATCAAATCACTAGCCCAATACGACGTTCTACTAATATACGATATAAAATGACTAAGAGTAAAGTTACGATGAAAACATCTAAAGTGCACTAAAATTTAGAATGTATAATGTGCGTTATGTTTTGAGGCACAAGGTGCAAATTCATTCCTCCCTTCCTATAATTAGTATTAGGTTTATATTAAAAAGACATTAATAATTTAATTACATTATTTGTAATACCTATATATTCTTTGCTACAATTTATAGACGTTTGCTTCCCGCGTGTATTGCCCCTTGTTTTAAGAGAAATGTTATACTTGAAAATATATCGACGTAGCTATTAAGTATTGACGTACCATAACAAGTATACACACAATCGCCTACTAAAAGGTCGTCAAACATATCGGAGCGGCGTTGTATATAAACCTATACATAAACTTATACAGATAACATTAAAACATTCATTCAAATTTACACCCACAAATTATATTGTAGTAGGTAACGTCCAAAGTCTATTGTGGCGATATATTTTTGTTACAGCAATTGAAGTCCAATTATTTAGCAAAATGATTAAAAACGTCAAGTTAGTCACATAATTTTCTTAATTTAAAAAGAAACTTAATTTAAATACGCCACTCCATCCTTTTTAAATTTGGATATGTTGTTACTTGGACAGTTTTTCACTGAACACTTCGTTTGCGTGGCGTTGTATTCAAAGCGCGGTCAAAACACAACTGAAAGAAAACTCTGCGCGTAGGCGTAGGCAGAGTTTTTCTTCAGACAATTTTTGAGCGTGATTGTGAGTCTTGCTGTTGTAGTAGTAGTTGTAGGTACTTCAATGCGTAATAGATACTTACCTAAGAGTCACGGATTCAAAACGGAATAATTAGTGATAGAGACTAACTCATTGCCGCAATTAACCATGTAAGTTCTAATGTTGTCCAATTCTGGCTTGTGCCAATTGCCATAACAATGAAATACTAAAATATCACGACACCTCTGTTTCAAAAATGTTACGTCAGAAATAGGTTTTTATGAGATAATTGATCATATATTTGATATTACTATGTAAATTTATTTTCATTGATTGTAAAAAGTTAACTTTTCCCGTTTTTCACTAATTGGATTTGAACTAAAAATCATCTCTATGTAGATTACCTTTAACGACATTTTTTTATTCTAGAAAGTGTGTATGAAGATGCAAGAAGTAATTTATTGTTTTGAATTTGACAAAATGTCTGATACTTACTTTGGGTATGACGTATCGATAAGTATGTATTTAGTATATCTATACTGCTTATTGTAGAGCGCGTCTATACTGGTACTAAGCGATAAATAATAATCATGTTACTAAGCACGGGTACACACGAATCGACCTTAGTCCAGACCAAAGTCGAACAAAGTACTGTCGCTTCAACCTAGCGACTTCAATTGATTTTAAATGCTTTAACGTGACGATTGTTTTTTAGTGTTTCGTTATTTATTTTGTGTTTTATAATAGGACAGATGTCAAAATAAAATTATTCAGTACTTACTATAATATTTGTAAAACGTCGAAATAATATATGATCGTCGGAAAGTGTTCATTTCAATTTGATTCCAATATTTCGTTTTGCGACAAAAGTTGGTCCACTAGCATCGAACCATGTAAACACGTCTTTATACTATGATAGGTAATTATGGTAATTTATGCTCGCACTGTACTGGCGAAACTGTTAAATATATTAAATATTTACCTTGGGTACGCATGGTACTACGTTTTTATTAGATTTAAATACCTACCTACACTACGCCATACTAGTTCAAACAGCTGAACTATTAAAAACTTACACGTCAGCTGTTACATATAGATAACACTAATAAGGGCTACGCTATATTATCAAATAAACATTATATATAATTGCAAAATATCTAACTATTTACTAAACTTCAAAAATCATGTTATAATAAATCATATCGGTTACTGTAACTGGTATAAAGAACGTAACTGAGATTTATATCACATTATCAGTTTAGTAAACAATCACAGTGGGTTGGCTTCGAAGCCGAAACGATGGAATCCATCCTATCAAATTGACATCTTCGGAACGGATATGACGTAATAGAAACTGGACATTTGATAATCTGGCTGGCTTGCCTACCCGAAATCAATACTGGGAGTAAATTTTTGAATTTCGAGCTCTCTCGACTTGACTAAACGATTAGTATTAAGTTTTGTGTTTAAATATAGTGGACAATACATTATTAACCGAATACATTCCAATGCTGACTTTAAAAATAATTATCTCTCTATTGTGACAATTATTCTAGAATACCAGTCTTCTAATTCAAGTGCTCGATATTCAAAAATCACCGCCCTGATTGTTAAACAAATATAATTTATTTTTACAAGAATATGGCGTAATTTCACTGCAATATACATTAGTGGCCACGCCAGCTTGCAACCATTACTTAATACCAGCTAATATTGAAAATTGAGGACATTAGAAACTGTTATAAAATTTGGTTTCACTTGACTAGCTCTACGCGAGTAGAATAACTTATAAAACCACTCACATACGCAATCTACTTGAGGAACTAAGCTAAGGAGATAATCACAATATGTTTCCAGTCAATGGACGCCCGCTGATCTACAGCAGTAGAACAGATTCGGGAGCGACGGTAAGTCTTGGACGCTAGGTGGCGTGCGTGGCTGGGATAGGTATACCACTTGGTGACAGAGGCGACTCCCTCGCGGCAGCATGTTTTCGTACCATCTCCGTTACTGTAATAGCCACTTGGACTGTTCCCTTTCCTTCTAGGACATCGGCTGCGCAGCACATGAGCTTCTGTAAAGATAAGTGAGAAATAAGAATTTTATTGAACTTTAGTATTAAATAAAATGATAGAGGTTTTCATTTGTGCGCGCATCACAGAAAAACCACTGGATAGATATTTTCAATTGAGTCTTCTTAGTTTTATTCGTTAGGGCTTAGCCATTTGGCCTTTATATTAAAATTATTGCGATATATTCATCAAATAAGTTATTAAAATTTTAAGAAACGATTTTTATAAGCACTAACCCCCTTATTCATAATGGTCCGCTAACTTGAAACAGCCGCTAAGAAATTTTTTTTCTCATTCTGACTTAGGTCAATAGAAGACAGAACGACAATTAGCAATGGTTTAAGTTAGCAGACTTATAATTAAGGGGGTATGTGTTTTACGTGTAAATTTTTAAAGTGGTTTATTTAAAGGTTTAGGTACGCTACATGTACACATATAATTAGCAGGCAAATTAAAGTGATGTCATTTGAAAAGATATATTTGACGTTCTACCCTTTGTAAAAGCTCTTAAGAATTAAATACTGAATTACATTGTTTGCATTTACTTGCTTTTTACTTAAAATTACCCTTGCTCAAAAAAGACCAGATCTTAACACCATTTTACCTGGCTTCCTGCAACAGTGAGAGCTACAGCGACATCTTTTTCTGCCGTGTAACAGAAATATGCAAGTACCATTTGTGTATAGGTTTGAAGTCAATCGAAATTAATGAAATGACTAGGCAAACGATATTTAACATCTTACGTTTCAAAGTGACGAGCGCAAATGCTATGCCCAAAATTTCAAGTTGTTCAAGGATCCTCAGGAAAAAAACAATTTCAAGCCACTAGGAAATTGATAAATAAAACAACATAAAGGCAATAAATTTTTTAATTCGAGACAAATCATGTAAGTACATTGAAAAAGTATTCTATCAAAACACAAACAACAGAATCATATTCGAAAAGAGTTTGAAGAGAATAACCTAATTTTAATACAAATAACAAGACCTTAATACAACAATATTAACCTTTAAGTAATAGTGGAATACTTCGTCAAGCCGGTTTTATGGAGCTTTGGCAAGATATTGTACTGATCGTTACAATTCATATAGAGTGGAAAAAAATTATAATCATACAAATGAGATAGTTATAGTACATTATTTAAGGGTCACAAAAATTGTCGACGAAAAGTAGAGGGCGATTAAATGCGCTATAAAAAATCTAGAACATAGACAGAGTAAATATATATCAGCTAAATAAGTAAGGAAACTACGTACAAACGTTAGATATAATGCACGCACATATAAGAAAGCAGGTGTCATGTCTGAACGCGCAGGTTTCGTACGACTAACAGCACTGCAATGTCCGTTAAGTGACTTTGTTGAATCTGCGTATGTGTGCGTGCGTCGTTTCGAACATTATTATATATATACTGTGATATGGACATTTGTAACCATTCCTGTCAGTATTGTATGAGTACGATAATTATTTATACTTCTCGTCTCGCTCACATGGCGGACACGTGGCACGGCACTAAGTTCAATGACCTAAATTCTCGATGCTTCCTGATCAAACTATAAACTAAAACGTTTCAAATTACTTAAGAGGTCAGTTCATCATTTCCGAATTATTAGCAATTGTTTTGTTTCCAAATTGCAAAGACCGTGCCCTTAAACGGTTTTATAGCACCAGAGCCGAATAAGACCCAAGATGCGTTGGTAATATCGTAGAAGACTTAAGGACATGGGAAGAAAATATCTTGGAAGACTGCGGCCAGTGACAAAATGAGATAAAAAAGTATCATTGGTAATTTCATACCCACAAAAAGCTTAAGTTAATTTTTTTTTGCTTAAACTTGTTGACAGCACCATTTTGATCATTAATTATAAGGTGTACATCATAAAGCTCAATAAAACCAGCAACATACTACACAGCAATACCAAGCACCAAAACCATTACATTACTCATAAATTATATTATCATCAATCTTAAATACATAGTATACAAAAACTACAATAATTGTACTCAAAACGTTAAAGCTTAAATTATTATAGAAGCATCAAAAAATACAAGACACAATATTAAGACGAAAAAGTGTTACACACATGTCGGAGGCAATCATTAATAGAAATTAGTAACAAGCATTTCAAAGTAGTAAGTAGAATAGTATATAGTTTATAATAAATAGAAATAAAGGTTTTACGGCAACTCTCACTAATTATATAGATCATAGATAATTATAAAATATGAATACACTACCGCAAAGATTATATAAAAATCAGATTAGAAATATTTATTTGAAATAATTGGTCAATAAAGGCATAGAGTAATATAAAAGAACAGAGATACCTACAGTCTTTAATTTATCTTTGGAATGATCATTATATAACACTATAAATATGTTGTATATAGGTGTGACAATACTGTCCTATATACAGCTGTAAATGCTTATTGGCAGTGTAATATAAACATAATAAACCAATTAATAGCTTGTATAAGAAAACATGGCCAGGACACATTCGCCAACAATCAGCAATATTCAAATAAAAGATTCAAACTTTGTTGGCAAAGAAATATAGGTATTAATTAATCAAATTATAGAATACACATTTCATTTGAAAATATAGCTGAAATTCCAAAAAAACAGTATTAAATTTTACAAATAATAGTATGGTATAGATATTTTCCAAAAGTAAGCACATAAATTGTTGGTGTTATTTTGAGGTAGAGGTAAACATTCATATAAGCTTACTTTCAATTGGTTAGTATCTTATTTTTCTTGGAAAACCATTGTCAGTATACTGAATTGTGATAGCAATGGATATATTTTGTTCGCTCAAATAAGTTTTTTAAAATTATTATTATGAATTTTTGTGTGTGATATTATTCAGTTTATAACACATTATATCCTATACGTCTGGTATAGACCTAGACCGAGATGGTCCTAGGTGGGTTTAAAACTGCTTTTGAAAACAGTCGAAATAAATGCAATTCCACTTGAACGCTAAATATCTAGATATACAATTTCCAAACACAATACTTTACTTAATACCTCAAATCTAAATCATATAATATACCAAAATAAATTTAAACACATTGCGACATTTTTTTTAAAGAAATCATATTAAACTCTGGACGCGAAGCAAGAAGAGATTCGTACGTTGACCTGTTATTACTTGTTTCAGTCATTCCCGCGTAAATGTAATGCGTCTCGCACGCACACACAGATGCAATGTCGCCGCAGAGGTTAACGTACGAAATTCTTCCTCCTTTACGTCTGGACTTTAGAAAAAAATCCTTGTTGAGTATCTTAATAAACAATCCAAAATCTTACAATAATTATGTCTTTTCGGATACTAAGTAATACAAGAAGCCTCACGATGCGCTATCATTATTATTAAATATTTCCTCAGGAATTATCTTAGCTGCTACCAATAATGTTTCTATATACTTAAATTTAAAACTCAGGCTTTGTCTATTTGAAAGACATCACTAACTAGATTTGAATCAATAAATTATTAATCTTTCTGGGATATTTTCATTACAATAAAACATTCAACCCGGAAAAGAAGACCAGAATATAATAGGGCAAAATAATATTTAAATAATTACATAAATTCTATGAAAAAAAAACAGAAGCCTCTACGACGTACACTTATATCTATACTTAGTGTAATTCCTTGTATCTACAACCATCTACATTACATCTAGCGTGCAATACATACAATAAAGATATGAATTTTTCGATTTAAGGCATACAATTCTTATTTTATAAGAATATATTAATTCATATTATGTATATCAATAAATTCAACGGCTTCAGTGGTTTGGCAGATTGTAATGACATCTGTCACAAATGTCAAAAATGACATAATATTACGTTATTACATTCATTGACATAAGTTTATTATTAAGTTTGTATTTATAGACTAAGGGTACGTTCTTACGTACGTTAAAGGAAGTGTTTATTTTTACAGAACGCTTGGCGCGCGCATTTTTGTGCAGTTGTCAGCGCAGATGACATTTCATATGAAGGCACCCTTAGACTCAATGATATTTTTAATCAAATTGTTGTAATGACCACTTCATAATAAAGGCAATTCGGTGAAATAATACCTACTTTCGATATATATACTAAGAAGCAACTACACCTAGCCAAACTAATTAGATGTTTAAATATTTATTTCAGTTTACTTGCTTCGGCTCACAGAGACCTTATAAGAAGAACTTGGTCCTTTCTCTAAGGCTATAAAATTTAGGAAATACACGATTTTTTGACACCGTTTAGCAGAATGTATAGACATTCTAGGGTAAATACAAGAAGTGACCAGCTATCGCACGTAATATTACACGAGCGGCTTAGGTATTGGAAATAGTAATTTACTATTACTTAAAGCAAACAGCTGTTATTCCTTACTTTTTGTTGTTAGCAATATGGCAAGTATACAGGACCAGCTAGTTATTGAATATTATGACACATACCGCTCTTTGAGTCAATGTGGACTGTATACAAAGGTTTAGGCCATTGCTTCATTTGTTTACAAAACACGGCGCATTCAAAAATCACTCTCATGTAATTCGATGAATATATAGTTGCGGGACACTACATGAATATTCACAGCATGAAGCTGTTAGTTCTTTAGAAAGATGGTTGTATAAACCCGCTATTTATCTGAATTAACATGAAATTATAATCCCGCGCGTTGAGAACGGGAAAGACCGCCATTTTAGTGACGTCATAATATCTTCAGGCTACCATTTGCGAACACACGATTGCCTGCTGATGCGATGTTAATACAACAAAGTTCCATCAATGTTCCAACGCTCGGAGTTTAAATTGTGAGATTTTTTTATAATTTAATTTAACAGTATCGAACCCTTGAGATAGAGTACCTTAGATTATTCCGTACACTTGTCATAACTATGATACATAATTTTTTGCTATCTATATTAAAATTCTTTTTCTATTTCGTTCCATCTTGAAATATCTATACAATTTGTTTCTCCACTAAACGGTTCAAAGCGACAATATCGTTCACACATGTTGTACAACAATACAAAGTTCAGCTCTTTTATTCAGTATATTTTACAAGTACCCTCAACAACAAAGACTAGTCACCCGTGCTAGTAAACCTTAACACAATCACTGCTTGCCCTAGATATATCGCTGACAACACTGTCAATGATACAGCAATATCGCTGGCAATACTGTCAAAACTAATGATAATTCTGAAGTTTTCTGCATGACAAGCAGCCTTGCAAATAAACGCCGGAAACGTTATACGTTAGAATAAACCAATCATAAGCAAAATGTCTATTTGTAAACATTTTGCATATCCTTAATTTATTCTTAAGTATAACTTTATACCAAGTTTATTTGTAAGACCGTAGACGTCTAGAGGCTTTTCAACATGAATGACGTGTTTAACAAAACAATATAATATATTCTAATTCAGCATTTTAAGTGTTTGTGTTGTTTTTACTAACGATTATATTTATAATGCACCTGTTCCTGTATATGTAATTATTGTACTTTGGAAGATTATTAGCATAGGTTCTTGTACCGAGTATAATTTGCATATCAGATAATAAACTCTACATATTTATTACCAATATAGTAAAAAGAAGAGAAACATAAACTTACCTCTTAAATTTATAATTAAGGTGCAAAAATGTAATAAACGACTTAAATTTTTTATGTTAATATAATATTAATAAATTCAAATTATGTGCTAATAACATAAAATAAAAATTATTTGTAACTATTTGGTGCTCACTATCTACATTGTGATTTATGTGTTACATTTTATTCCCAAGAACTACCACAAAGCCTAGATAATACGTAGGCATAGGGGTAATACACCCGAATATAAATCTATGACATGACGACAATCTCAAATCTATGACAAAGGGCTGTCTTTATATACATCCAATTCCTAAAAAAAACAGTTTAATTAGGTTCTTAAATTAAGAAATAACGTAATCACTCCATTCCGAAAAAAAAGACATAAAATATACACAAATATAAAGAGATAAATCACCCAAAGCAAAACTGAGATCTTTATAATATAAAATCCATCAAACAAAAACACACATAAAAATCATTTCGTTTCAACTAACCTAAAAATGCCTGTATGAGGAATGAAAGTTCACCTCTAAACTATAATAATTCGATAACACACATCGAATTAAATAAAAAAAAAACTTAAAGAGGCTTGGAATAGCATTCAAAAGTTTACTTCTTAAGAACTCCGGACAGTGTACAAGAAGAATGTTAAATTTGATATGTTACGAAGACCATTGTTTTCGCGTTTAATTTTAGTTTATAAATTAAATCACTGATACGTTTTTGCCTATCCAGAGCAATCGTTATTAAGAAGTACCTAAACGAAATTTAAAAGTTGATGGTCGGAATCTAATACTGTAAAAAAACAATTCCTTTAAAGCCAATACTATTAATTTCCTTTATCAGTCTCAACTTTAGACATCATTACGACAAATGCAGCCTCTTGGCAATGGATCACAGTTTTACTATTACATAGTAAAGCAATAGAAAATTCTTACAACTACCCGCATAACCACACATCGCATATATATCTTACAAAGGGTATAGAATAAGAAAAATAGTGGACAACAAAAATCCACCAAGGCATAGAATTGTGAAAAAAATTCGGTTCTCAAATTCATTTGCGGTTTCTGAAACGACCGGCCTGAGTTCGTTGAGATTATTTTCAATTTCAAGCTTCATCTTCTCCCTGTCGTATCGTTCAAGATCTTCACACGTCTCCGTCGGAAAATCGACTTCATCGGTGTCATATATTTCATAGTCTTCGCCTGTCAAAATACCGTCAGCCTTGTAAAACGGCGCCACGTACTGAACCCTATTCAGTCCATCATTGCTTTCTACGAATTCCTCTAGATCACACGTTTCTTCTGCCTCGTCAAACGTATACGAGAAATTAAAGTTACTGATATACCTTTCCTCGCTATACTTGCCGCGCCTTTCGTAATTCACTTCGATACAATCGACATCGTCTACGCTCGGCTCGCTGTGATCTGTTCGGATGTCGTCGGGAGAGCGAGGGGGACGGTTGGCGTGTGCTAGGAGCGCTACAATAGTGCGAGCGAGAGGTCCGACATTGCTGTCCCCCTCGACGTCACGATGACACAGAATGTCCTCGGGCGTGCAGATCGCGTCCTGGAACACACGCCAACCGTCTTAGTTTCAATTAATCTTTTAATTTCACTCGCGAAATTGAGCCCTGCAATACGCAAACACCGCACGCAGTCTGATCAACAGATCAGAATGCACTACCGCTAACTACAATGTCACTTTGATGAAAACTATGTTATGATGTATAGTAAGAAACTTATGGTCATACATACCATATATCTGTATTATGTCAATAAATAACTATTAAGATAAAGATACAAATATTTATGAGGGATACTGCAACTAATTAGTAATATTAAATGAATTCAATTAGTAAACATTGGTTAAAAAAAAATCCAAAAGAAGTGCATCAATACAATGATTCCTATTAAAACTTATGATTATGATATCAAAAATAAATAAGAAATTATAACTATTCTAAAAAAAACTAAGCCAATGTATAACTAAAACATCCAATCTGAATAAGAGGAAGCGGTATTACCAATATCGCGGACTCTGTCACACTTATGGTCGGCAAAGTACCATGGTAATAATTTTTTCTTTTCATAAATTAGATAAACTTTACGGTATATTCTTTTGCGCCGGGAGCATTGCCGATCATTTTTAATTCGTCTTAAGTAATAATTACTCACAAAAACTTACCTCTTCAACACCAATCTTGCGACAGGCTTCCAAGAAGTTGTCGACGTTTCTTCTACACCGCGCCATCGTTAATTTTGGCTAGAAAAATAGAAATCATTGAATTCAAACACACTTAATATAATACAAGTATAATATGCATCTTTCCATTGGATTTTAAAACGTGAAAGTGTATTCGCACAGTAACAAATTCCATTACATTAAGATGGAAGATAAAAGGCTGAATCGCGTGCAATTTAGTAGGAAGGCATAATGTACAGCCTTATATACCCGACTTTAAAACAGTTTGTACCCAACTGTTTTTCTTATTTTTTTTTATGACAATATGGGACGAGACGAAAAGGACGTTCAGCTGCTTACAATGCAATGCCGCTGAGGATTCTTGAAAAACCCAAAAATTCTGAGCGGCACTACAATTGCGCTCGTCTCCTTGAGATATAAGATGTTGATTCTCATTTGCCCAGTAATTTCACTAACTACGGCGCCCTTCAGACCGAAACACAGTAATGTTTAGACATTACTGTTTCACGGCAGAATTAGGCGCCGTTGTGGTACCCATAATCTAGCCGGCATCCTATGCAAAGGAGCCTCCCACTGGTAAAACTGTAATTTTATAACTTTCCAGTATACAGATCAAGAGAAAGAATATTAGAATTCGCCATTGAGAAACTGGAGGAGAAGGAGAACCGTAGAAAATATTACTAACAGTGTGACTTTTTATAGATGAAATTTTCATAATAATTTTGCAGTTCCCAAAAGAGTCGGCGAAATGTGGAATTCTCATTTTAACATTAGATTCTCAATTATTATCATAATGATCGAAGTTAAAATCCATCATACTATTCATAATTGTGTGTTCACTCACATTCAATTTTTAATGTAATCGGGGTCTTTATATAGTGTTAGAAACATAACCTATTTCTATATTTAACTAGCTGACCCGACAGACGTTGTTCTGTATATAATAAATAAAATAATGTTTTTATATGATTTTGTCAATAATATATCATAACATCAAAAATTACTTCGTAAAATATGCACCCTGCTGTCGTAATGAAATTGTTTCACAGCAGAACTGTCAAACCGTGCGTCAATAAATAATCTCATAGAAATTATGTATGGACACATCAAACGAAAAACAAATTTGTTGTTTTTATTTAATTTAGCAGCATTTTCCTATTTATTCACCTTTTAAACCTTCTCTGTACGTCCACAAATAATTCAAGATCAAAATTAGCCAAATCGGTCCAGCCGTTCTCGAGTTTTAGCGAGACTAACGAACAGCAATTCTTTTATATATAGATTTGAAATATAAAAAAATTCGTAGCGATTTATTTTGACAGACACGATTATGGCGTCCGGCTTAATTGCCAAACTGACATGACAGCCTTACATAACCTCTCAAATGATCTATAATAATGTCATCGACGATTAGAGGGTATTACGACACGCGCTTAAACCTTGAGAGGGTAAACACTTGTGTGGACGAGACCTACTAGTTCATTTTATTTCACCGTCTTTAGACATAAGATGTTAAGTCTCATTTGCTCAGTAATTTCACTATTACGGCGCCCTTCAGACCGAAACAATAATGCGTCCCATTACTGCTTCACGGCAGAAATAGGCGCCGTTTTGGTACCCATAATCTAGCCGGCATCGTACGTCACTTATTTGCATATAAATCTAATAAGTGGTCACCTGTGCGGGCGAGGGCACGTGCACGGAGCCGACTGATCTCGGCCGCAGCTGGTTAGCGAGGTGACACAGCACCACACCATCGGCCAGTACTGGCGCCAGCTGCTCAGGAAGCGACATCTTTAGTCGACTCTCGATAATCTGCAACACGACGTCACAACAATTAATGCTCAATTAGCCTGTATTAGTCTTCTGTTGGAGATAAGACTCTCCGAATGCATATATGTAAAGTGTAATAAGGGGTATTAAAACACGAATGTGGGTTTATCACACGAGGCGTGATAAACCGAGTGTGATAATAGTATCACATGAGTGTTTTAATACCTAATTATCAACAGTTGCATACAAGACTTTATCTACACCCAGAATATGAATCCTCTAAAATATTTCGAAACAGCTTACTGCTAACATTAATACAGCCAGCCCTAGTAGTAACCTAATATCATCCCTTACTGATTATATACAAATAAACTAAGTATTAATGAAAGAATTATTAATATTAGTAGTAATTTACGTTATGTATAGTGCAATTATTAAAATTCACTTCAATATTATGTGATTTTGCATCGTTTAAAATATCCGGCGGTGTGCTGTCAAAACTTGAATAGCTCATTTTTTCAAGAAAAATGGCGGGGTTTCGAATAACCTACTTTTTTTTACGTCGCGCCATATTCTGGTAGTGTGGAACACGCGTAAACTAAAATGTTGTTGTTTTGAAATTCATACAGATACCACGCATAGAGCAATAAAAATGTGGCTGTTTGTTGAAACTCTTTGTGCTTGAAGGGATCGAAAAAAAACCAAGGAGTGTTGTTATGAAATTCAGTACAACATTACAACATTCGTTTCGATGATGTAATGGTTATTACGACATTGGGTGTTTTAATGTTGGTAATAAGCTAACTGTTTCAGAATCTTTACTAGAGGATTTAAAGCATGGGTGTAGATAAAAATACTAAAACGTCAAACACTCAACGCCTTACACGAGTAATTAAAAAAAGTAAAGTTAAATTAACAATATGTTTATTAATGTAAAAATAAGTGTTATTGAGTACAGTAGATACATCAATCCACACACCGTAATTAGATAAAGGTATTTTGTGAGCGTTTTAATTTTAAACGTATTAAACCTTAACAATTTCTTATGTTATTGTTTTTCAAATTGTTTAGATTTGTAAGAGCGACATCTCAAGACAATTTCCTAACATGCAAATACTAGGGTTGAGCAGGTTACCAACAGTAAAGTAGATCCTGTAGATGAAGCCACAACCTAAGAGATGAACAAAGCATACAAGATTTTATGACGATACGTCACTCGAACGGTTAGCTCAGTTGGAAGAGCACTTGCACGGAACGCGAGATGTCGTGAGTTCGAGTCCCACATCATTCGTAAAATTTTGTTTTTAAATTTTTCACTCACCACTCTCAACTGGTGCAAGAGATCCGACTCCTCCTTCTGCTTATCGAACTCCCTCTTCATGGTGAAGCTCAGTTTGTCCGCACACTCCTTATTCCACGGCAGCTTACCCGTCTTCGGCGCTCCACCTTTCAAATACGACACCGTAGTTAACAGTTTCGCGTCACCATTCTGCCTAGGTATACTCGACTTGAACGTGTTCGTCGGAGACTTGGTAGGCGATATTGGTTTTATATAGTCCCCGTTCCGTTCTGTGCCATTGGTGTACTTGTGAACGGTTCTCGATGGCACCACTTTTTGCACAGGCCGTTTGGTTTCGTCTAGCTTGTCGCCGTTCTGAAATCGACGCGGTGTGGAATGGAGGAGGGGGGAATTGGGCACGTTATTGGGGGAATTGGATGATAATGATCTGTTGTATGATACGTTACTATATCCGTTGACTGGTGAGCTGGAGTTGAGGAAGTGGACTGGACTGTGGTTTTGGGAGTGCGGCGAGGAGTCTAGTTCCGGGGAGGTCTGCTCGGTGCGGGGTCGGTACACGTCTTGTTGTCGCTGCTGTCTCAAAGCTTCTTTGTATTGTCTGCAAATTATGAAAATATTATTTAGAGAGACATTCGAATTTCTTGTTAAAACGCCTAAGTAGTTTCCAAATCATTTAATACATTTGATTTTCTGCTATTCATTAGTTCTGTGAAAGATGGGCTGAATTATACAAAAAAAGAAAAAAAATAACAATCTAATAATTAAATATGGTAAATAGCAGTTGTTACTATATAAAATCTTATATAATTTCATATTAAATTAAGTTGGCAAATAGCATAATTCCACAAAGCACATTCAATGTCGAGTAAGGCCGTTCATACATTACGTTACTCGCGAGTAATGTGATATTTCAGTCGCATATTTCGTTATTGAAAAATATCAAGAAATTGAATCATTTGCATTATTTATTATTAAGTCGAGTTGTTCTGATGACAAACAAGCATTTGCAGTGTAACTTTTCTCAATAAAGTTATACAGACACATATATAAGATTAGAAAATAATCCCAATTTAAAAGCCGGCAACACATATATACACCAGGGTGTAGCAGCGGATGACCACGGCCACTTGTCTCACCATTTCCCATCACGTGAGCTAAACGAACAATCGTTTGCTACCTCTTATATTAAAAATTTTTGTATTTTTTAACAAATTTAATATTAAACTGCTGAGATTCGGAGACACGATACACAGGCAACCAACTCGGAAGGTATCGCTAGACAAGCGGAGACGTAGGATACCGATAGCGTAGTGTGCCAGTTACTATATAAATGTATATGCTATTACTGGTGGTGACTAGTCTCCGAGACTAGCATAGGACACTCGCCTGTGAGTATCGTAATGTGCGAAAGGCCTAAAGCTTAGCACGTTAGAGCCTCCACTCGGCCCAGTGAAGTCCATTAGCCTACATTAATGTAGAACTAGGCCAACCCCTTACGTCGTTGTTAGTTTCACTGAGCAAATACAAAGCGATACGGCATTCTGTAAGCCGTGTTAAGTGCAGTACTTGTTAGTGTTTAGCAGTAAATACGGCATAAAAGCTGAAATTTTAAAATTGAATTAGAAGCATGCAATAAAGGACGTCTATAAAATTTTTATTAAATTATCATTTGTTCAATTTATATTTATATTTTTAATTAAGCAGTTCAAAGAGAATAACAGTTTAGTAAAATATATTCTCTTTGTAATCATACAACGTAAGATATATCTCTTAATGTACCATAGTCTGTATAATTGTAATAAAGGTTATTTAATTGAATTATAGTAATTCATAGTGTTAGTTTAATTGAATTGCATGTCATTTTCGCCTATAATTGAGGCATCACCATATGAATGTTATTATTTTTGTATTATATTAGTGTATACCTTGTTGGCGGAACTTATTAAATAAATAAATAGCGCACCACTGGTTCCACTAGAGTGGTTCAGATTAAACAAGGTAGTCAATGGTGCCTAAATACTTTAATATATAATAACACAATGAGTGCATAATAATAAATCTTAATAATGTATAATCTTCCTGCAGGTACCGATATTGTGGTTCTAAACTTTCTATTTCTTTCAAAAGCCTAAGTTTATGCACTTTTGTCATCAAGGTATTATATATTATATAATCCACCAATAATATAATAAATATTATAATAGATGGCAATCGAATTGTGAATTGAAATTAAATTAAATATTGGGATTGATAGAGATGACTCACAAAATTACTATACAATATATTAGATGTTATTCATTTATTATTATTGACTTTGTAATATATGAGTAGTTTCCTTCATATACGTTAGTCCAGAGAGCGGCTATTTAGAGAGTTATAGCGTTGCTATAATGTTGCAAAAGTTATTATGAAGCGCATGAGTAAGTAATCGGAACAAAATGAAGGTTCTATAAAAAGCCGCGACCTCGGGAGCATTGCAACACGTGCAGATATGTGAGTGTGCCGCAAAACTTGTAGAAAGGAAGAAAAAAAAGTGAAATAAAAACCAAGTTACGTATGACGTAAACAATGCTCAATCTGTCATCGAGTCTCTGGTTCAGAGCCAATGATCTATTGTTAAATAGCAAGAATAACAAATATATAAATTTACCGCGCCAATTGTTTAAATGTATATGAGGGTGTATTGAAATCATCTATATATTCCTTAATATAATTCATGATTTCAAATTATAATTGGGAAGATTGGAAAATCGGCTAACAGACAGTTCTGCAGGATTCGCGGTTAAAAGATTAGATAATCAACTGTAATAGATACTGCGCGACTACTTTACTTTAGTTATTTCCACATACATTTGTCTCATGTAATATGATTATTGGGTATGTGTTACCCTATATTAATACCATCTTTATAAACTAAATGTAGGATTATGTATAAAATGTATAATAAAACTAATGTATGTACTTAAGCGTATTAGCGAATTTTCTAGACTCTGTGATAATCATAATGTTAGCAATACACAAGATTAGAAACCAAACCTTACATAAAGTGAAAGTAACTCTCAATAATTTTAATTAAAAAACTTTATATTTAACATAAAAATATACGTATAAAATTATATTGTTTAAAATACATAATATATTCATACATTTCTTTTATTTTCTAATAAAAAAAGTAAATCGATCTTTAATTCAACATAACTATAAGCATTCTTAACCATTACGTTACCATTACATTTTTATAACCTTTGAGAATTTAAAACTTTTTTCGAAAGATTTCATTCTGTTGCATTAATTTATTCATGCGATAAAACTTTCCTAGAACACAGCACATACATATATATATAAAGCAGAAGCACAGAATATAATCCGCGCGCGATAAAATGGGCAATGTTCCATCGCGAGGGGATTATACACGTAAAGTTAGTGCGCACTATGCGTGCCAGAGTGCGGGCGTGCGTGTGAACGAGTGAATGAGTACCTGTAGGTCTGTTGTTGAGCTAATTTACTCTTATCCTCGACGTTCCCATCGGGTGATATACGGATACTGAAAGGGACAATACCGGGGTTAATAAAACGGGGGATGATTTGGTGGAGGCACGTACAAGTAATATCCTCGAGTTGATGCGAGTCTAAATAAGAACACTTTAAGGTTTTAATAGCAAAAATTTGCATTTTCGGACTTGTGTATTTCCGGAACAACAATCTCAGGATGCCTGAAGCCTAAAAATGGAGTCGACAAAGTTAAGTAATGTATAATCATCATCATTTGAATATTTTCCCCAGATAATATTGTTGCGTGATGTATTGATTTCAATACCTTCTTATGAGAGCCTACTACATACGGGACAAATAATGATGATAGATGATCACAGCAGCCGGCCTATACTATCTTGTTAGGTACACCAGAGGAATCCCAAGTTCGCTGCCGAACTTATTAAAGATCCGAATTCACGAAAATATTATGAACTCGAAAACCGAGAACAAATGAGTCAACGGTACCTACTTCCTATTGCGACACCGACGCTTCAAAAACTACATCCCAGATGTCAAAAAGACGTATGGCACTCGGGGACTGCCGCGGTAAAGCTATTGCATAGCATTTTTATTTATTTATTATTTTATTTATGCAGTATTTTTTTTTTGATAAAATTAATTTAAAAAAAAGCAAACGGGAAGTGAGTAAATTTTAACTTGCAAGATTTGATTACAGACAGATAACGGGACAGGTGAAATTTAATAAAAATGCTTGTCATAATAATTAAAATTAAAAAACGTGATAAGAAAAATAAAGAAATTAAAAAAAATCAAGACGTACCCCAGGCTCGAACCTGAGACCTTCTGCACAAAAAGACATAGAAATATCTATATAGATCTAGTAAGTAAGTGTTAGGTTATTTTCGTTACGGAATTTCTGGATTCGGTCTCCACGCTCAAGGACGCGATAGAAGCTATGCAATAGCTTAAAAAATTAAAACAGTCGAACATCAGACTCTTTGCATAGGTACCGTGGGGTGGATTAGTACAAAAAATTCACGACAAAAAATACATGAAGATGTTATTAACTTCTAAGCCCACGTATAACTCGTTAAAAACTACTACATATAACTCGTTTTGCAGGTGTACTTTGTACACAGTTGTTACGCAGCTGACCATAACATTGCACGTGCCTCCACTTTATGAGAAGGAGATGACAATACCAATGACGTAATCAAACTAGTTTACCTCTGTGTCCGTGACGTTACCGAAATAAAAATAAATTAATAAGCTACTGTATATCATGTTATAATACCCTGGAAAACAAAACCAATTTATAAAACTACCTCTAGTACACCACAATATACTAAAACTGTTAGTAAATATACTTTTTGATATACTATACACTATTATGAATATAATATACTATACAAGCATGAAAACCCAACTATTTGAAATAAGTTTCTAACAATTTGAATAAAAACAAACAAACATGATTATAATAATAATATCTACAATATAATAATTTCAATTGTAAATTCAATCATTAACACACATGTCTTAGATTATTATTGATAGGTCCTTCCGCGCGCGCACCGACTAAGTACAGCCGGCGTACTAACAATACTACGCCGAAATCAGCGTACCAGTGATAGATTAAGTCTTGAATTTTTTTAGCAACTAATCTACAAAATTAGCGAGCCGATAGTTTTATAAAATTGTAGTGATAATCCGGGTTTAAATGCCAGATTAACGATGTAAAAAACGATTAAAAATAGTACAAGAAATAAGAAAGACACGCATATAAGATTTACGCTTTATAATAATTTTTCTGCATTCACGAAGCTATTAGGTAGCCTGGCATCTAGACCCATCAATAATATAAGACCTACATATTGATATTCATGTAAAATACTAATTGACTATTTACAAAACAATAGTTAATCTGCTGTTAGATGACGTAACGTTTTTGGTGCACGAAAATATTCGTGAAGGTCGCGGCTGCCAGTTAAATAAATGCAGTACTTACAAATATTGCAATGTGATAATTAAGATATTTTTCGCACAAAACTAAAACGTTCTACGATTGTTTACACAAGCATTAAGCTTAGGTGACGAAAAATATCCCAATAATTTTCCTACTAACTAAGAACAGTGTTAGAAACAGGTTTTTTTAATAATGTTGTAACTTACCCAGTGAGTATTGGTGTGAGAGGCGCTAGGGGAGACTCACTAGAGAGTGACTGCGCACGGGACAAGGCAGTCCCAGGCGATAGAGTAGATGGAGTACTGGGTGTGGATCTACCCGAACCTCCCCCGGCTTCACCGACACCTGAAATTAAAACAATAAATTAAATTCACATCATAAATTTTAGCATAGCTTGTATCGCGGGCCTTGAGCGTAGAGACCGAATCCAGAAATTCCGTAACGAAAATAACCTAACAGTTACTTACTAGATCTATATACTCGTAGATATGTATTTCGCCACGGTCATTACAGTTGCCGTGGAACAGCGGTTACACATATGCTTTTTGTGCAAAAGGTCCCAGGTTCTGGGGTACGTCTTGATTTTTTTTTAATTTCTTTATTTTTTTTTATTACGTTTTTTTAATTTTAATTATTATGACAAGCATTTTTATTTAGTTTCACCTGTCCCGTTGTCTGTCTGTAATCAAATCTTGCAAGTAAAATATTACTCACTTCCCGTTTGCCTTTTTTTTAAATTAATTTTATCATATAAAATAATAAAATAATTATAATTGCATAAGTTGATACAAAATGCTATGAAATAGCTTTACCGCGGCAGTCCCCGAGTGCCATTTATTTGTTTATTTACTAATAATCCAATAGTTTTAAATAACATTACAATAGACATACAAATATATTCGCAATACAAATCATTACATACGACAATTCATACAATGAGCGGGCGCGGGGTACTTACTTAATTTATATGGCGTAACACTTCTTCATACACCATAAGTAAAATTTCAGTGTCAGTTAGTAAGTAAAACGTGTATTTATCACAAAATTACACAAAAAGATGTACTTACAGACAGAGAATACTAATTTAAATAACATAGATATAGTTAAAAGTATATGCTAATGTCCTATTTCAGCTATTACCTCACAGCCCGGATAGCTCAGTCGGTAGAGCATTGGACTTTTAATCCAAGGGTCCAGGGTTCAAGTCCCTGTTCGGGCGAACATTTTTTTTTGTTTTTAACTAATTCAAAATTAATTTATTGTATATTTTTTTTGGTTGTAACTGTTACATCCTGGGATGAACATAAATAACATACTTGAGTGAAGACATAATATTGTACTTATATATGTACATAAATTTATACTTGTGTAACTACATATGATGTGTACAAAATTATTATATTTTATCATAAACTCCCAAGTGATATAAAAATATTACCAATTAAAAAATTTAAATGTTTCGTAAAAAATAAATTAACATCTAAGGCCTATTAGTAGTATTCAGAATCATATGACATCAAAAAGAATTCTAAAGTAATCAATTTTGACTTATTTTGACTTTTTTTAACCACTTTTTTGTTTTGTTTTTATAACATAGATATAAAGCAAAAGTCAAATTTTTTTTATTGACATCAAATCAAGAGATTGCTCGTCAACAGCAATCACCAAAAATACAATTCAAATGCATGCTAATTAGACAAAAGTTTAAACATAATATATATTTAAAAAATAATGCAATCCAGTAAAACAATACAAGGCTGAGCCATAAAATTCATAAAAAATAATAACTATTCAATTACACATTTTAATATCGTTTACGTAATCTTCAATACTGTATTAAGCCTTCGACATAAGCCTGCGTTTAATAAAATATTTAAATTTATTTATTGATAATTCAGATATATTTTTTGATAACTTATTGTAAAATTTAATACCATTGCATGCAAAAGAATTGTTGATTTTACAGAGCCCAGTATTGTGCCTTGAGGTACACCCATTGAGACCAAAGAACCAGAGGATTGCTTTCCATTTACATTAACGAATTGGATTCTTCCTTGTAAATATGATTCTAATAGTTTAAGCGAGACGCCTCGTACTCCGTAATAAAAATTAAAATTAATTTTACATTCTGGTACACTTTGCTTCTTTATGGCAACAGCGTTATAGTTAAAAGTATATCCTTATATCTTATTTCAGAATTTACCTCACAGCCCGGATAGCTCAGTCGGTAGAGCATTGGACTTTTAATCCAAGGGTCCAGGGTTCAAGTCCCTGTTCGGGCGAATATTTTTTTTGTTTTTTCAACATTAATTTATTGTATATTTTTATTATTTATAATATTTTTTTGATTTGTAACTGTTACATGCTGTTATGAGCATAAATAACATAAGTTTGAGTGAATATAGTGATAATATTGTATACGTACATAAATTGTTACTTATGTTCGTATACAATATTATAATATTTTATAATAACCTCCCAAATTATAAAAAATATTAGTAATAAAAAAAAAATGTATCGTAAAAATAAATTATCATCTAAGGCCCTATTATAATGTGAAAGATTATTTGAATGATAAAAATAGTTTGGACTAATGTTTCTAAATTTATTGTTATTAAATATTGTTATACTCATTTGAATGCAATTTTTTCTAAGTAACTCTTGTACTTCATACTGACTTCCACTAAATAAGTTATAAAGTTCTACAGCGAATAAAGTTTGTTTTTAATAAGAATTAATATTTTAATTTAATATATTATAATGTATAGGTAAAATTAACCACTATTTTATAAAATAAAGGATGCGGAGTATAGAATGGATACCCGGAAACGTATTGGTAGAAAACAATATAGAATTTTTGATTTTAGAGATTTTGGCACTCACAAATTTAGTATTCCTCCAGCAGGTTTCCAAACCTCGTCCAATTTCAAAAAGGCAGAATCGTATACATTAAATTGTTCAGTATTTTTTTTTAATGATAATAAGGGACGAGACGAGCAGGACAGGAGCTGATGGTAATTGATACGCCCTGCCCATTACAATGCAGTGCCGCTCAGGGTCTTGAAAAACCCAAAAATTCCGAGCGGCACTAAAATTGCGCTCGTCACCTTGAGACAGGATTCTTATTTGCCTAGTAATTTCACTAGCTACGGCGCCCTTCAGACCGAAACACAAAAATGCCTACACATTACTGCTTCACGGTAGAAGTAGGCGCCGTTGTGGTACCCATAATCCAGCCGGCATCCTGTGCAAAGGAGCACTGGTGAAAATTAGTTAAAAAAAATTGTACAGATCTTACCATCATTCGACCACCGTTTCTCCACACCATCGGTGCTGTAGCCGCTATCGACGACGTGGCGTGGCTTGTGCCTCAGACAGTCGATCGTGGCGTTACCGGTGAGGGGCGCGTGGCTCGGCGAGTTGAACGATGTGTGTTTTGTCGAGCGACGCGTGTCGTCCACACGCTTGTGCGAATCTTTGTTCGCCATGTTCTCTAAGTACTTGTAGATGTGCACACGCCCGCGCATGCATGTCTGGAAACAATATACAATATTGACGACCCATATAGCCGAATGGTTAGTTACTCTGACTACTAAGCTATAGAGGTCCCGGATTCTAATTATGGGAGGTGCAATCATTGTATAATGAATATAGATTATTATTTCCGAGTCATGGATGTTTATATGTATTTACGTGTGTTTAAGTAAGTATACTGTATTAAATATATCGTTGTCTTGTACCCATAGTACAGGCCTAGTTTGGGACAAGATAATTTGTGTAAAAGTGTGTCAATATTATTATAATATGTCAATATTATATACCATTTGAACAACTTGTTATGTTTTTAAAGTGAAAACTGAACACATATCACTTTAAAAACAAATTGTTAATATTTTCAAGAGCGACATCTCAAGTCAATTTCCTAATATGCAAATATTGGGGTTGAGCAGGTTATCAACTGTAAAGTAAATCCTGTAGATGAAGCCACAACCTGAGAGTTGAACAAAGCATACAAGATTTTATAACGTCATATACGCCACTCGTACGGTTTCCTCAGTTGAAAAGAGCGCTCGCACGGAACGCGAGAGATCGCGGGTTCGAGACCCGCATCGTTCATAAAATTTTAGACTGAGAATATACACATGCATTTTATTTATCAATGTGTGCGTTAGCTAGTGGGTCATTATAGGCCAAGAGTGTCTGACTGCCTACGACATTTCAAAGTGAACCGACAAGCATGATATTAATCTGGTGGTTAGTGCGACCTGCCCATTATACTGCAGTGCCGCGAAGGCTTGATTGAACCCAATTTCTCAGCGCTTCAACTGCTCTCGTCACTTTAAGACGAAATGTTAAGTCTCACTAGGCCAGTAATTCCATTACCTGCGACACCATTCACAATACCCCCTTGCATTGTTCTGCGGAAGGGACAGGTGCCGCTGTGATATCCACCTAGCTGGCATTTTGTGTTAAGAAGCCTCCCCCTGGTATAAATTCCTCTTAAAATTCCATACAAATTCACACACCAGATTTTTCATGATGATGAAATTTCATTCGTTTTTTTATGACAATAAGGGACGAGACGAGCAGGAAGTTCAGCTGATTGTAATTGATACGCCCTGCCCATTACAATGCAGTGCCGATCAGGATTCTTGAAAACTCGAAAAATTCTGAGCAGCACTTCACCTTGAGACATAAGATGTTAAGTCTCATTGGCCCAATAATTTCATTAGCTTAGGCGCCCTTTAGACTCAAACACAACAATGCATTTACACATTACTGCTTCACGGCAGAAATAGGCGCCGTTGTGGCGTATAATATAGACGGCATTCTATTCAAAGAAGCTCCCGCTGGTAATTGCCCTTAGTTGCCTCTTACGACACCCTTGCGCCTAGGACTGCCCTATTATTTTTAGGTCCCGGGGAAGCACAGGGCATTCTCCAGACAAGACCAAGCCAGCTACATGAAGAATATAGACTCACAGTGGTCGGCGGTGAGACCAGTGGGTTATTGTCCAGGTTCAGTGTGATGATCGTGTTCATGTTCCGCAGTTCCAGCGGCAACGACGATATGCAGTTACAGCTAACGTCCAAATGCTCCAGCCGCAGGTATGTGATCTCTGTAAAAAGATATTTATTTTCTTAAAATTGATTCCATTAGAATTCTTTTTGATGTAATTTCTAATATACTAGAAACTACTACCGCTTCGGAAACAAATGGAGAAGAAGCGGCGCAAGAAACTCTCCCAGCATTCTTCTTTTGCGCTCTTTTTAAAAAAAATGTACAATATTGTACTGTCATTGCTATTGCTATAAATAATCATAATCTAGTCCCAGGCTGTCCGATCACTTAGATATTCAGCTGTGGAGTAATATTTGCATTTACGACAGAGCCATTTTTTTTATAAAACATTTAAATTTATTTATAGATAATGCCTGAACAGTGGCTGGGACTTTATTATAGAAGTGTATATATTTACCCTTAAAGCTATTATGTACATTACTAGAATTAGTAACAAGCAATTTTCTATCAAAATGTAAAGTATGCAATGGCTGTAAATTACGTACGCGCTGAAGAGCTCTGATGATTCCACAAGGCGTCTCAATACTTTATCTATGATCGAGGGTTTCATTGTCTCTGTCTTAATAATTGTGCATGAAAGAGACAATAGTACCACTTATCATGGATTAAGTGTCGACATTCGCCTTCCTGAATACGGACCCAACAAATAGAAACATCTCAAAACTACGGAGGCAATTATTACATAATTAAGTAACTTTATGCAATGTCTAAATTATTATTAATTTGATGTGATCATTTCATAGTAAATTAATAAACTGTGTTCGTACAAATTGGTAGTTAATGAAGCAAAATTTAAATCTCTTAAAGCTACTTGCATGAAACTTATAGTAGTCAAAAAGAAAGTATACAAAACAAATGTGTACTCACGCAATGGCAGCAAACCCAGCTGATTATTGCTAAGGTTTAGGGCACGAAGACCGGTGCAGTCGCCTAGGGTCATCGGCACCTGAAATAATAGATAATAATGTATAAAGAATATTTTCACCGATAAAGCTCTATACACACGTAGACATAAAACTAAAAACAATTAAGTACATAATATCTAACACAGGCTATATATGCTTAACTTGGGGCAAGATAATTTGTGTGAAAAGTGTGGCAATATTATTATTATTATTATCTAGTCAGCCAGTCATGAGTGTGATACATTACTTTGCCATGTTAGTTATAACATAATATATTTTAATTTGAGTTTAGTTTATTTTATTATCTATATATATAAAGATGAATTGCTGTTCGTTAGTCTCGCTAAAACTCGAGAACGGCTGGACCGATTTGGCAAATTTAGGTCTTGAATTATTTGTGGAAGTCCAGAGAAGGTTTAAAATGTGAATAAATTGGAAAATGCTGCTAAATTAAATAAAAACAACAAATTTGTTTTTCCTTTGATGTGTCCATACATAATTTCTATGAGAGAATTTATTGACGCACGGTTTGACAGTTCTGATGTGAAACAATTTCATTACAACAGCAGGGTGCATATTTTACGAAGTAATTTTTGATGTTATGATATATTATTGACAAATTCATATAAAAACATTATTTTTCATTATATTTTATTTATTATGTACAGAAAAACGTCTGTCGGGTCAGCTAGTATTATATATATGTATATATATACCACGTACTGCAAAACTGTGGAATGAGCTTCCTTGTGCGGTGTTTCCGGGACGACACGACATGGGTACCTTCAAAAAAGGCGCGTACACCTTCCTTAAAGGCCGGCAACGCTCCTGTGATTCCTCTGGTGTTGCAAGAGATTGTGGGCGGCGGTGATCACTTAATAACAGGTGACCCGTACGCTCGTTTGTCCTCCTATTCCATAAAAAAAAAATTACTAATCTCAGATTTAGATTTTTGTTACATTTAGTTGTAATTATTTGTTTCCCTAACTATCCTTAAAACAATTCTCAATTTACTTTAAAATAATTTTTGAGTATTTTTTTCTCTGATTTTAGTTTTTAACTCACTTTTACATTTATAAAGTAATGATAATCGGAATTAGCATGCAGTGTTTACCTTTAAATGATTTTGCACACCCTGTGCATGTAATTTAAATAGTTAATAGTTTAACACTTTAACAGCCGACCGTTATAAAGGCGGCTTTCCCTGGTACGCCGGCGTTTTTTGCCGATATTCTATGACTCATAAAATAAAAACTATCTGTGATATGTCTATTATTCTTTTTTTATATGTACTATTGTTCTTTATATTTTTAGGGATGAAATAAAAAACATTTGTAATAAAAAATAATATTTATGAAAAAAAATTAAGAAAAGAGGTCTAAAATCGAAAAAAAAAAAACTCCAACATAAACAATCTTACATACTTGAGCTAATTATGTAACGTAATTTTTTTTTGTGTGGAATATTTTGAAGCAGGGATAGTAGCACAGGGGAACATTGCAGTCTGGGCAGTAATAAATGGTCTCTTTGCGCCCCCTTTTTCCGGTTTCTTTTTTTAAAATGTCGGCACACACTTTGCAAACTCGTGCGACTTTATCTTTCTTTTCCGAGCTTGGAATCCTCTCCATGAAGTGCCTGCCGACGAGCCTCGTGCTAGTCCCGACAGCATGTGGACCACGGGAGGGTCCTGCTTCAGCATCTGATGCAGTTTCCACCAGCTGTTCACCACAGTCCATCAGAAACTGCGAGAATCGCAGGCGGCGTCGTTGTTCTCTGGATTTTCTGGCGGCTGCTCCGCTGCTTGGTATGACCATCCATTACCTTCATCCATTTCCCTGATAGAAGTTGTTGCATGTCTGCCGCCGCGACAGCGGGTGGTCGAGCGCGCTCCTGACCGAACGCGTCCGCCGCGCGATCTCGTTCTGCCACGAAGTGTAGGTCTCGAGCGACCCCGGCTCCGTCCCTGGTCTGGTTCAGATACGTTTTCTGACATGTCAGCATCATCATTTACTTCATCTTGGACCGATACCACCTCTTGTAAGTCTTGAATTACCTCTGGAGAGAGAAAACACTAATAAAAATCTATACGTCGCAAAAAGGGTATATTTGATTAAAAATACAATAATAAAATACAATAATTTACCTTCAATTTGAATTTCCGGGTCTTCCTCAATGTCTGAGTCAACATCATTTACCAAAGCATCAAGAATTTCTTTAGAATCGAGCCGGTAACTGCGCCGAGCGGAAGCCATTTCGCGCCAAAATGCAAGGACGTACTCTCACGTTAGTGGCGTGGGCGCACTGGCGACGCGCCGTGAAAGATCGCTTGTCCTGTCTCCACCCCGCACCTCCCGTCGGTGAATCATACATGTGTGCGTAGATAAAGAGTCATTCTACACCGGGGTTACACGCCATTCACGCACCGGGCACGTGGTATTTAAACAGACGATAGGAAAGTCAAAGCCGTACGGAGTACGTGATCGGCGTACCGAGTTGATCGACACTGCCCGTACACAGTACGTGATCGGCTGTTAAAGTGTTAAGAAATATTTTTATGTAAAACTGAGCTAGGTGTAAGCTTAGCATAATCTTTTATTTCATTTTTATAGTCATTTGGCATTATGCTGAGACTGAGCTAAGATAGCCCAATGCAAATGTTAAGTTCGCGTTTTAACAGACTCATCGGAGTATTATACGTAAGTAAAGTCTGAGCAAACCTTATGTAAGCTCTATAGATCTCAGCCTAAACTGCTCGAACGGGCTTCCGAAAAATAATTTTACCTGAGTGAGCCTGTTGTTGGATGCATCCAGCTCCGCCAGGGTTGTCATCTTGCCGATCTCCTTCGGCAGACACATCAGTAGGTTATCAGGCACCAGAAGAACTTGCAGCGGCATCTGGCATACCTCCCGCGGTAGCTCTGTCAGCTGGTTGGAACTGTAAAGAA
Source organism: Leptidea sinapis (assembly GCF_905404315.1). Classification (NCBI taxonomy): domain Eukaryota; kingdom Metazoa; phylum Arthropoda; class Insecta; order Lepidoptera; family Pieridae; genus Leptidea; species Leptidea sinapis. The sequence continues at coordinate 15,034,496 of NC_066268.1, forward strand.
GGTTGTACAATCATTGCTGGTAGTATGTTTAAGCTATCACGAAATTAAGACAACCGTAAGGTACCGATTATATTTCGCTCATCTAAACTATTTAAAAAAAAATATATTTTGTTTCACTTTGTACTTATATTTCAATTCGAAGCAAATCAACGAAAGTACCTGAGTAAAACAAAATAGTTCAAATATATAAATGTCCGCATTGGGCTCTTGAAAAAAGCTGTAGGTATTCTGTTAACGAACACAGGGCTGCCTTACATGTAGACCTAGACAGTATAATACCTTAAGTATGATAAAAGAATCGCCAAAGTGATGGTAAAAAAGAGCATTCTATTAATGTTCACAAACTTAACCCAAAATGTGCTATCTGTCCATTCATTTATAGAGAATACTAGCTGAGCCAGCAAATATTGTATTGCCATATAAAGTAATAAAAAAACTTCAATAATTAAAATTTTTAGGGTATAGAAAATAGATGACGACCGATTCTCAGACCGGTAGGTCTGAATATATCGTACATACAATTTCTGGTACTACAATAATAATTATATTCGATTGCCATTTTGCAACTCTATTGCGTATGTGTGGATGGAATAGAATAATATTAAAATCGCGATATAAAAATGGGTGCTGATCGTAGATGGATGAAAATTTGAAATTTACGTATTTTTTAATGCTGAATCATAATAAATAAAAAAAAATTACCAAAAAAAACAAAACAAAAATTTTTAGGAGTGGGTGACCCTTATCATTTAGGGGTATGAAAATAGATGTTGGCTGATTCTACATACCCGACCTACCCGATATACACCCAAATTTTCAAACATATTGGTTTAGCCGTTTCGGAGGAGTTTGGTAACAAACACCGGGACACGAGAATATATAATAATTATCATACACATAATATAATAAAATAATAACATTTACACCTGTATGTTATCCAATTGCTCGACTCCTAAACCTAATAGAGAAAGTAAATAATCATAGGAGCTATGTAAATGTTTGATGTTTCCTTGAGAAAATTTCCAAGATAGGTACTCAGCTGCGAAATTCCTCAGAAAAAAGTACTCATAATAGAATGCCAATTAACATATCAGCAGATACTCAACACAAGATAAGTAGCATCTTCGAGAGTGTTGCCGCATCATCTAACAACATCAATGCACTCTATCCACTCATCAAGATCTATTAATAGCAGACTCTAGTTATATCGTTCGTATACCTAAGGCTCTTTTCACATCTCTCAGTTTTTCACTTTTCATTGCACAATACTGATTTCTACTAGGCTACATTGAACTCAACGTTTGTATTTTAACGCGTTAAAAACAGTGTTAAATGTGTTACGAATTATCGCGGCGATTCGAGTGTTTAACAACGAATGCCATCGTTTAGCATAATATGGCGTCTAAAAATTATCACTATGGTTGGTGGCTATACGTATACATAAAATATCAATTAGCGTATTAGCTTTTCGTCGCCCCGGATCAACGGCTTGGCGCCGTGCAGGACTAGCTCTATACCATTTATACCATTTACACTGTTTACGCACGGATCTCGGTAATCAAAGTACAAAACTGAGTGCCTACAGTAAGTGTACACAGTGGCGAATATCTGGTCTGGTATGGTATAATCGGACAAATTTCCGTAACTCAACGACTGCGCGCCTATTTTGCGTGTGTGGGGATATATTTGTTATTCCTGCCACCCCATTTCCTCCAGAAACCTTAGCAACCTCCTCTCCTTCCTAAAGAATTCTGGGAGTGTGTTTGGGGTGCCAAGATGTTGAGCCCGGTAAGTTGCTACACCTCGACAACGCCGAAGTACATAAGTAGCAATTTCCACTGCCACCATGCAGGCTCTGCGCAGAGTGCTGTCAGTTATGCCCCTATTAAATAGTTGTTTATTATAAGGACCGTGCCCGGTTTGGGCAGCCGTTATCTGACTAAGTTGGATTCTATTGAGCTTAATAAGGCGATTTTCCATACTGGCATCAATGTCGGGGAGTGTCTCCCGTGGCGAATATCTGATAGGGTATACAGTTTGATTTTTACTCCGGTACGAATGAACCTGAAGATTTAAATTTTAAACTAACAAAATCAACACATCAACCAATACCAACGTCCTTGTCCTAAGACATTCTGCGGCATGCCACTTTGGTGTCAGCGGTCAAAAAGTAATTCCACTCTCGTCGCGTCGTGATGCGCTCATGTGAACGAGCCTTTACGACCTCGAGCTGTGTATAAATCGTTCCGCGCTCAGACTAAACTCTGCTTTTATAACGCAATGGTATTACCACGAATGTAAGCAAATATGTTTTCTAATACTCGGTGCACGGCCTGTTCATATTTCGTGTTATTGTTTATGGTACGTTTAAATTTAACTGAAATCATGTGTTTTTTGTATTTCGCTCGGTATCGCAAGACTTTTACAACCAGATCTCCATTTACTTCACAATTGGCTAAGAAATAAATAGATTAAACTTTATACATAATATTCAAATTTGAATAGAGAGAGCCAGCCAATTAACGCTGTAGGAAGTGTTAAAACTTTAGAAAAATAAATAATTGGTCGTGATAGATGACCATCTGAAATGCTCAGAACCAATGCTTTACCTAAACAGAGATAGTGAGAGTGGTTTCATCGAGATGATGAAAATATAATTCGTTTGATGAAAGGTGTAATGAGCACAGAAAATATTTTTTTTAAATCGAAATTGATTATATTCATCACATTTCGTACCCAAAAGATACCCAACAGTTCATCCGTCATTCCATAAGGTCTCATAAACGGTGGGTAATAGCTACAGTGCTAAAATGTTAATCATAATTAAAACCAGGAAAACTAATACGCAATAGATTAAAAATGTGCATGCATAGTATTATAATATCTTCTATGACGTTTTTTATATCCGTACACTTTTGCCCACATGTACCAACCTAGGAGGTAAAATATATATAGCGCTGATTTAAAGTGGCTGTTAACTGGACGAGATAAAGTCTTATCTAAAGTTATTCACATCCCGCTTGTGCGTAATAGGAAAGATGAAACAATGCGCTTGACCCAGTTCGGCACGACTTTAACTTCAGATAGGAGTGACGTCTATAAAAAGATAAAAACATATGTATGTACATAACTAGTGTGCTAAATTTATTGGTCATTACATTCGAGCTAGTATAATGCGAGCGAACAATAGAGATATCATAAGTAACATATTATAATTTATCCCCCTTATTCATAATCGTCCGCTAACTTTAAACAGCCGCTTGGGAGTGTTTTTTCTCATTCTGACTTAGGTCAATAGAAGAACACACAGAGTGAGAATTAGCAATGCTTTAAGTTAGAAGACTATTATGAATAAGGGGGTATATCTATACAGTTTATTTAATATTACTTTTTACAAAATATTTCATATTTAAAACGCTTTTGAACTTTGAACATCATTCGTATTATACTGCATACGGCACTTTATAAACCATAGGTTCTCAACGTGACCGATAACGCCCCCTTGTGGGCGTTTGAGACTTTCGGGGGGCAGTAGAAGACCCAGAGAAAATTAGGGGGCATTGAGATGGCGCAGATGGGGCGTGGGTAGATTTAAAAATATAGTCCAAAAAGGCAAAAAATACACGAAAATACTCTAGAAAAAACATATTCTCAAAGTGGGCGGTGAGCAAAATAAGTATGAGAAACTATGTTATAAACTAATTTCTTATGTATTATGTTTGTTTACAGCCAATGTAAAATAATCTATTTGATTGAAAAGAGTGGTCGTTGAGTTTCTTGTATGTTCTTCTCATGAGCTATACTTTTTTCAATATAATAATATGGTAGATTCAGTAATTTAAATTTAATATTTATAGTGATGTTTTAAAAGCTCTTAGTTTAAGCCTAATTGAATAAAGTTTAGTTTTGACTTTGAGAGTGTTATGATCAATGAACGCGCGTTTAGCAAGGTTTAATACTCAATCAACCACCCAGCAACAAACATCAACAAATACTAACATCATAAGTATATAAATGTACCTATATATATATATTCACAGTAATGACACCACGATGCGATCCAAATTATTTAATATCACTGCGCTTGCCACCGAAACTTTGGAGCTTTGGTGAGCACCATTGTTAATTTATATGGTACTTACCACCAAAAAACGCTGGCTTAACATCCGGTGGCGGCTTAACCCAACCATACGCTCGATTATCGATTGTCACGAAGAACCTATTCACGTCAATGATTTACTTAATGTCGATGCTCAATAAAACTCTAAAACCTCCATAGCACAAATTGTTTTGCGTCTTCCTTGAAGCTCCTCTTTAAGAGTTGATACTGTATAATAAAATACACTGTCTTTCAGAGTGATACGCAGATATTACGGACGTTTATTTGCCACCGTCCTGGAATTATATCTGGCTTCTCTTGCATGCAAGCTTCAAACCCTTCTTCTGACCTTCAACCTTTCCAGCATATGAAGTGGCGAATGGTACTAATAACTTTAAAGCTCATCTTGACTGGTCTGGATAAATTATGACTGACACCCTTGTCAGCTGGACTGGTCGCCAGAAATTTTCGAGTTGAGTTTAGAAAAACACTGCCCTTTCCGATCGTGTAGTGTACACCTAGTTCAATCTTTCCCATCACTAGCCCATCCAAATTCAATCCTACTTTGTTGATATTACCCAGCCAAACTCACGATCTTTGCCTGGTCTTCTAGGTCATAGTGCGCACGGTCTATTATTATATTTTCCTCAAGATAAATTTATTGCAATACATTACGCATGTACCGCAATATGGAATCGATACAACAACGTAATGTTTTCAACACTAGTCTCTGATGTTGTAACATTTTATTGAATTAAGCCCGTAGTCACCTAAACCGGCTTAACATAATAATATTATGCCATTATGGGTTCAGGGAACTTGACTCAGTAGATACAGTTTCGATCATAATTTGTACAGCTTGCTCCAACTACTGCACTGCACATACATGATAGTGCCAGACACAACTATTCGGGTGACTCGGGACCATAAACGGCAATACTTTAAGTCGGTCATTCTAGCGCTCTACAAAGCGCAGCTCCGGCCACATAGGGAGTTTTGCTGTCATCTCTAGTCTGGGGCACACCACATCAGCTCGAACCATTTGACCGCGTCCAACGCTGAGCTGCGCCAATAGTCTGTAAATCCAGTGCTACGTGAAAGGCTAGATGAATTCGGGTTGCGTAGAGCGATTAATTCTATGTCTTCTACGGCATTTATTACCGGCAGATTTTTGAAGAACTGTTTGAATTGATTCTTGCTGCTGAATTCCACTTTCTAACGACAAGCCACAGATAAGGATATCATCAGATGGTGATCTGTATCTGTGATGTGGTTTCTCTATGATGCGGTTTTAAGGCACTTTCTTGCACTTGCAAAACTATAGTTATAGACCAAAAATATAGTTTTGAAGTGATAACTTCTGTAGGCGCACGGAACACTTTATATTAAATGAGATAGACCTGTCACATTAAAGTTTGTAAAGCTTTTGGGTAAAGTACGCACGTATCAACTAGCAGATAAGTTAGAGCAAAATAAAACAGAGTAATTTATGCACACTAAACATTTAGAAATATAATCTATTGTAAATATAGCTATTTTATGAATGAACAAATTTTTAAGGCTCATCTTGACAAAGTTTCACTTTTATCATGAAGTCTTAAGCAGTGAACGTTATATGACTATAGAAAGAAATCTAAAGAAAAGCGTATTTCATTTTTAAACGATAATCTCAAAACGGCATTCGATTTGTTCTAATATCGCATGTATATCGATATTTTTATGATTGGTGCAAACATTTATATGATGAATATGGATGTCTGTTTCCGAGTCATAGATGATTATATGTATTTATGTATGTTTAAGTAAGTATATCGTATTAAATATATCGTTTCACAAGCTATGCCTAATTTGGGGCGAGATAATGTGTCAATATTATTATTTTTATGGTGATCCTCTTTATGATATATAAAGGTCAAAGATTTAAATAACTTGAAGGTATTGAATGTGATGATAATTATTAATTTGAAAGATCCGTTACATTTAGGCCAAAATGAGTTATGTTAAGTGTGGTATTGTGACTAGTAATAGTGTCAAACCATCATGTCTGCACATATGCGGCTGGGTATTTTTTGCTGATACCAAATCGACGTCTTGGAACTGGATTCAATACCGGAGACGAGAATTAATAATAGACAAGGGTCAACGCACTGTCCGCGAGGGAAACTCGGAGAAAAAATCTATGCGGGATATTGTACGGATAAGGGGAGGTTAGCAACTTAAGTATTGAATGGTACAACTTTTATCTCAAATTTTATTTAATATCATTCTATTTGATAAAAGGAATTTACACAAAATCTTTACAGCTTTAGCTTGTATATTTCATACCTTAAGTGAGGTTCATCACATAAAACTTAGATAATTTATACGTCTAGACAAACTGCGACTGCTGTGATAACGTCGAAAAAAATAGCGACGAACTGTTAACCCCAATTTTCGGCACAGGACGCACACTAAAACAAAATGATAGACTATCGCGAGTGTAAGACCTAGCTTGTCAAGGACACTAAAGACTTGACCCATTATCATGCGTTGCCTAAGAGCAAGAGGCTCTCTCCAGACGTACCTATCTAAGTTATAAAAATAGTGTACTGTTAAATATATACTATAGATTTCACCAATGGGAGGCACCGTTGCACAGGATGCCGGCTTGATTATGGGAACCACAACGGCCCCTATTCCTGCCGTGAAGCAGTAATGTGTAAGCATTACTGTGTTTCGGTCTGAAGGGCGCCGTAGCTAGTGAAATTACTGAGCAAATGAGACTTAACATCTTATATCTCAAGGTGTTTGGAATTTATGGGTTTTTTCAAGAATCATGAGCGGTACTGCATTGTAATTGGCAGGGCGTATCAATTACCAGCAGTTGAACGTCCTGCTCGTCTCGTTCCTTGTTGTCATAAAAAAAATACGTCACCTGTGTCACTATTGCTATTTATGAGATATACAGTCCGCTGACAGCCAGATGGACGGACAGACATACGACAGAGGCACTTATACTAAAATAGTGTTCAAATTTAAATTCATATTCAAGCTCCCATTGGTTACGGTTACGCTTCTGGTGCTCTTATGAGGGCAGATAAGACCAGGGACCATACAACCCCGAATATTAGTTAATTCTTTGAAAAGTGTTACTCATTCATTTGATTACCACATTGATGATGTTACCTCTTGTAGGTGTAACCTATTCCTAACACCAGTGAAAGGGTAACCCTTTCAATAATTTAACTAGTGGTTAGGGTTACCCTTTTATTGAGGTATCCAATGGAAGAGGATAACCCCTTTAAAGGGTTTTCAGGGTAACCTTGGGGTTCCTAACGATTTGACTAACGCCGTTGGTGTGGGGGAACATACAGTTTATTAGAAATAAAAATTAGAACCACCGAGAATCGCATTATTTATATGTTTTGATAAAACAGACAATTTCCGACAAGCGTGATTCAAAACTTCCTAATTGGGTTAACGTTGTAAATCTCAGCTGTTTAACAATTATAATTAATGCAGGGTAGGTATGTAAGTGCAGTTGGCTTGTATTTAGTGCATAGCATTGTTGGCATTCCAAGTCATAGAACATGTGCAAGGTGCCTCGCAATAAATGCAACACCTGCACATTTAATACAAAACGGAAACAATTATATTCTACATGAGTCGTTCGAAATATTTAAAAATATAGTTAAGTATAATACAATATTTGCTACGGTTAATATATGTAAAGTATGTTTGTGTTGCTTTGTTTACTAATTATTGCTAATGATTGGTTTCGGTATAAATACCCCGAATTCGGTATTAATTTATAAAAAAAAATAACTTTTATCGTAACTGAGGTTTCCGATCAAAGAATGTGTTGCCTCAACTTATATTGACCATTATGACTAGAGTATTAAAGAAACGAAAAAAAACTACCTACGTTTAAAAAACCCGACTTCAAAAACTGTAAAGTATCAAATAACTAAAAATATAATTTAATACACCTCTTATGCAAACCTTTACCTTTAATATTAATAAAATACTATTATTTATATGTGCTACCTATTGATAGGTTTTAAGTCCGTGCCAAGCCCTAAACTAAATAAAACTTAATATTATAAACAGTTTACTTACTGTAATTATTTAGGTTGCCTGGCCTAGCGTGTCTGTCCGCTTGGGTTGTTTTGTTCTAGACAAAGCTATCCCGCTCAAAGTCACGCGTGTCGAGTGTAGGTACCTTTATTACATTTAGCTTGGCACCGACTTCAAAGCTATCAATATGTAGCACATAAAAATAATAGTATTTTATTAATATTAAAGGAAACGGTTTGCATAAGAGGTGTATTAAATTAAATTTTTAGTTGTTTAATACTTTACAGTTTTTAAAGTCGGTATTATTTTATTTTTTACGTTATAGTGTCAGTTAATAATAATATTATATAATCAACCTGAATAAAACTCCAAAAAAAAGCCGTACACAGAAAACAATTATGTCATCCAGGTAGAAAATTTTCATATAGATGTTCATAAAATGAAAACTACTGGGCCAAAATATGTAAAATTTTTATGGGACCAAATGACATCTATTTTGCATCAAACAAAAGAAGAAATACGTAAGTCGTGTCCAGAGTAATCGGTGTAGTATATACATAAAAAATACCGATCGAATTGATAACCTCCTCCCTTTTGAAGGCGGTTAAAAATGAATGAATTTAAGAAAAAATATGTGATGAAAAGATTCTCAAAATGACCCACTTTTGATATTAAGATTGAATTTAAAATATAAGCACTTATAAAATACAGCAGTCGGTTATAAATTGACTGAAACATCAATGACGCCACGGCTCAATAATCATCACAGCGAGCTTCGCTTGAAGTTTTGCTTTATTTATAATACGCGATATTATTCATTTTAAGTGTTTCCGCGGGTAATTCAAAGTAAATTGAGAAAACTACAGTTATTTGCGATAAACCTTATTTTATTTATATAGTTATACTAGCTGACCCAAGAACCTGACAAACGGTTCTGTAAATAATAAAAAAAATACTGTTTTATACGAATTTGCCAATAATATTTCAAAACAACATCAATAATTATTTCATAAAAAATACTCCCTGTTGGTATAATAAAATTGTTTCACAGCGGAACTGTCAAACCGTGCGCGTGCGTCACTTAATTCTCTCATAGAAAATATGCCCATACAAAAGAAATATTGAAAATAAAAATAATTATGGGTCCCAAATCGTAATAAAACTGTGCTATCTCTCAAGTTGGACCAAACTGCACTCCATGTAGTAATTTATATATATTAAGATTGATGAAAAAAAAAATTGAAAAGAGACGTGTACCGACATAATAGAAGAGTAATCCAAAATCTGTCTTCATACCAATTTATATATTTTAAATAATTTCTAATCCCTTAGTTTCTTCTAGTCACACAAGGACGTAAACAAGCTGCACGCTAATGCCAATCGCATTATGACGTCATACAACTACCTCAATCTACAGGAATTAACGTAGCATTTCCAAGTTTAATACGCGAGACAGCTATATCGTGCACTGGAATTTTGATAAAGAACGTGTGCGGTGGTAAATGACATAGTATCATCAAGTAATAACGCTTGTTAGCCTCGAACCAAAGGGATTAATATATATTTTATATTACGGCCAATGACATTCTATTCATATTGATGCACGACGTATAAAAACAAAGACAAAATTACTCCATAATAAGCTTCGAATGCAGCTATACATTGCCCATTTACTCCAATTGTTAAAAATATTCTTTGTCAATAAGCAGCAATGTAAAATATTTATTCAGTTTAGATTCGATTCGGTCAGTGACAGTTGACACACACGTCTAAAGAGAAAAGTGTGATTACATTGTCTTTAAGCGCACTTTTGCCGTTCCGCTATTAGACTGATAATGATATGTCCATGTGTATAGAACGTCGAACGAATCCAAATTTTTATTATCATATAGATACTTAAAAAACAATATTTTAGTTAGACGTTTTTCATTCAAGTGAGAGTATTTCTATGATATTTTGACAGTTAACCAAATTAACCACAAAGTAGCGCGGTATCTGTCGTTTGATAGTTGAAATACGTTATAGTAATTTATAGTTTTAATATGTCATATTTATCTATAATTACTCTACCTTGATCGATAGCTATTAGAATCAAGGCAGCGCCATTATTACGATAAATTAGCCAATGACATTCTTTCATCATTAGCACTTCCGCCGACGGCTTCCCCCAAAGATTTCCACCACCTGCCCTTATCCAACCTATTCCGGCGATCTTGACCAAATCGACCGCTCTGTGCCTCAAACGAATATTTTCGTTCTCAAACGTTAGAAACGTAAGAAAAGTTTAATTTCACCTCGAGTTCCTTGTATTGGATGGTTTCTCCTTAGTTGGTTCCTCTTTTTTTATTCAGTTGCTGCTTTATTAGTACAAATATTTTCCTTGCTTTCAGTTTTCTTGTTGCCATTGGGTACACATTGCAATAAGTTCTATATTGACGGACTTTGCAAAGGGAATGGATATCATTACCTATACATATACAGGGTGTCCCGTAATCAGTGGACCAACGGGATACCCGTGATAGGGGTGGTCATCATCTCTCGAAAACACCAAATTTTACTGTTCTAGGGCCAGTAGTTCAAAAGATATGATTTTTTAAGCATTATTTTGAAAATTCTACCCTTATCAACACAAAAGTTGAAAAAAAATATTTTTTATTTTTATTTTGCCCTGTTTCTTAACTTAAGGTGGCTGAGGAAACATGTGTCTTCACAATTAAATCCATTTTTGTGAATAAATATTGCCAAATTAAAAATTAAAAACCAAAACATGCGCAAATATCAAATAACTAAATTTGCAACGTGATGTTTGAAGCAAGCTAGTGCAAAAAAAATGTATGACAGCCTTGCGGACCATTATTTAAAAAACATCTGCAGTTCATACTGATTCCAAAAAGGTATAACAATATTACATTTTACAAAAAAAATAACTTAATAACCAATTTTAGACTCCAATTGCGAGAAACATTTAAGCGCTATCTATTCTGAGAATTATTTTGTTATCGAGAGAGAGATAACACAATATGCTATCTCTTTCTCGCTCAGGTACCTTTTTCGTTTACGGGGTCCTATTGGCCGACGCCTATGATCCCCACACCCTAATTTTTCAAATTATTCTTAGTTTCATCAGAGACTTGCTCATAGCTCGTAGCTGCACACGTGTTTTTTACTTCGCTACCATTACGACTCTTTTTTTTGGTGACTGACGCTTGAATTGGACCTTGTTTGTCTTTGTGATTTGGATACTGTTTGCCCGGATTTTATAAAATGCCTAATACCTATACTCCTCGTGAATATGCTGAGATGTATTTTATTTACGGTCTGTGTAATGCAAACGCTCGGCAAGCAGCCCGTACGTATCGTGAGCGCTATCCTAATCGCGACCGCTATCCGGATCATCGAATTTTTCTCCGTGTAAATAACGCGTATTTAGAAGGCAGAATTCCCGGAGCTGCAAACAACGTGGGAAGACCTAGAAGAGTCGATGAACTTCAAATACTGGCCGAAGTGACAGAAGAACCTTCTACGAGTGTTCGTCGTATTTCAAGACGTACTGGTATAGCAAAAACAACAGTACATCGCATTTTAAAAAGAAACAGTTTATACCCTTATCATATTCAACGAGTGCAGGCACTATTACCTGCTGATTATCAACGGAGGATAGATTTTTGTGCAGAGATGCTTCGCCGATGCCGACAAGATCCACTATTTTTCAATTCAATATTATGGAGCGATGAATCGTGTTTTAAAAGAGTTGGAGTGTTTAACATTCATAATTTACATGAATGGGCTGTTGTGAATCCACGTATTGTACGAGAAGATAGATTCCAGCACCAGTTTGGAGTCAATTTGTGGGCTGGAATCTTAGATGGTAAACTTATTGGTCCATTTGAGCTCCCACCGAGGCTTAATGGTGCTCGGTACTTGCAATTTTTAAGAAATGACTTAAGTAATTTATTAGCAAATGTACCACAGGAGGTATGTGAGAGGATGTGGTTACAGCATGATGGCGCACCCGCTCATTATTGCAGACAAGTGAGGGAATATTTAAACGAGTCTTACCCAAGTAGGTGGATTGGACGAGGAGGTACAATCCCATGGCCAGCTCGATCACCTGATCTTAATCCATTGGATTATTTTTTATGGGGATATTTTAAAGAATCCGTATATGAAACCGTTAACGATAACGAAAGACAGCTAAGACAAAAACTGAATGTGGTGAGTGAAAAAGTCAAAAATAATGAAAGGGCGTTAAAAAGTTTAAAAAGAAATTTTATAAGAAGATGCCGGCTATGCCTTAGAGTAAGAGGAAGACATTTCGAACATTTATTATAAGAAATAAATAAAAAAATTCTAACTATTTACTTTTGTTTTATTGTAAATTCCGCCAAGAAATTGCTATCTAATGTTGATTTAAAATAATTATTGTCTTTTATTGTTTCACAATAATGATTAATTATACCTTTTTGGAATCAGTATGAACTGCAGATGTTTTTTAAATAATGGTCCGCAAGGCTGTCATACATTTTTTTTGCACTAGCTTGCTTCAAACATCACGTTGCAAATTTAGTTATTTGATATTTGCGCATGTTTTGGTTTTTAATTTTTAATTTGGCAATATTTATTCACAAAAATGGATTTAATTGTGAAGACACATGTTTCCTCAGCCACCTTAAGTTAAGAAACAGGGCAAAATAAAAATAAAAAATATTTTTTTTCAACTTTTGTGTTGATAAGGGTAGAATTTTCAAAATAATGCTTAAAAAATCATATCTTTTGAACTACTGGCCCTAGAACAGTAAAATTTGGTGTTTTCGATAGATGATGACCACCCCTATCACGGGTATCCCGTTGGTCCACTGATTACGGGACACCCTGTATATAATGAAAATCGTCTTTGTTTGAGGCTCTTTCACGCCCAAACCATTGATCGTATCGACATGAAACTATCGCCATTCGATGCGAAATTTGTATTAGATTGTTTATGGCTACTTATTTTTCAAAGTCCAACGTTCCTTCCTTTTAAAATTTGCCCAGCGAAGCGAGCGGGAACGGCTAGTAATATTCTTTAATAAACTATTTGTATTTCATGCAAGGACAAGTCAACCAAGATATTATATGCACAAATTTAATAGGGATATAAACATCGAAGACGTAATTCTACTAATTATAAATCTTGTGAATATTTTCCGACAGTACAGTAACACCCACGTCCTCTGTCGAGATAATTAGCTTCGCCGATATGTTTATTGGCACGAGGGGCGATGCTATGCTGTAAGCAACCACACTGGACAATGTTTATTTAGGAACTCGTTTATATGAATTAAATTGTATGCGGATTGTAATTTCTAAACGATGGTTTATTAAGGCTGGGGACCGAGCCGATGGCCTTGAGGAAACGAGCGGAGCTAGGGTACCTCTCTCGCACAAGATCGCCAGAGTTTTTATTCAGAATTAGAAGCATTTTTAATTTATTACAAATAAAATACAATAATCTTTACAAAACTATGTCATAGTATTGGTGTATAAGGAATAAATCTTCATACAATTTTTATCTAGATTGAATGATTAGCATGGCTCCAACTGTATATATTTTGGTGATTATTTTGCACTATCTGTAACAACTACAAATGTAGATAAACAAGTGAATATATAATGTATAGAAATATAAGTTTTATATGAACCGTCAAGAAATTGTTTCAATAATGCGCTATTGTGGCGATTTCTTGAGATAGTGGCCATAAACTTGATATCTTTATGAATATGAGTATTATTCCTTGGCTTGGTTTAGTGAATTAAAATAACGATAACATTTTAAAAATCCTTCGCTCCGCCAACCTAGTTATGATAGTCGTGGACATCCTCTTCACTTCACTGCAGGTTTACTACTTCAGCTGCAGTTTCACCAAGATTTTGAATTATTTTAATATTTGTTCAAATTAACTGATAATTATTGTCTTAATAACATTAATATTATAACCACCAGTTAGATTTTTTTATGATAATAAGAGATGAGACGAGCAAGACGTTGAGCTGATGGTAATTGATAGGTCCTGCCCATAACAATGCAGTGCCGCTCAGGTTTCTTGAAAAACCCAAAATTTTTGAGCGGCCCTACAACTGCGCTCGTCAACTTGAGACATAAGATCCCTCATTTGCCCAGTAATTTCACTAGATACCACGTCCTTCAGAGCGAAACACAATAATGCCTACACATTACTGCTTCACGGCAGAGATAGGAGCCGTTGTAGTACCCATAATCTGATTAGGGATAAACGAGCTCAAAGGGCGGGATGGCAATTATAGACGATTGGTGGCCCTCTCTAATATAAAACTTTAGGACTCACTGTGCAGCATTTTACATTCTAATTCCCAAAGTATATGTGAACGGTTCTAACTTATAAATTAATCATAATATCAACTGCAATTTTTCGTACCAAATAAAGTACTAACTGTTTGCATTCATAAATAACGAGTACTGACGAGTAATGAAGTAGTGGAATAAGTACAATGTTGCATATTTTTAAAGAGCGCTATAAAGAACGGTGGGGAATTGCGGTGTTTTTTCTTCCTCCACCTACTGGCATCAAAAACATTAACTTTATGACATAATATAATACACAAAGACAATGTTAATTTTGTCCAGCCAGACAGCTCATAGACACAGCATCGTCAATATTATCAACTAGGGTGATATAATTTAAGCAGGAATCGCCCCTCTATTACAATTTTCCCCTCATGCTGCACATTATTTTCTCTATCCTGTTTAGTGGAGTTTCAAGGTCGACTAATATGCACCTATTGATTTATGCCGTTAAGTCACAGACTAACACGTGTAGGAGTTTTCAAAAATAAGATGTCCAATAATAACTTGGTTTACGAATATTTAAACAACGTACTGCTTAGCATTACTAGTATTTCAGTTTAACTTCATAGTAAGAACAGAAATTGGTCAATTTAAGGGTAAACCAGCTAGTTTATATCGTTATTACCAATACTTCTATGACGTTATGTGAAGACGAATGTGAAACGAATCATATTAATTATTTCAATATATCCAACAACAGTAAAAATTATATTCGTACCTAAATATATATAATTTGAGATTCGAGTTCGTGAGAAACCATTTGTTATTTGCAAGTATATTTTGCTTTTATATAGATTTTTTTTTTAATTTTGATTTAATAATGAATAGAAATAATGCATATTTTTACAAACTGTTTTGTTTTTAGAGCGCCACCAAGGAACATCTTAATATATATAAATTACGTGACACGTTGTTTGTCCACGATGGACTCCTAAACTAATAAACGGAATTTAATGGGGATTACTTCATGGAGTTTAGTCCAACTTGACAGATAGAAATGTTTTTATTTCGATTTGGGACCCACAATTATTTTATTTCCAATAATTGTTTTGTATGGACATATATTCTGTGAGAAATTTACTGACGGACGGTTTGACCGTTCTGGTGTGAGGCAAGTTATAATAGATACAAAGCTAAGGTGGAAAACAACGCTACATATAATTTTATTTGATAACGATATAATAAACATTCAAAACTGTAAGACGCGGACGTAAACAAACCACATTTTCATTCACTAGTACATCTTGCGCAACATAACAGTTACATTGAGAGGAAATTTACATAGTTATACCACTTTGCAACCTAATAGTGTGAAATGATTCGCTAGTAGGAAGGAATCGATAACCTTAACAAATACTTTTGGAAGTTTCAGTATCGTGTCCGCTTAGATAAGTGGTCCTAAACAATTCTTATGTTTTTTATATCAATAAGGGACCGGACGAGCAGCTGATGGTAACAGACAGCTGTCCATCACAATGCAGTGCCGCTCAGAATTCTTTAAAAACTCAAAAATCCTGAGCGGCACTACAATTGCGCTCATCTCCTTGACACATAAGATGTTAAGTCTCCTTTGCCCAGTAATTTAACTAGCGACGGCCTTTTGACCGAAAAAATTATTAGAAGATTTTCCATTATGATGTAGACCGTATATTTTTTTTACACCATCAGAAAGTAAAGATTTTAACGAATAGAAAGCACACAAACTTTTTGAAAAATTGATATTTTGACGGGTGAAATTTTGAAATAAGGGTTCTTTTCCGATATTTGAGTCAAACTAAGGTGAAAAAATAAATATTACAATTCAAATAATTTAAAGTGTATTTGGGACATAAAAAGGTAACTTTTTACAATATTTCAAGTTATTTTTTGTAATAGGAAAATAAAAAAACAAAAACTTGGTTTTTTGAGTTTTTCATATAAACTTTGAAGTTATGTGAAAAAAGTGTGAATACAAAAGATGTAGATCTCGTTATTACCTACAACTTTGCAATTTAACTTTTTGTCATAGGACTCGTAGTTTTGCCGGAAACCGTTTTTTACCCTAAAACACCCCCCATTTCCACTTTCCGACCTCAGAACGCCCGTAATTTGTTTTTCCTTTCGTTTTTGTCATATTCTCGTCCTTTTCCAATGGGTTTCATCCTACTATTTTTTTTTTTCACTTTTTATCATTTTCAAAGGCATCGGCACTGGTCTACTCTTGGCAAAATCTAAATAATCACTCACTATCCTCAGCTGGTATTACCTGCTATGGGTGATATGAATAATTCACTTGTACTTAGAGCAATGGATGGCTTTTCGGAACAATAACTCTCTATAGTAGCGCCGCGTAGTTTTTTCGGGAAACGGTAAAAACAGGTTGTACACAATTTGTCAGTTACGCAAACCCGCCATTGTCTGGTCAGCACGCGTGAACTACTTTCGCGGTACAATAATTTATAATGGACACTCAAACAAACACAGCCATAATCCAGGGTCACAATAGTTTTCTATGGGTTAGTGGATTTCACAAATAAAAAGTATAAATGGTACATTGAATACATTATTCTAAAACTCGGATGTTTGCTGAACATTCCGTGGCCTACTTTAAAAAAATGCCTGCTTTACACAGCGCATAGTTCCTCCAGGATGAATACAACTACTGAATCAAATATGCTTTCTATGTAGAATATAATAATATTTTAGTACCATAACATTATTATGCCTCATAATCATACGCAAAACCTATCCCTTGAAATAAATAATATACAAATAATAATAAAATAAATAAAAATAAATTTTAAACTTAGTTTAGTATGAAACGTGCAGTGATTTGACATAAGTTTGAAATAGTAATTACAATATAAGCGCGATAAAATAAAATCCGGCCAAGTTTGAAAGCGAACAGTTGCTTAAAATGTAGTGGATTTCGGCTACCTCCGTTTTTCACAAGATTATAGCCGTTATCTGTCAACTTATCAATCACTGCACGATTCATACAATCGAGTGAATCACTTTTTTTTCTTAGTTTCGATAGGCTTGTTGTACAATTAGATAAAAGTATATTAGTAAGATATACTTTAGTGTATTAATCATTATTTTTTTAAAGCGAGTACATTTAGATTTTTCGATTTATTGCCACCATCATTGCTCGTATGAATCCAGATTATCTAGATTAGACTTTTAGTAAGAAACTATACCTTTATATTTTTTTAGATAAAAAACGTTTTTTGTACCTGAGTATATGTACATCATAGCATCAAGACAAGTCAGTATCATAAGCCTTCTAATAAAATCTTATGATCATAAGATATAAGTTATTTATGATTATATTTATATATAAATAAACATCAATACACAGACCCGAATCGGTGGTCTGAGAAAACTTATTTAAGTCCATAAGTGACCATATATAGCTAACTCGGTTAAATATTGTCTTACTCGACTTGGTTGGGCAATAATAGGTAATAAATGTGCCTTTATAAGGGCGACGAAATACATAAAGATTTAACTTTAAAATAAAACCGGTTCAGTAGCATCGTACGACATTACATTTTATAAAAAAAAATATTATATGCATGATGGCCGCTATGGTTTTCACCACATCGGTTTTTTTAATTATTTGCTGAAAACCATAGATTTACAATATACTAGTGTATATTTAAACAAATCATGCGCGAGGGAAGAACGTCATAATATAATAATATTAATATTTTGAGTATGTATGAAAATCAATTGGTAATAAGTGATAACCTCGCCTCTCAGATTATTGATAGCATAAGATAGCTATACGCGCTATTTACAACTGTCCTAAAGTATCATTAAGAGAAAAATTTAGGGAAATAAACATTTAAACTGTTATTATTTTATTGATAACTAGCTGACCTGACAGACGTTGTTCTGTATATAATTAATAAAATATATGTTTTTATATGAATTTGTCAATAATATATCATAACATCAAAAATTACTTCGTAAAATATGCACCCTGCTGTTGTAATGAAATTGTTTCACAGCAGAACTGTCAAACCGTGCGTCAATATTTTCTCTCATAGAAATTATGTATGGATACATCAAAGTAAAAACAAATTTGTTGTTTTTATTTAATTTAGCAGCATTTTCCTATTTGTTCACCTTTTAAACCTTCTCTGGACTTCCACAAATAATTCAAGACCAAAATTAGCCAAATCGGTCCAGCCGTTGTCGAGTTTTAGCGAGACTAACGAACAGCAATCCATTTTTATATATATAGATGTACCTAATGCATGTATAGATGTACCTAATGCATGTACAAAGTCATACGGCCTTTCAAATAAAATTGGCATAAAGTTATAACTAAGCATAAACCAAGAATATGTAAAATGTTTACAAATAGACATTTTGCTTACGAATGGTTTGTTCGGACGTATAACGTTTCCCGCGTTTATTTGCAAGGCAGCTTGTCATTAGGAAAACTTCAGAATTATCAATGTATTGACAGTGTTGTCAACAATAATGTAAACATTTTGCACTTTATTTGTTTATCATCAGTTATAACTTTATACCAAGTTTATTTCTAAGGCCGTATGTATCGTACTTTCTAGAAAATGTGATAATCATAGCGTTAACAGATGGAACAAACATAAGCGTGTTTTGCTACTTAGGTCGAGGTAGTAAGTCTTTTGAAGGGCGATGTATATGCTTTTACGATTTTTGTAAATGAAAATAAGGGACGAGATGTGCAGGACCTTGAGTTGATGGTAATTGATACGCCCTGCCCATTGCAGTGCCGCTCAATATTCTTGAAAAAACCCAAAAATTCTAGGAGGCACTACAATTGCGCTCGTCACCTTGAGACAAGATATCAAGTCTCATTTGCCCAGTAATTTCACTATCTACGGCGCCCTTCAGACCGAAACACAGTAATGCTTACACTCTACTGTTTCACGGCAGAAATAGGCGCCGTTGTGGTACGCAGAATCTTGCCGGCAATCTGTGTAAAGGAGTCTCCCACTTGTAACATATCCCAGGGAATGTACAAAACAAATGTAGTACGAAATTTTAAAAAATATTAAAAGACGATTAATTGGTAAAGATAACTATAACATAAATGACTTTCTTAATGATACCACAGGTTCGGAATAGAGCGACCGCTCTCAGGTCATTTAAATTATAAATTTGATTTTCTCAAAATTTAGGAAAAAATCCGATGAGTTTCTTTCTCTCTCCTCTCTCTATCTCATTGAGGTCTGAGGCATAAATTTTCGATGTTTATTTCTGACGTTCAAGAAGTGATTTCATATTCTAATTGAAAAATTAATTCAATTTGAAAGTACTGCCCGAAACTAGATTATTTTAGCAAAAGCATTCCCGTAAGTATAATAATGTACAATTGTATATGCGAATAATAGTTCTGGGAGAGTTTTGCGCCGTCCTCCCTCTTAAAGCGTTTGTTTCGGGGAAGACGACCCAAAGAGAATTAATTTTAAGACAATAATAAATACCTTTATTGACCCTTATAGCCTGCAATAGGTCTGCTACAGTTTTTGGTAATCACAAAGAGCTCCATAAGTCCATAACAAACTCTTTGTTCGTCAGCCGTCACGGTAACCGCGTGTGCGACGAAGCGTGGTCACGTGGTCACAACCGACCAAGAGCACCAAGCTATGATTTAATATCTGAACTGAATGTTGTTTTTACGCAACGTTATTAGCAAACGTATGTAGTAAGATATGTGATTCAATTTCAACAATTACGACAGCTGATGTCCAGGAGGGTTTAATTGTGGATTGTGGTTAGAGCTTGGCAATCGAAATTTGGGAACCAGTGAACGTTTTAGTACCTAATTGGAGAACTCTTTATTCGGTTCTGATCTACCCTAAACCACAATTTTACGATCTTAGGTACACTTAAGTCAGTTAATCGTAAAAGATAATGAATAAAGCGGTTTCGAAAGTTTTGTCCATCTACCTTCATAATCAATTAATTTGACAGAGCAAACTAAAAATTTTAGTCATAAAATGCAGGTCTAACCTGCATAAAGATTTTTTTAACCATAATCATAACGATGGTTTCTCTTGTAATCGAGTATATTGAAAAAACATTAAAAATTTTTAACCACCACTCCTCAACCGCACGGGATAACGAAACGCTTACGCGGTAGGACTCGCCTAGTCAACTATCCCAGTTAACAAGGAATTATGAAACGCACAGATTATGTTTACATTGCACTTAAATACATATACACAAAAATATTTTAACCATTTCCTTTAATTATTCCATATATATATATATATATACAACAGGGAGTGTTTGGAAGAGCTACCCGAACTGAATACTGCCGCGATGCCGCCATATTCCAACATCGCACCATATGCCAAAAGCTCAAATAAGGTCCGTAATTCAGATGGCGTCTCAATATGAATTCCATTTTTAAGTGTAGTGGTATAGAACCATACTTATAATTTTTACTTTAAATACGCTAGCCATCTGTGCTGTAAAGTGTAAATGACTGTGAGTCAACATTTTATCTTGGAAAGAAGTGATTACTACACTATCGCCGAAACTGACACGTCAACTTATTAGCCTGAATAGAGATGACATCCGAATCATTGTTGTGGCACCCTAACGGGTCACACATCACTAAACAAGCACCTTTTTACAATCGGCGTAACGGACAGTCCTAAGTACAGGGACTTTCTAGCCGAGGATGAAACAGTCACTCATGTTATCCTGGAAATCCTGTGGTGGGGTGGCCAACCAACGGGCAAAAACCTTAGTAAATACAAGGTCGCTCCTGGAAGTCTGCGAACACCCCAGGAGTGTTCTGTTCTTCCGGACGGAGCCTGGCCAACACTGCACGCAAATTGGACCCAACTTAGTGGTCTAATTGCGGAAACAGGAGCCCCTTTACCAATACCAACACCTTATAGCAAATTTTTGTGACAACCCTTGCATATTTTTAGCAACTAGACGTCAAGACACGACAGCGTTGTAAGTATTTAGCGGCAGAACAATGGAGCTGTTCCTCTATTTGTATTTTTTAGCACACATAAATTAATTGGTATCCAATAAGAGTATTTTAGTTTCCTTTCTATTGGTTCAATTTACAATGTCTTATCATTCTCTCACTTCTGGAAAACAACACAAGGGGTGATTAACACTACAATAGCGCTCGAACCATCCGTGGAAATGTTTATATTCTCAGATGTATGTCGAGTTTTGTTTCCAATTGCGGTGTGTCAATACACCGTTCAATGCTTCACAATGGTGCTGACATCTGCGTTATAACTGAGCTTTGCACTTTATGTAGGTAGATACTTAATTAGTTATTAGTGTATTTTTGCGTCTTCTGGTAGTTCAAGGCTGGTTTGATAGCAGATACCGTCTTTGGCTCATATATGTATATATATATACATTTTAAGTTAGCAATCGATCATTTAGAGTCATCTATGTCCTAGATTATAATATGGTTTTGCCGTGCCGCTATCGTGAAATTTTCTAAACAAATACATATATAATAATTCCTAATTATATTAATTAAATGATTTTTTTTTTAATTTTAAAACAAACAAATTATATATTTAGAAAACAATTTTTAACACCCTTACTTACGTGGTCGCACAATTAGGTACAAAGTAGGTGTCCGTGCCTACATTAGCGTGCGGCTACTAAGTAGATTAGGTACTTACAGGACGTTCCGAAATGATATTATGGTAAGCTGATTTATTTAGGTGAATTATGTATTTGATTTTTTGAAGTTATACTTCTTTAGGCGCGTTATGAAAAAAATATGAGTTACATTTTAAGATGCTCACGCATCACTGTAACACATAAGTAACAGGATGAAGTTGGTTCTTAAAATTTTCTGACGTTTGCGACATTTGTTATTTTCTTTTTGGTTTCTTCGTCCATTATTAGGACGGAAGGGCTCAAGCCCATTAAGTCGTATTCGTTATTTTATAATTAATTGTCAAAGCCACAACAAACGTAGAATAGCAGGAGGAATAAATAATTTTAAGGATTTTTGCTTTGTTACGCCAAAATATAACTTTTGCATATATAAGTACACACTCACTTTTTTTATGATTACGGTAATGTGTTTACCGTGTATTTATTTAATGTCACCATTGTGGCGCCAAGCTGTATACTATTCGCGACATTATTAAGGGAAGTATACGTGCATACCTGGATATATGTGTATGGGACCGTGACACCAGCGGTCAACGACCCGCCCACTGCTCTCTACGTCGCGACTACGCCCTACTAAGATACTAACACAAACGCGAACGATATCACAATAACGACTACACGTGCTCGTTACCAAATAGTGACTCTACTATTTACGAATTACAATCCTTATCTAACTTTCGATTTCTTGAGACTATCAGTCAAGCATTGGAGAATGATTCTTTTTTGCCTAAGTTAAACGTAGAAGATAATTTCAATTGAAATTTGTTCTGACCATAGACTTGGAATATACTAATGTACAGACGGACCTACCGCAGCCCGATAATGCGTGGTCAATTTAGATTTATCGATGTGTTTGTATTTAATAATATTCATAATACTATGGAGCTTATGCCAGGCGTGGCTGACTGTTCTATTCTATTTTTCCTACTGAAGCTTCTGTGGAAGATACACCACAATTTAGCCAACATCACGTTGAAGAAGACCTCAAAGCTTTGAGTATATGTTTTCAAATTTTAACGGTAGTTATCCGTGCTAAGATTGAAACAAGTTTATTTTATATCATGTAACAGTAACAATAGATTCGCTTACTCTATCTTGCTGCATGTTAGAGATGGTTTAAATAAACAATTGAAAACTTTTCTACCATGAGAACAGTCGACTTAGTGGTAGTTTTCTTATAAAAAAAACATAACCCAAACGAAGTTTTCTGAGATAAGGCCATCTCGTTGTTTCCTTTCAAAACTTTCCTTTAGTTTAATATATAATAAAATGATATCATGCGAATTATTGAAGACACACAATGTCTCGTCACCTCTATTGGCAACTCCAAGTGATCTTGGCGTTCGTACTGGAAGAACTGCAAACAAGGTATAAATTTCCTTCCCATGTTTAGACAGACAGGGTGTCCCGGAACGTAACGATAACCTGGCATCGCAGGGAAAGGTCCTCTTATGACGATCTACATACAGTAGACTCCACTACCAAGCACTTGAAAAATGAATAAAAATATATACTAGCCGGAGGGGTATTTTTCGGCATTGTGAGTGAAGATTTGAATTGCTTGTAGGTTTTAATACTGTTGCGTCCTCGCAAGAAGCCAAACTAGTTGTTGGGAAATTAAGCAATACGGAACTAAATGTTTTTTTTTTTCAATTTCTTCCCACTGTACAGAGTACACTGATATACGGCCAGGATCACTAGTTAACAACAAATCTAAATAGAACAATCTTATCGTTCTTTCACCTACTCTCCAATCAAAAGATACCAGGCTCGCATAAAACATAGTCATTAGCGAAGTAGAACGCTTTGATAAAAACAATATAGAGCGTCGCGTGTTCATCACTTCAATTAGGTGATTAAGGTGCGCCTGGTATGAATGCACTGTTTCTGTTATAATTGGGTTATTACAGCGACTATCTACAGCCGTGTGTATTATTTATTCTGATGCAGTTATTGAAAGATTGTGTTGCATTAATCTCACAAATTAATTCTCCGATTAATGACTTTTAGTAAGATATTCTGTGAAAGTGGAATTATATTTAGGAAGCACGATTTAGACTAAGAATTTCTGGACTGTATTCTGTTCATGATAAAATAAAAGTGATGTTTGATGAATTTGTCCAAAGAAAACTTAATACTGCCAGCGACCACTTCTGGCAGTATTAAGTATGAAGTGTGGGGAAGATTCTAGAGCAGGCCAACTTCCGCAAGGGATTGTGATGCGGATGGAAAACAATAGGATTTGTAATAGAAATGTAATAATAATAATAATAATAATAATAATAATAATAATATATTTATTTGCAAAAAACATAGTATACAATGGAGTTTAAATTTAAATAAATAATAAGAGCTTACATGTTTTGCCAGCACTATTCCCAGCATGCAAATATTTAAACACAATGAATATAATCAGAATTTCATTTCCATAAATTCCTTAATACTATAAAAATTATAATCATTTAGCCCACTATATAGTTTATTCTTGAATAATCTAGAATTTAAAATTTTTATGCTACTCGGTAACTTATTATAAATACGAACACAATTACATACACAACTTTTATTATATTTGGTAATTTTTGGAACATCATGAAGAACGAGTCTTTGTGGATCACGTCGGTTCCGCG
Source organism: Leptidea sinapis (assembly GCF_905404315.1). Taxonomy (NCBI): domain Eukaryota; kingdom Metazoa; phylum Arthropoda; class Insecta; order Lepidoptera; family Pieridae; genus Leptidea; species Leptidea sinapis. The sequence goes on from NC_066268.1 coordinate 15,059,295, forward strand.
GATTTAGATCATTAGCTGATTTAAACAATTCTTTTTTTTTTTACAAACACATACATATCTCGAAGATGTAAGCAGAACTTTCTTCGCCATGCTACGAACTTACAGTATTATCTAGCTTTACAAATTAAATTTGATGAACGATGCGGGACTCGAATCCGCGACCTCTCGGGTTCCGTCCGAGCGCTCTTCCACTGAGCCAACCGTCCGAGTGACATATATGACGTACGTTAGTTTAGATAGCAAATTTAATTTGTAATTAATCCCAGGGGTTATCTTTATATATATAATTCTTCTGTACGTGTGTTGACAGTGAACTCCTCCTAAAAGGCTGGACCGATATGAATGAAATTTTCTGTTTGGAATGAATTTCTGAGTGGATTCGAGGACGGTTTAGATTCACAATTGAAATACCTCCTAAATGGCTGGATCTATTTTGATGATTTTTTAGAGTGTTCCAGTGAATTTGAGATTGGTTTAATAGATTCTCAATACAGTCGACATATAATTCTCCTTCGTATGTTAGTGATCTCCTCCTAACGTATGGACCGATTTTTCAAATTTAACATGTGTATACAGGACAATGAATGTCGGGTCCGCTAGTATATATATATATATATACTTTAAAAAAATAACATATTGTTAAAATTAACTACCATGCGTGCTTTTAAAATTAGAAGGCCGACAAGGCTCCAGAGATTCTCCTGGTCCTCCCATAATCTGTTATATGAACCCACCCAGACTGCTACTAAAAGTCGTTGAACTCAAAACCAATTCGCGAACATCTGCCAATAATTATAATCTCTATACCCGGCCTTCACTCAACTCTCAAGCACTAACCACTTGATAGACTTATATAAATATGAATTTTCTAAAGAGCTCATATAAAAGGGGCGATGCCTTCAGAGGCACGTCCCATTCTCAATCCATCCTCTAAGCATAATATGAGATCAGCAGTTTTTTATGGATGGGAAGGTTACCGCGAGCTTGCAGACCACCTGATATCCTGGTGAGTCTGGCTCACCTCAGATTAGTCACCTTTTTTATGGAAGAGGGAAGCGAAAAGAGCGTATGGATCACTTAATTGTGATGATTGCCGCCGCGCCGCCTAGATTCTTGTAATATTTTTTTATATGAAAATAAGGGACTACACTAGCAGACGTTCAGCTGATGGTAATTGATACGCCTTGTCCATTACAAAGCAGTGCCACTCTGCGAGCGAGAGAGCGGCACTACATGCGCTCGTCACCTTGAGACAGAGGATGTTAAGTCTCATTTGCCCAGTAATTTCCCTAGCTACGGCACCCTTCAGACCGAAACACAGTTATGTTTACAAATTACTGCTTCAGGGCAGAATGTGGTACCCATAAACTAGCCGGCATCCTATGCAAAGGAGCCTCTCAATGGTAAATAGCAGAGGAATGGTTGAACGAGCTTTTTCGAATGAAATCGTGACGATGTTAAGAATACGTAAGTACATTGAATATCATTAAAAGAATACTTGCTATGTGTTCTACAAACAATATCGAATCTAAAAAAAAACATTTATAGATGTTTGTCTGTATGTATGTTCGAGCAAAACGCAAAAACTACTTGTCACGCTTGATGCAGTGCAAGTATTTTTGCTGCTTTATAACATATATATATATATTTCAATATGAAATCCAACTTTTTAGTTTCCCTGTAATCATACTAGGCCCTGAAGTCAAAGTTAAATAAAATGTAATCAATTTTTAGCTTAAACAACGCTTAAACTAAGCGTTTTTGAATCGTCGGAAAAATATGTTAGGAAAAAGTATAGCTCGTGAGAAGAACATACAAGAAACACAACGTCCACTCTTTTCCGAGCGCGATAAACATAAAAATTTCCGAATTAATGCTATTAGCAATATTTACGAGGACCCAGAAAATGAAAGCCAATGATAACACTATCACAGATGCACGCTGCACCTTTGTTTCTTATCTGATATCAGATTCAGGGATCTCCTATAAGTAGAATTCTGATACCCCAGTTCATAACAAACAAATATCAGTTACTAATAACTATAAAATAAATAGGTAATATTCTTTTATTATTAGGATACATTTTGCTGTAAAAATCGAACTATCTAATCAGTTAGAAGACGACTGGTTTTGGCAGTTCTTTCGACAATTAGAGTCATAATCCATCACGTCTTTTTACCAGTGAAGCAGTAATATGTAAACATTACTGTGTTTCGGTCTGAAGAGTGCCGTAGCTTGTGAAATTACTAGGCAAATGAGACTTAACATCGTATGTCTCAAGGTAACGACCGCAATTGTAGTGCCTCTAATTTTTGAGATTTTCAAGAATCCTGAGCGGCACTGCATTGTAATGGGCAGGGCGTATCAATTACCATCAGCTGAACGCCCTGCTCGTCTCGTCCCTTATTTAGTCGTTAGTTACTCTTTCACGACTACCGAACCAGTTTTGATGAAAATAAGCAATCTGAACATACCTAGTATACAGGGGCGTGCATTGGTTTTATTTAGCAAGGTGGGCATTCTAGATTTCAATAGTCGTAGTTGAGCATTAGTTTGACAGTACTAGGTTTTGAGGTCTAAATATTGAAGATGTATATCGAATCTGGAGACTGCCTACCGTAGGTATTTAGGATCTAGCAGCTTAAGGAAAAAAATTAGGAGTGTGTGTTCAATACGAGTTTGGTAATAAATTGCGGAAGCAAATTAAACTAAATCAACTTTTACACTAGTTCTATATTTATTTAGGTTTTTAACGAGGTAGGCACTGCCTAATTGCCTTTATGGTGTGCAAGCCACTGCTAGTATGACACTCTGAGGGCAGCATGTAGTTAATATTATATATCCCTATCGGACAGAAGCCATACAGGTGAAATAATCGATTTTAGTTATGTGTTCTCTCGAGAAATTACTAACTGATGCCAACCAGTCCACCGCTGCGATAATACAAATATCCAGATCGGGGAGGATTAATACATTACTACGATGCTTTCAAGACACTCAAGAAGGTAGTTAGGTCGTAAATGACCTAAATACCTTCAGCTGACCTTTAAAATTCGTCCAGAAAACTCCGTTATTCCTCTATCATTAAAGTATTTGTTATGTTTTATTATGATTTGTTGTTAATACACAAATAAAATTCGAAAACAAAATTTTATGAACGGTGCGGGACTCGAACCCACGACCTCTTCCGTTCCGTGCGAGTGCGAGCTTCCAACTGAGCTGACCGTTCGAGTGACGTATCGTCATAAAATCTTGTATGCTTTGTTCAACTCTCAGGTTGTGGCTTCGTCTAAACACTCTAAAGGATCTACTTTATAGTTGATAACCTGCTCAACCCCAATATTTGCATATTAGGAAATTTACTTGAGATGTCGCTCTTGCTAATCTAAACAATTAGTTATGTTTTTAAAGTGATTCTCACTTCTGCCATTAATAGATACACAAATAAAATTTAAATTTGAAAATTTATATTTGATAATTTTATTTAAAGTATCTGATCAGATAGGTCTAGTAGATATAATTTGATTATTGCTCAGGTGAATCTCAATTTTGCAAATAACTATATAATAATAGCCTCAACAAATATTGTAAACTAGATTAAACCAACAGCAAAATAAATTATTTTTCTTCTGATTCAGTATGGAAAAATAATAAAAATCAACAGGAATGAGGCTCTTTGCCCAAGTCAAGTCACACAGCACACTACTCATAGCGCTCAACCAACGGGTTTGCATTTTACAATATTACATGAATAAGCCAATACCAGACGTATGTGAGAGCAGTAACGTCAATGAGACTCGTCACTCGGCGGACGCGGTCGGTCGTCGCGTTTGACTCGTTCGGGTTACTACTTGACACTCGCTCACGAGCCGAGTCTCCCCGAGCCGCTAACACACGCTCGGCGCCGAGTGCCGACAGCCGACTGCTGCCCCGCCCGGCGCTCGCCACACGCCGCGGTTGTCGTGTTGCGGTGAAACACCGCTCCTACTAGGTTGACCATAAATTCACAAAAACTTATCTTTGTCACCGAACACACATTGTTGTTAGAGAATCACTATTACTATTATTACCAGTGGGAGGCGACCTTGCACAGGATGCCGGCTAGATAATGGGTAGCATAACGGCGCCTATTTCTGCCGTGAAGCAATAATGTGTAAACATTTTTGTGTTTCGGCCCTTCAGGGCACCGTAGCTAGCGAAATTACCGAACTGGGCAAAAGAGACTTAACATCTTATGTCTCAAAGTGACGAGCGCAGTTGTAGTGCCGCTCAGATTTTTTGGGGGTTTTCAAGAATCCAGAGCGGCACTGCAATTTAATGGGCAGGGTATATATCAATTGCCATCAGCTGAACGTCCTGCTCGTCTCGTCCCTTATTTTCATTTAAAAAAAACTACGAGGGCGGCACTGAAAATTTCAGGAATCAAGGAAGTGACACAACATTACTATTTAAAAATGTATTTATTGCTTTTCGAAGTATTCTCCGCGAAATTTGACACATTTTTTCCATACGATGGAACCAATCATTGAAGCAACCATTCCATTCGGAAGTTGGGGTCTCCAAAATGGCCGTTTTGAAGGCGTCCACAACTTCTTCAGGTGCAGAAAATCTCTGACCACGCAATTTATTCTTTATTTTAGGGAAAGTATAGAAATCATTCGGGCTTAGGTCGGGGCTGTACGGCGGATGATCTAATAATTCTATGTTTTCTTGCTCTAAAAACTCTTTTGTTCTGTGCGCGGTGTGAGAACTCGCATTGTCGTGATGGAGGATGATGCGGCGTTCTTTGTCCCTCAAGAGGAATAGTCGCAACATGGCAGGTTTTGGAGACAAACGTGGCCACCATTTTTTGCAACACTCCGTGAACGAACAATTTTTGTAGGCTTTAGCTTATTTTCGAACACCAAACTCGTGACTGGTTTTATGTTTCGGGTTCGGGTTCGTACGCGTATATCCAGGATTCGTCACCTGATACGATGTTGTATACAGCATTTGAGGATCCTGCGTGGAATCTTTCGAGATTTCTGACGCACCAAATAACGCGAGCCGCTTTTTGCTCTTCACACAGCAAATGTGGTATACATCGGGAAAACGACTCATGCCAATGTCTAAAGTTGCCTGAATTTCGCGGTCTGTCACATGTCGATGTTCCTCGATCAGCTTACGCACAGCATCAACGTTTTCTTTGGTGACTGCAGTTTTTGGACGACCTTGGCGGGGATCATCACTGAGCTTGACACGTCCACGTTGAAATTCAGCACACCAGCGATAAATTGTGGTTTTGGATGGGGCTTCATCACCAAATGCAGAAATCATCCGGTCAACACACTGTTTTTGTGTTAAACCACTTCGAAAGTCATAATAAATCAACGCTCTAAAATTTTGTGGTTTTGGATGGGACTTCATCACCAAATGCAGAAATCATCCGGTCAACACACTGTTTTTGTGTTAAACCACTTCGAAAATCATAATAAATCATCGCTATAAAATATTCTCGAGTCAATTCCAAACCAAGGAGTTTTCAATTAAAAATCAAATCAAATCAAATCAAGTCATTTAATTGCATAGATTGAGTGGGTACATTGGTGTTACATTATAATCATAGGTGCTAACAATCTGCCGGGTAGGCATGCAAAAATAATATTTTACAATTCTTACTCTAAGTTTACCGTGAAAAACATACAACATAAAAACCAAATTATTCATAAAAGTCTATCCACCATAATATTATAAAAATGTGAAAAATAAAAATTTGCTTACTAAAATGTTAATTTGAAATATCTGAATGAACTTATTCTAATGACTAAACATTCATGTCTGTTAAATATTCTTTAACTGAATAATATTTCTTCGTCATTAAAAATTCCTTAATTTTATTTTTAAAAGAGTTAATATTTAAGTTTTGGTCCGCTAATGATGCTGGTAGTTTATTATATAGCTGAGGAGCTATATTAAATATACTATAACCAAAAAGTGCCGTTGTATGCTGCGTGAAACATATTTTATTTTTTCTGCGTTTACTATCAGAGTAACTAAATAGTTGATCATTTGTTCTAATGAATACTAGCACTTCATATATACTTCATAGGCACGGGAAAGTAAGTATTTTAAATTTATCAAAATATGGTTTACAGGAATCAGTAGGGCTTAAATGAAATATAGAAGAGATTTTAATATGACAGGAACAGTGGAAATATTCCATTCCCGATACTTTTAGTTCAGCCTATGTATAATACGGGTGTTTCCTAGGTGCCGAGTTCGTGTTTATAATCACTTTTGTATCACAGTTTTTTCGAATTTGCGTATGTATGTATCTTATAGTTAGGACACCAACAGCATGAAGAGTATTTATGCAAAGCATTTCTCACAGTTTAACATAGTTCCAACGAACTACCGATTGCATAATTACATCCAACATCTTCGTAGAAAAGATTCAAAATTTAAATTACAATTTGTTGTGTATTTTTCAATCACATGCTAACTTAAAGATCGACCTTCTAGTACCCCAATCCCCATATATGGTGACGGTGATTACATACAAAATGTTTTCTAAAAAGAAAAGTAAGCTAATATTAATTTTTCTGGGCGTTAAAAGATATAAAATACTTAATCCGAGCACAAATCGGTATGTTTAAATTATTAGCATAATTATTTACTTTAGTAATCTCTCATACCACATTATATTAGATATTGTAATACATATTTCCAAATGGAAGCAACATTTTAGATTAGAAACCAATAGGTAGTAATAATAATTAATATCAATAATTTACGTCTGAACTCTCAACATAAAGTATTAATTATTTATAATCTATTAAATTGTTAATTATATAACAATTAGAATTACGTTTTATAACATTATATTCATAAAACAAATGCACAAGGTATGTTAACAAAATATGACAATATAAGAAAAATATTTGGTCAACCTAGCGCCGGAGCCGCCATTTTCTATCGAAACGCGCGTTCCCCCTGCTCTCTGCACGCCACGCCAGTCAGTAGTCACCCGACAACCGCCGCTCGCGAACGCTGTCGACCGCGTTTTGACGCTGCGACTGTTGCGTCACCATGACAACGTTTGAGTACGAGCCAGAGAGACTGATCGAGGAGGTCAAGAAACGGCCCGGCATATGGGACAGCGATGACCCCGGGTACAAATCCAAGAACCAGCGACACAGACTGTGGCTCGAAGTGATTAGGGAAGTTGCCGGCAAGGACATTAATGTATCGAAGAGTGAGCTGCGTGAATTGGGTAAGCGTCGCAATAATACAAAGTAACACTAATACCTACCTCCTTTAAAGTAAATAACCCAAATAATCGTAATGCATCAAAGATTGTAACCTATTTCATTTACTATGTTCGCCCTTGGCTACAATACACAGGACATTCTAGGTATTTTTATTGAAGAGGGGCAAACGAGATTGTCGGGTAACGGGGTTAAACAAAAATGCCGTCTTCAGTTGTCAACTAGGTGTAGGATGCATGACGAAAATACCAGTTCCTTTTATAATTATAACACTCTAAGTATGTACGTAAGCTACATATCAAACCTGTTTCAGACACAATTACTTATCGTAATTTCGTTCATAATAATTAAGAATTGCCATTAATTAACACTTGCCATCTTCATATTCATTAACAAAGTTATACTAAGTTTAATTTTAATTATTATTGAAATTATATGAGAATAATCGTCACAGTTTTTATAAATCTGTACTTAAACATGTAAGCATAACATGAATGACAATTTCGAAGGCGATTTAAGCATCAACACAACAGAATATCAGGTCATTGAAATGTATGAAATGTCCCTCATGATATTATGTGATTGCAAATCAAACCATGTAATAAAGTTGTTTATTACAGAGCTTCAGATCCAGAAGAAATGGAAAAGCATACGGGATTGCTTCCAGAAGTACCTGGTGAATCCAAACCGATCCCGGCGACCCTACATCTACAGTCGACAACTGGAGTTCCTATTGAAGCGTCACACGTTACCTAAACGTGATGGCAGCAGCGATTCGGAAGACGGAGCCAAGCGATCACACGTCATAGATTGGAAGCACAAGAAGAAGCTAAGATTGAGTAGACCCAGTTCAGATGAAGAGGATACGTATGAGGATGAGAGACAAGACGATATAGAAGTCGAAATCCCGAATCTGTCCAACAATAGTAAGCCAATGGTGACGGAATTCGCATTTGCAAATGTGGATGCTAGAGATGTTCTTAGCAAGCCGAATTTAGACGGCGAAGAGCCTGAAAAGATGTTTCTTCTGTCGCTTCTACCGCATCTGAAAGCAATACCAGAACAGTACCGGTTGAACGTGAAAATGGACATAATGCAGGTGATAAGGAACGCTAGTTACCAAGTCAATCACGACCAGAAGAGTATTATTTAGGACGTCCTATGAGCGCCAGTGATCTCTGTCGCAGTGTACAAACTGGACAGACACAAAGAATCACATGTGTGGAAAGGTATTCGCCATATGGGGGACGCAATAATTCGCCATGTAACCATCTAAATTTTAAAACTTATATGAATCATGTGCTTCCCTTATACAATGTGTTTATATAAATTTTTGGCTCACTGTATCAAGATATACGAGACTTACAGACGGATAAAGCGAGCAAAAAAACAAGAACATCTCTAACGGAGATACGGCAAGATATAAAACGAATTCGAATCAATTGTTACTACAACCGATTTTGATAGAAAAGTCGTAAACAGCCAGCCACACTTGGAACTAGGTCCGTGGTATTTTGAATATTGAAGCAAATATTCACACATCAAAATTGGTCACGCTTTCAGGTCATCTATATGCTATTATATTCTAAGTCTATCGTTAAATTAAATAATTTCAATACAATCACTTCCGGAAAATATGTCAATTGTCAGCCACTGAAATGCGTATGCAATTCAGTAATTGGTTAATTCATCAACGGGTAATTGAATTAATGGGCTTTCCTACTCAGTTCGTCCGTTGGCAGTTTTGTTTATGCAATATTTTCATTCGTAGTATAAAATGAAAAATTGTCACTAAAAAGTTAAGTATTTCAGCTAACTAGTAGATGTGTCTTGTATAGTTATTACAGTCACAAAGCAAGCATATTCCTGTACTTTAAGATTTTTTTTTTAATTGAAAGAATTATAATGTTTAGGTTAGGGTCTGTCCTTATTGTAGTACTTTTTGTACCTAATGGTTATTTTTTTTTGTTTTTCGGAATAATAAGGTAACGTCGAAAATGTTGTAATTACTGTTGTACAAATAAGTGTTGTTTAAGTTTAAATGTATATATATACATTCCGAAATCTGAATAAAATTATAAAAAAAAAACTATACGTACCTTCTTTTATGACCGCGTGCCTCGCGAAACCCTTTATGTTTATATCATTTTAATGAGATTTTTAAATCAGGTGGTAAGTAGTACGCCCTGCCCGTTACAAAGCAGTGCCGCTCAGGATTCTTGATTGAATACCAAAATTTTTCAAACGCTCGTCACTATGAGACCGATTATATGTTAAGTATGATTAGACCAGTAGTTTCACTAGCTGGGGAACACCCTTCAAACCGAAACACAATAACCGACATCAAAAAAAGTGGAGGTTATCTGTATGTATGGAACAAATTTAAAACTTTTTAGTTACCTTGTTTATTTGTAGGTATATGCTACGTTGATTAGTCGCTTTTTGTTGTTAGATATTATTTATAAAATTTGAAGACAAACGAGACGGATCGTCGTTAAGTTGGTGGGGCCAACTGTAAGGTGGTGATGTCTTCAACACCTAAGTCACGTAAGCTCTGCTGGTCTTTAAAGTTGAACATGGTGGTACTATACCATCAACACAGAGAGTATCTTGCTAGAAGTCGGTGATAATATAGCTCGTTAGAAATCTCCCTTGCAGCCTCAGTTAAAACATAAAGAAACAATACATACAACTACATATTTTTTTTATGATTTACATGGCAATAAACGCAGGATCTATTTTCGCATTTTATATTGCTTGTTAATTTTTATTTATTTATTTATAAAACTTATTGCGATAGATGATTAAAAGAACTCAAGCCTTTTAACCATCCAGTACGTTTAGATAAAATGAGGCTTATATAATCTATACTAATATTATAAAGCTGCAGTGTTTGTTTGTTTGTTTGAACGCGCTAATCTCTGGTACTACTGGTCCGATTTGAATGATTCTTTCAGTGTTGGGTAGTCCATTTATCGAGGATGGTTTTTTTTTTCAAAATTAGGGATCCGTAATAAAATTTCTATTTTGTAACACAAGGTGTAAAATCGAAAACCTATTTTTGCGTGTGCTGCAAAAACTATTGACAATAGAACAAAATGATGTACAGGCTCTAATATAGGCAATATTTTATTACTTATAAAACTATCGCGTGAATTATACTTTATATGGCAAAACAACGTTTGCCGGGTCAGCTAGTACTTATATAATTTATACGTCTAGATAGAACCTCTTGTAGCTGCTAGGCAACCGATCAAAACAGGCCAGGCTGATTACTTTAGTGTGCGTGACAAGCTACGTCTTACACTCGCGATTTGTATGACACTGTGTTAGTGTGTGTAACTGTATATTGCCCAAAATAGAGGTTAAGTGTCGTTATTTTTTTCGACGTATACACAGCTGTCGCAGTCTATCTAGACGTTTAAAGGATCTAAGGTATTTAACATTTTTGGCTACTTAACGAAAGCTAAAATGGTTGTTACACTCACCTCAGATCTAAGTAAGTAAGCGACTGCAAGCTTCCGACAGCATCCGGTATGTTCCTGATGACATTTTGTGACAACAATAACTTCTCTAAGTACACATACGTGGCGACTTCTTCTGGTAGATCACTAAATCGATTCTTTGATAAGTCTGAAACAAGAAAGTAATTATTTTAAATAAGGGTATTTACCATGGAAATCAAAACAAGAAGGTATTAGAAGTGACATAGACACAATACAGACCGCCCGAATCGACACACGCACACATACACATGATATACAGGACCGCTAAGAAATCGTGGGAAGACAAAACTATTGAGTACCACGCCGTACGCCGTCGAGACTGGTTGCTGTCTGAGTTTAGTTAGCTGCGCCGTGTCGTTATTCTTTTTGTATGTTGCAACCCTAGTGCTCCGCCCAGACGTAAGTATAAATAACAAGGAGACCGCTGAATTACATTACACATGTAATTACACATGTACTATTACTTGTATTGTATGTGCAGTGTACAGTGACATTAAACATGTCGCCTTATAGAACACTGCACACATAAGCGAATAAGTAGTGATTTAGTATTAATCAGACATTTAAATAGAAAATTTTGTAACGGATTAAAACGTTGGCATACTTGCACATAATTATATTGATCTATTTATAATGTAACGTGTTAAAAGGTAACCTTTACGGTAACAATGGCATTCACGATTGATTTATTCACATCAGTCCCCTTATCCTTCAGCTAAGGGCAGATAAAACCTTCATATTATAAATAAACTCCCTCTGTGAGTATAAACTCATGTTAAAAACGCAAATACGACCTTTTATAAACAACGTACTCGGAATGCCACATCTAGTATTAATGAAAGATTCAGAAATTATATATTAATTTGAAAAATATTCAGATTCAGTAGGATTTAACTTAAAAATCGAAACAAAAGTAAAAACCTTACATTGAATATATATTTTAAAAAGAATACATGCTGTGTTCTACAGCCGATACCGAACCAAAAAAAGTCGTCGTAGTACCTGCTTCATGGAGCATGGAGAGCTTAATTAACCGCCAGCCCTTGGTATACCAAGAAGGTCACCAGTTGATTAACGATCGAAAGTACGGCTTTAGCCATGGTCGGTCGGCAGGCGATCTTCTGGTAAACCTAACACAAAGATGCGCGGCGGCTATCGAAAGCAAGAGAAGGCCTGACAGTTAGCTTGGATATAGTGAAGCCCTTTGATTGTATATGGCACAAGGCGCTTCTCTCAAAACTTCCATCGTTTGGGCTTCCCGAGAGCTTTTGGAAGTGGACCTCATGCTTCCACACTGGGAAGATTTTAAGGAACGTTGCAAATCCAATTTTCATTCGACGAGTGATCTCTTTCGCGAAATTGGACCTGCCTTACTGGATTGTCTGTCTGAGGTAGACGTACTCGTCGACAATTTCGAGAATTACAGTTTCCAATACACGCCACAAATTTCGATATCATCCCCACCATCTGGATGTATGGCGGTCCTCCACAGTGCGGTTTTCGAGGAGCTTTCTTCCACGTACCGACTACAAACTCACAATGAGCTTCACGATGCAGCATGGGTACCTTCAAAAAAGCGCATACCTTCCTTCCCTTCTTAAAGGCCAACAACGCTCCTTTGATTCCTCTGGTGTTGCAAGAGAATGTGGGCGGCGGTGATCACTTAACACAAAAGACCCGTACGGGTACGGGCTAGTTTGTCCTCCTTTTGCATAAAAAAAATATTAAATTCAAAGTCCATACAACTAAATATTATAAAAACAAGAGACAAGAAATATTGAAAATACAACCAAATTGAAATTAAAACAAGAAATACATTGAAACCATTATCTACAGTGTTGACTCAAGCATCAAGTGATATGATTGCGATAAGTTGTATAACGTGAACGGCATTCTGTGAAGCTGTTAAAACGAACTGATGTACTGGAAATATAACATTAAAGGCAATATATAACAAACCACATAACTTATAAAATATAGATAAGTTATTTTACTCAACATACAATAGGTAGGTATTTAGAACTTTAGTAAAATCTCCAAAGAAACGTATAGTTAATAGTACTGTAACAAGGAGTTCTTATCCGCATATAAGAATTCAATGTTAAGTATAAGATTGGCCGTAAAGATAAACGGCCTTACAAATAAAATTGGCATAATGTAAAAAAAAACCAAGAGTATACAAAATGTTTACAAATAGAAATTTTGTCTATGATTGATTTATTTTGACGTATAACGTTTCCCGCGTTTAATTGCAAGGCTGCTTGACATTCGGAAAACTTCAGAATTATCATTGTATTGACAGTTTTGTCAGCGATATAGTCAACATTTTGCATATTCTTGGTTTGTGCTCGGGTATAACTTTATACCATGTTTATTTGTAGGGCCGTCAAAATATAATATTTAAAAGAGATTCAAGTGACGCGCATATATTCGAATAGATAGATAAGGTCATGAAATAAAGAAAGAGCGGTCGGCCTTCGGCCTAATATTTAATATTTATAATTAATATGTTCTATAGAAAGTGAAAGAATATAAGAATAGCAGAATATATAAGTTTGATTTAATTCTGAAACGATCCCACGTGTGAGGGAGGACTCACGCGGTACAGTACTGTAACTTGACGGCCAACCATAGAAGAATGAGTTCTTATATGCGGATAAGAACTCCTTGTTACAGTACCTACCGAAACGTATGATTATGATGATCCTAAATACTAAGTAAGTAATAAAATATTAAAGTAATAAATAAATTTGAGAGGAGTTCCTAAAAGAAAATGTGCAAACATGGCCGTAATAAATTAACACATGGAGGAGTTTCCAATAGCATTATACAGAACCGGATTACAATATTCAAAAACGAGTTCCTTTATTTTAGTTGGCGGCGTCCTCGAAACATAACCGACATTACCACGTGTGGCTGACGAGCGTGGCGCCTTAATTGTGAATCCACAGCTGATTTGGTTGACTCCGAGTGATTTATTAACCTATTCATACTTTCAACGCTGAATAAAGTCTTTCACAAAAACTCGTAATTACACCCTTTGGGCCTGTTCTACTTCACAATCTCCAGCTCTTTTGTTTTCACAGGACTTTTAAGGATCAAAAACAGAGCCTGGTGTTATAAACTTATGTAATGAGAGATTTTGTAAGTTGTGCTGCTAAGCACATCTGAACAAATTATATTTTCTCAGTATAAATTTTAATTTGAACACTTAGTTTTCAATACAAGGCTTAGATCTAGAGAGTGTACTAAGACTTTGCTCAGACTTTACTTACGTAAAACTTAGCTGAGTGTAAGCTTAACATAACTTTTGTTTTCGTTTTGATACACTTATTTGATTTTTGAACGGATATCTGTTATAACGCTGAGCTTAAGCTAAGACAGCCCAATGCAAAAAAAATCGCGTTTTACAACACTCAGCTAAGTATTAAGTAAGTAAAATCTGAGCAAAGTCTAAGTACGCTCTGCCTTAATGTAGAGGAACTGGATACAGAATTTCCGAAATCTGTAACTTACCGCACACCTAAGCCATAAAAACACTGCAGCAGAATTGAATTCTATACATCATTAAAGATGTTGAATGAATTCTATACAGGTTTCTTCAGAGTGCTTCATCAACTGAGAATGGACACTTTATAACGTATATCAATTCGTTTGGTCATGTGCCAAGTCTATGCGGACTGCGGGCCTCTAAGAACCTTGACGTAAGATCACGTACATATCTATCTACTTCAAATCCAATTGATATTTAATTCATTGTCATATTTATTCTGCAGTTAAAAGGGTTCATTTAAATTTTATGTAATAATTGTAAGAAAGGGTTTATCGTGTAGTTCACACAAATTAAATGATTAAATTTTGCATAGATGGTTGTGTCAAAAAACGGAATATGTAAGCAGAATTTATCAACTAGATCAATTTAAGGAATGTCGGACACGTCATTGAGTAGGTGAAGACTTCAATCGGGCACACCATCCATATATTATATCCATTCATTGTAAGTACGATTACTAGCGGTACTGCAATAGTGTTGGCGATTATGTGCCAGATATAATTTGCACAGCTGTACTCAATTATCTTGTATAAATTTAAGCTTTAGAAACAAAATAATGTTTCGCAATATCAGCCGCGAGCAGACGTCTGATCAATACGTTAGTCGGGACGGCGACCGGCCGGCGTTGTCGAGTCACCCCAAACAGCTGATACCAACCACCCTCACACAGCACATGCACACTAGCCCCTCCCGCCCTTTAGCCTTATACACACACACAAACATAAAACTCCCCTTTTCAATCCTGTGCGGATATTGCAAATTTATATCCAGATTGTCAATTATTTCATTGCCCTACAATTCCAGATGGCTTGGGGCTAGTATGTCACAAGGTATACAATGCGAAAAAATAACAGATATACAATATGTATTCGTATAACAAATCTGCCGCATCCCCTTCGACTAGTGGAGAAGTTCGCGATGGTTACACAGAGTACCAACAGCAGCAATATACCAAGTATTTAAAGCAATTGCTGGATGAATTCCAACGACAGTGGTGTAAACCACCAAAATCAAAAATCGCCTTCAACGATATTGAACGAATACGGACCTTAGGGACTGGCGCATTCGGTAGAGTTATATTAGTTAGAAATACAGCTACTAATAAATATTACGCCATGAAAGTTTTAGAAAAAGAGAAAGTCCTCAAGATGAAGCAGGTGGACCATACTCTGTACGAAAAGAGAATACTCGAAGCGATCAGATTTCCCTTTACAGTTTCCATGGAGAGCAGTTTTAAGGACAACAGTTACGTGTACTTCGTCATGCCATTTGTACCTGGCGGTGAAATGTTTGTTCATTTAAGAAAAATGGGTAAGTTCGAAGAACCGACGGCAAAATTTTACGCATGTCAAGTAATATTGGCTTTAGAATATTTACACTTCTGCAATCTAGTATACCGAGACCTAAAGCCAGAAAATATAATGATTGATAAAAATGGTTACTTAAAAATAACGGACTTTGGATTCTGCAAAATCGTAAACGGAAGAACGTGGACGCTGTGTGGCACTCCGGAGTATCTAGCACCTGAACTTATTTTGAGCAAAGGCTATGCATTTTCTGTCGACTGGTGGTCTTTTGGAGTTCTACTATTTGAAATGAATGCAGGTTATCCCCCATTCTACGCAAACGATCCAATGAAAACCTATGAAAAAATTGTCGGTGGAAAATATAGATGCCCATCTAGTTTTACTTCAGATTTAAGAGATCTCGTGCGAAATACACTGCAAGTAGATATAAGCAAACGATTTGGTGTAATGAAAAATGGTGTTATGGATTTCAAAACCCACAGATGGTTTAAGGGAATAGAATGGGAGGCCATATTAAACTGTCGATGGCCTGCGCCCTTCATACCAAAATGTAAGCACCCTGGCGATTCCACAAATTTCGAACGCTACGATGAGGAAGCGATAGTGCCGGCCTCTTACTGCCGGTTCGAGTCCGAATTTAGTGAATTTTAAGAAAGCCAAAACGAATTACTAATAAATTTGTCATTTTCTAAATTGTAAATTTATTTATCATAAACTGATTACTTGCGTAGAATGACAGTGATATTGAGTCTTATTTATACATGCATAATATAATATCACATTGCATTTGCGGATTTTTTATTTGGGAATATTACGCTTATTACGTTGCACAATTGCATAACAATGGCACTCTTTCTTAAAAGTAGAATACTAGACGAAATCTGCCATTTCACAGAAATATCGCACAATGAATATTTCAAAAGTTCGTATAATATGATAGATTTCAGTTGACGTCACTTTCATGTCATCGTCAACATTATCAGCCGGAAGACGTCCACTGCTGGACAAAGGCCTCCCCAAAGAAAAATTTCCACGACGATCGGTCCTGCGCTGCCCTCGTCCAACGTATTCCGGTGATCTTGACCAGATCGTCGGTCCATCTTATGGGATACCTACAAACACTGCGTCTTCCGGTACGTGGTCGCCATTCGAGGAATTTACAGCCCCAACGGCAATCTGTCCACTTTCATCATGTATTTCGTACAAATTAATAGACTTTCAGCACAGAATATATCCCCTATTTGTAAAAAAAAGTTGATCTAAATGTAATCGTTAGTGCGCGTGCTAGTCGGAGGCCCCTCATGACATGTGCATCGTGCGCAAGCGGCATGTCGTGACTCGTGACGTCACACGGGGACACGAAAGAGGACGTGGCACGTTCTGTAAGCGTCTATTTTTAAACGGCACTTAATGTTAGTTTTGTCGCACAAATTTGAAATTGCATTCAATTGAACTTGGAGTAAATATTGAAAAATAAGGATTAGTTTAGCGAAACTATTATCAACAAGTCACCCATTGGTCTGAAGCTTTATTCCATTTCTTGGCTTATTCCGCAAGCATAAACCCTTTCATGGCTTTCAAAATATGGCCGTCTACTTGCATCCAACCTTTCGTGAAAGCTCTATTATTTTAGGCCCTATTTATTCAAAAATCCCCAATTTGTACAAGGATCTTTCACAACAGTTCCATTCACATTAGCAGTCAAATCTACTAACAGGGTAAAATACTACAGTTGCTATATAACTATAAGAAATATATTTAGTTAAAACTGAACAATATGTACCTATATAGCTACTTAAAGTACCTATGTAACTTCAGCTCTTTAACGGATTCTCTATATTTGAACCTATTTGGTTTCACCTATGGAGAGTTTTAAGGTATTATAAGCTCATTGTTTAATATTGCTATAGTTAATTAAATTGTGTGAATCTGTCAGCGTCCGAGTTAGATTCCTGTTCTTCCTAACGAGGCATATCAACGCCCTAAAGGGTTGGAAAAAACAAGGAGCCGTAACCGATGCCAAGGAAGTGCACTTCCTTCAACATCATTTACTGTATCCGTTCTAAACATCATTCTGTAAGCAATAACAATTATATATCGTTTGTTAAATAAAGTTTCTCTTTACCATACTAATAAATAATGATAGAATTAAATTAGGTAATATAAGTTGTAACAGCCAAGAGATAATTGAAAGACAAATATTTATCAAATCAATGAACGTCCTAAATTCGATTCTCAAATTGGGCCAATTAGAAAGATACGAGTTCAACTTAACTTTATTAACTCAGGCTGGTGATTGATAAAAATTTAATAAACGAACTAGGAATATTATAGTAATACATTTATGACAAACTGTTGTATCTATATAATATACAAATGACGTTCTATACATATAGACAAATAACGAAACCGAAATACGGAAAATGCTACAAATTACACTATAATAAGTTTCGACTGATATATCTATACATTGCCGCATTTACTCCAGTTGTTTACAATATTCTTGATCAATAAGCAGCAATGTAAAACATTTATGTACTTCAGATTTGATTCGGGCAGTGACAATTGATAATCGACTACGGAGAAAGTGTTCTTACATTGTCTTTAAGCACACTATCAGACTGCGAATGATATGTCCATATATATAGAACGTATAAAACATACAGTAATAATATATCATTTAAATATGATGAAGTCTTAAATTTTCAAATCAAAATTTATGTTCAAAGCGTAATCTTAAAACCAGTACTTATAAAATTGAAAACACAAGACCCAAAACAAAGGAAACTTCCTTTTGTAAAGGACGTTAAGAGTACATAATATTATGATCTGGGAAGCTTCTTGTAAGACGCCAAAATAAAGCTTTGTATGTAACACAGCATTGTTTCAACATGCGGCACTTATTTAGAATGTCTAGACAGTGTTGGTACCTATAATATAACAGCTATTCAAAACGCCATTTGCGCAAGCCAGCTGATTTGAACTTAGCTTCCCACACCACACACCTTTCAAAACATTGCATGTACCAAGACCGCAGAAACTAAAGTTTACAATAATATTTTGGATGTACTTATAGATATGTTTTTATACTCGTATCAACAATTATCATTCTAATAATATATACAGGATGGCCGAGAAGTTGACGTCCAAAGCTAAAATTTGAAAGCCTTATGGTGATGAGTATCCGAATCACCCCTATGTATGTTCTCCGATTTTGCGTAGTTTAGGAGATAATATTTTGTTTCCCCTTTATCCGCTTTTTTCACCTAATTGTGGTTTAGGACTTTTTTCTAATTTTTTTGAACACCTTTAGTTAATTTTATTGTTGATAATTATTAAGTACAGTTGCAATAACCACATAAGAAACTATGAATAGTTTAGACAATGCGGAACTAGTTTGGAATTGAGTGGTAAGTTCAAGATAACTGCTCCAGCTAAATTCATGAAAATGTTCAAGGTATCAAAAAAATAAATATAATGGGGAGCCTATGACTTGTAACTATTTTTAAAAACTTCCCAGAACATTGACCAATAAAATGATTTTAGCTTTAGACGTCAACTTCTCGGCCACCTGTATAAGTAATAAATACTTGTAAAGGTATGAATGTATATTTATTGTATAATCACACAATATCAAAACTGACTCTATTGTAAGAGATAAGTACTGGTCTATTTTGAAAATCTATGTCAAATTTCGCCTGATCAGAAACTGTATTATTGACGGATAACATGGAAACAGACAAACCCCGTGAAAATAGGTGCATTAAGGATATAGCTATGTATATATTGGTTTTTATGGTAATAATATTTATTAAATTAAGGTAATAAACTAATCTATGACTCTTGTTAAATAACTATATTTAATGGTTAAAATGTTTAAAATGGTAACTGGGACCGGCCATATCAATGGTTACACGCGTACTGCCTTACTGAAGGCAACACATGGTTTTAAGTAATTAATCTTATCTACTAAGCAATTTTTATTTAATTAATTGATTTTGATTTTTTTTATGAAAATAAAGGACGAGACGAGCAGGAGGTTCAGCTGATGGTAATTGATACGCCTTGTCCATTACAATACAGTGCCAGGATTCTTGAAAAACCCAAAAGCTCTGAGCGGCACTACAATTGCGCTCGTCACCTTCAGACTTTGCCCAGTAATTTCACTAGCTGCGGCACCCTAAGAACCGAAACACGATAATGTTTACACATTACTGCTTCACGCCAGAAATAGGCGCCGTTGTGGTACCTATAATCTAGCCGGCATCCTGTGCAAAGGAGCCTCCCACTGGTATAAATTTCAAACACTTTGTTTTTTTTTTTAATTTAGACGTAGAAATAGTTGCTAAGAATTAGCTTCAAGTCAAACAGCAGACACAACATATTGAGGTCACCATGGGTCGTTAATATTTTAACAGATTTGAGAAGCCTTACTCGGTATACCCGGTTCCTGACTTCTTAATGACTTCACCTTAATGAAGTGTGAACTCATTAATTAAAATTAATGAAAGCCCGAACTATAACTACACGTTTATCTAAGGACACACGAATATGATAATCGTTGTAACTTAGGCCTAGATCCTAAATAGGATTGTATTGTATTTAAGCTAGTTTATAAGTTTTAAATCTCGCAAATGTTATACCTAGATTTAACTGTGATGCATTGTAATTTTTAGTTGATTTTTTACTTGTGGAGGCTCATAAATGGCCTTTACTCATTAATATTTACATTTAACTCTGTATAATGGCTGTCAGCCCCCCTAATATAAATAAATAAATTACCTACATAATACATTTATCACTGAAATCCCCAATTTCTGTATTTCGATTATTAGATTTAAAACTATTTTAATAAGTAAATTAATTTCACTCCAATTTTAATTTTATTCTTTGTTTTTATTAAAAGTTTCATAATAATGCTGTAATTGTGTTTCTTACTATATTTTTTGATGACGTAAAAAGATGCCTTCAGCCTAGCGAAACTCTCTAAGAAAAAAAGCGACTCACTTGTCATTGATAGATATAAAGATAACTACATACTACAACCTTGTAAAAAATGGAGATAGCCGAAATCCACTATGTACTGAGCAACTGTTCGCTTTCAAACTTAGCCGGATTATACTTCGTCGTCTTTATGTTATTACTATTTCAAACTTATGTCAAATCACGGCACGTAACGCATCATTCATACTATACTAAATTTCAATTTTTACTTAGGCAGTCCCGTCTCTTATTACGTAGTATTTACATCCTCTTTGGATGCCTTATCTGTTTTTAATTTAGACGGTCAAAATCCAGTTCTTAAGTATTTTTTATTTCTGAACTATCCTCATTTTTTTCTATCAAATTCACCCCGATCAAAGCAACTAGGTAGTAAGAAGTATAAATTCATAATAACCTTTTCTTAAACACTAAACACCCCGCCTCTATAACTGCACACTGAAAAAAAAAGTTTTTATTCCCATAAATAACTTAGTTGAGTACAGCCAGCTGCTAACAGTGCATTAAATATGGGTCAGTAGTCCAACACGTGATGCAGTAAGTCGCAAAGGGCAATGAAATGACGTCGAACATTATTTATTTTGTTCCAGAGCCTGTTTATATGAGGCTACAGAAAGCTGAAGAATGCGTAGGCGATGAATGCCTGAGGTGGTTTATTGGAGTTTCGGTTTTAACTAGGTGTTGGTTTAGTTCACAATTATTTTAGGCGAAGAGTTGGCAGAAAACACGCAAACATGGTGTTTTAGACAAATTTTGTGGTGAAAATATAGCATTTCGAGCTATGATCATTACTTAATCCTGTTACACATATCCTTAAGTCTTGTTTGTAGGTTGCTAATGCCAGCTGTTGGTTATAGTTCACACTCCCGAGTCTTTTTGAACTACCACTTTTCCTTGCAGTTAAACAAGTTTTTTGGCATGGCAGGACGTATTTTTTTAGTACTACTCTCGGAAAAGTTATTCTTATAGCTTTAACTTTTTTGTGTAGGTACATTTATTCATATTAGTAGTGAATAACGAGGATTGTAAGCAAATAAACTATTTTCCACGCAAGAATTTTGAAAATATTGGCTTTGTTACATAGATGGCGAGCCGGCAGCCGTAAATTTATATCGCTCAAGGTCGCTAGCATTTAGTGTCGCCTTAAGATCCAGAAATAACTGTTGATCTGTTATAGCCTACTGAATACAGTAACTATTACCAAAGCATACATATTCAAATTCAAATATTTTTATTCAAAATAGGATATGGCATTATTTATTGATAGTCAAAGACTACCACCGATTCCAAAAAGAGAAGCCTCAGACCTGAGAAGAATGGGCGCAACAAACTCAGCGGGCTTTTTTTTCATAAAAAAAGATGTTGACAAAGTAATATTGTACAATTAAACTTTTTATTTAATAGCCTGAGGGCGGTGGCTCCATTCCCAATCTGTGGCATCGTTAAGAAAGTCATTTATGTTATTGTAAACCTTTACCAAAGAAATGTTTGAACATTTTCTGGGATCTTTTGTAAAAGCATATACAACGCCCCACAAAAGACTTACTAACTCGACTTAGCCGTGTAGTAGGCATCGTAAGTTTATGTTAACATTATGGTTATAACAGTTTCTAGCAAATTCACTTATGTGCCTATGAACATAAATAACATTATCAAGAATATATTGAGAAGCAACAGTCAAGATGTTAATTTCTATAAATTTTGCCCTCACTGAATCTTTAGGACCTAGGTTATAAATAGAGCAAATAGCCCTCGTCTGCAGCACAAATATTGTATTAATATCGGCAGCGTTGCCCCATAGCAATATACCATAGGACATAATACTATGGAAATAACTAAAGTAAACTAGTCGGTTTAAAACGGTTGATGCCAGTGCAAGAAACGGTGCGTACTTAATATGTAATTATGCACAAATTACTTTAGTAGACTTGAGCCGACTTTATCAGAACGAGCGCTACATAGCGAAGTGTTACAGCTCAGTTTTACTCAATACACACACAACATAAAGTGCTCTGCGCGCCAATAGAAATTTTCTCTTCTAAAAGCTGGGGAAATTTCTTTAGACCATGGCAAATAAGGACCGTCAATAATCTCTAGCATCCCCTTACCCCCCTAGGAAGTATGTAGGTACACACGTCTGTATGTATGTATGTATGGTGTTTACCCGTGTTATACGCGGAAGGTCATGATTGTAAAATAAGTCAATATTATTTCCGGATGGTATAAATTTTAATAAACAAATTCAGATTGGGCAAATATAACCAAATGACCATTAGTTTGTGATAACATGCCATCAATTGGGCCCCATACTAGCATAGATTGATGGCAGGTATAAAAACTGTATTATAGGTACACACTTTTATATTAGCCAAGCTTTTTGCTTCTAGCTTCGTCATGCAATCGGCTTAATATAATCTTCCCACAAATGTTTCGTCCGCACAACATAATCATGGTGTCTTGAAGGCAAGCAGGCAACGCATGCTACATCCTCAATCTCGATGACGCTCGCCATCAAGCGAAATTGATATACGTCTCTGTGAAAACGTCTAAAAAAGTTGAGGTTGACAGTTAGCCTCTATTTGGAGCATTGCAAGCACACTAACACAAAGTGACATACAAACCGCGAGTGTAACATATAGTTTTTTTTTATTTAGAAAGTATGGGACGAAACGAGCAGGACATTCAGCTGATGGTAATTGATACGCCCTGTCCATAACAATGCAATGCCACTCAGGATTCTTGAAAAACCCAAAAATTCTGAGCGGCAGTACAATTGCGCTCGTCACCTTGAGACATACGATGTTAAGTCTCATTTGCCCAATAATTTCACTAGCTACGGCGCCCTTCAGATCGAAACACATTAATGCTTACACATTACTGCTTCACGGCAGAAAAAGGCGCCGTTGTGGTACCCATAATCTAGCCGGCATCCTGTGCAAAAGATCCTCCCACTGGTAGGTAGTTTGTCACTTTAGTAATAAACCCTAAACAATTTTATTCGGTTGTCTAGAAGCAAAAGGCTCTATTTAGACGTACAAATTATCTACGAAAACAAAATCAAGACATTCTTACAAAAACGCAGGCATGGTGAAAATTGTTGTTTGACACTGAACAGTCGTTTAACGCCCTACCCATCCCTTCGAGTCAGGTGAGGGACAAAGCCCCACCCCTGCGTTCAATAAACTTCAGGCTTCCGCCGAAAACGAAGGCAAGACACATTTGCAATATTTAACGCCAATGACGAAACCTTGAACTCTGCTCTGTGAACGGCTGGCGTCGCTTCATTGTGTGTCTTCTACCGCATTTATCACGGGGAGTGTTCCGAAGAGCTGTTTAACCTGATTCCTGCCTCCGAATTCCACCTTCGCACGACACGCCACAAGTTAGGATATCATCCTCACCATCTGGATATGTGGCGGTCCTCCACAGTGAGGTTTTCAAGGAGCTTTCTTCCACGTACTACAAAGCTGTGGAATGAGCTTCCTTGTGCGGTGTTTCCGGGACGATACGACATGGGTACCTTCAAAAAAAGCGCGTACACCTTCCTTAAAGGCCGGCAACGCTCCTGTGATTCCCCTGGTGTTGCAAGAGATTGTGGGCGGCGGTGATCACTTAACAACAGGTGACCCGTACGCTCGTTTGTCCTCCTATTCCATAAAAAAAACCTTAGCCATAATCATAGAACAACATCCAGGTAGCGAAAATTCTCTCGACAAACACTTATCTAACATCCGCACATAAGAAACACATTTCTCACACGTGGGACCGAACGGAGACAAATACAATTGGTTTCCTTTTCACGACAGCACGAAATGTAAGCGCTGATTTGGATTTTGTAAACGTCCATGTCATGATTTGCTTTCAGAGAAATCACAAACATTATGCCGCGGAACGCTTTCACGCGAGCCTTGAGGCAGGTTTTATAATGCATCATAAATGGTGACTGACGTGCATTTAAAAGATACGGGCCGGAGTGGCTTCTTTCTTTTAGCCATTCAGTTATTTATTTCACTTGTGAGAAACACTATAGAAGGGACCAATGATACTGAATATTATGCGTACTAATTGGGACGCATTTTGACAGTTAGTTACATTTCCAAACACACTGTCTTCTTTTTACATGTGATGACGACAGCTGTATAATTGTAATATCATTAGAAAGTACTAAATTAAGTTGCAGATTTTGTGTCATTTCATTGTTTTGAACATAGATTCAAGTCTACTAGTTTGTCGGTGCGCTAGCTTTTTTTTAATATTATGACTATTATTGTAGTCATACATACAGTATTTTACGAAATTGGATAACAAGCGCGGATCACCTGATGATGACGTGATCACCGCCACCAATACTCTCTTTCAATACACATCAAATCACAGAAGCACTGTTGGCCCTAAATATAGATGAATGCGTTATATCGTCCTGGAAACCGCAAGAGTACCTATAGATATATTTCATAGTATTATTGGGCATCAAAGTTCCTTGTTACCCGCACTGTGAAGACACATCAAACATCCAAATACTTAAAAGCCGTAACAAATAGGAATTAATAAATACATATTCTAAAATAGCTACTTTTGAAAGAAGTTACTATTCTATCAGTGAATACCTTTTGAAGACAAAATAATTTGAAAGACTGCCTCTCTGCTGTTCATGCCTTACGAAGTGGATATTTTCATGTATTGTGTAGTAACTACGTGGCATATCTAACGCAGTATGAGAATAAATATATGGTGTGATGGTAGAATTATGCGGCAGGAATCAGTTCAAACAGCTTCCCCCGTAACACTCCCCGTGGTTTTAAGAAATGTTCATAAATGTTTATGCGTCTTACCCCATAAACAATACTATAAGATAAATGACTTTCTTAATTAAACCATAGAATGGGAATAGTGGGACCGCCCTCAGGATATTTAAATAATAAATTTTATTGTAGCGAAATTTTACTAAAAAAGAAGCCCACTGAGTTTCTTGCGCCTATTCCTTAGATCTGAGGTATAAATTTTCGAATGTGTGGAAGTTTTAGACGTGCAGTAAGTGATTTAAAAAGCCCAATTCTGAATAAAAAATATTGTCAAATTACAGTCACACGAAATAGAATATTACATCACTCCGAGAGAAAACAATAACAGCTTCAAAGTACACGTCTTCGAGCGACTTTCTGAGACAGGCATGGCGGTCGCAAATGTTGCTATATAAACAGTCCGCATACAAATTAAACAACCCTGCCAACGGAATTAATACCTTGACTATATTGATAGTAAGGCCATTGTCGTGCATGTGTTTGGATGAGTTATCAGTATTCAAAGTAGCGTGCGATCTTGGCAGGAATAAAAATGACGTCCTCAGACTGTATTGTTCGAACCTATGTATGGTGCCGTGGAAATCATTGTGTGTTCTTGCTGCGAGTAATTTATAAACATCGCACTAGATGTTTCATTCAACAATCAACTGCCCTATGAATATCTATTTAAACTCCTTTCCAAATCGGCAGTGCCCCAGGGCACTAGATTTTTCAGATACACCAAAAACGATTGTGCCGTATGGCGTAAGTTCTGACCCATATTTTGTTTATAAGATGGCTTATTTTTCATGGTCTTTCAGCTTGTATCATTAGCTTTGAGATATATTGAATAAAATCATTCTAATTATAAGCAATCTATTGCAAGATAGAATAATACGCATTGACAGAACGCTGCGTGAGCACCAAAATCGCGCCGATCTTAAACATATCACGCAATCAGTTTCCTGGAACGGAAAGGTTTTAAACCGCTAAAGATAAGGATGGTGTATAGTATGATAATTGTAAAGAATGAATTCTAGATATAATTTTTTCATCAAAAAATAGATATGAAAGAGAATGTTTATGGTTGTTCAGTGCAGCCATGTTTCACTGCAACCAAATTGATCTATTGTGACAGCCACTGTTAACTACAGCTCACTACTAAGATTGATTCTTTTCATGAATCTTATTATATCTTTTGCAGTAAGCTGACGTATCTCAAGTGGTTAAAGAATTGGATTTCCCAAGGAGATGACACGTTTACGCATTAAAGGACCACATTCAGAGAGATTACAGAATCTACACGCTCGGCAATCTCTGAGGCCTAGGATTGAGTATTTGTTTAATTTGCGGTGTCCCGTTAGTATCCTGGCTAGAATGCGTAAGTTTTCTGGAAAGAGGTACTATGTGCGACCCAGTGTACATAGTAGCATTTTTAATATCCAGAAGGAAAATAAAGAACCAATGAATTATAATTTTATACAGTTTTGTACAGGTTTTCAATATTTATTTAAGCTCCCTGCCAGATTTCTCTAATTTAGATATGCCAAAAAGGTCTAAAAGACATCTGTAGTTTAGGTTAGGCTGATCTTAACATATTGCAGGCTTCATTAGGCGATATTATATGCGGCTAACTGGAGCATTCACGAGGAAAATAATATTAAACATAAAAGGTGATTTTGTATAAGAAGATATATTTGGTAAACCTTACGGCTAACCCTTTCAGTCCCCGTGAATAAATAAAATCGACGATATGACGTAGGCAGTAAAGCTTTCCCAACAAGTTTGTTAATGTGGTAAAAATGCTCGTGAAGTCGGCAAGTTTAATTTAAAACGTTCCTACTTCCGTTACTGAAGGTTTATGGCTTGGCTAACGGAATGGCTTTACAAATGAGGAGGTAAGAGATTAAATGCTATTAGCAATGTGGCAAGATAATAACAATAATATTGACACACTTAGGCAAATTGTGTACTATGAGTGGATGTTGAAGAATGTTTTACTATATATTATGTACTGTATTGTATTATACATATAAATATCTATGACTAGAGAACAAACATCCCTATTCATCATCTATAAGTACTAAGTTTGTGAGGTTGTAGGGGGTAATATCTGGATCTACTGAACCGATTTCGAAAATTTTGTCACCAATAGAAAGCCACATAGGCTATATTATATTAACCCGAAAATGAAAATACTTTATCGTGGTTGTATTTGCAAAGAGATTAGAGAAAATCAGTAAAACGAAAATATTACTTACGAACGCTGCCTTAATATGTTTGTTTTGTTAACTAGCTAGCAAAAAATGTGTTAGCACCCACCGGGATTCTCACCCTCTAATAGGCATGGTCACTAACCTACAACTTGTACGATACAAGGGTTGAACCCAGGATGTTTTCACTCCAAATAGACGCACAGTACGTCGAGCAGCAGAATAGCTGGTGAATAACTTTTCCGTTAACACATACAATTGGGAAATATTTTTAAATGAAATTACCTAGAGATGAATTATACCACAACAATCAATTAACCATATAGACATTCTAATTCCGCAATTATAGCAACGACAGTCACAAAGCAAGGCGCGTAAGTTAATAATTGTAAAATTGTTTGAAACGCGGCGTTTCGGACCGTTACGAAACAGACACAACTTTTGTTTACCACTCACGTCCCACGCGCCCATCTCCAAACAGGTTCCGGATACCTGTGTCATGTCACGTAATTTAACTATTTTTCTCAGTGTAGAAATTGTTTTCACAGACAATTTCGGGATTCATGCATTGCTAGTTTTACTCTTGAATTATAAGCCTTTTTTTAATAAAAAAAAGTTTAATAAATTTTAATTATACACGAATAATTAACAGTGAAGTCTCTGGAAAAAACGAGAATCATAAACTAGCCCACAACATTGTCTTATTTAACGTGAACACAGCACAGTAAAATACCTTTTAAATTATTGATAGACGGGTAACTATAACTGATATTTTACATTGATTATATTTTATTTAATATAAATAAATCAAGCACCCAGGACCTCATAACCTCCAAATTGTAAATTGATAGTAGGAAGACGATACTGTCAATAAATATGGCCAAAACTCATCCAATCCCTCCAGGATATAAACCGCGCTAAGCTGTGACGAATACAAATTTGCTATTTATATCTCCTACCTCAACTACTCGTGAACACTTTAAACTGGAAAAACAACGAAACGTTCACTTTTACCAAACGATATCTGTAAAGTACCAATTTCATTGAAATACATATCTAACAAATAATTATAAAATATTGGAATATACCTCAAACATATTATGTAAGTACAAGATAACCGAAGAGACATAAGGAATTACTGATAAAAACTTAAAAAATATGAAACCCTTTGGTTATTTTTTCAATATATTTCATTTCAACAACATTCGCCTATCAAAAGAAATAATAAAGTAGTTAGTATTCGTTTAACATTTATAAATTGCAGAGTACACAAAGGTTTTAATTAAAATAATCACTTCGTAAACATCTTTAGAAACATGGACGAATAGAAATGCGTAGGCAATTATTTCTTAAAAGGCTTTAATGTTAATCAATGCCGTGCATTAGCTGCGGTAAGCTGTAATACAAATGAATTACTCGTGCCCTAAGCTCCCCAATACCCGGAAGGTCGCGCTCGGGTGAACATATTTATGCACCTGTCGCCATCATTGTGTTCACAATGAAACTTTAATAGGTTATATTGAACAAAGCCAACAAAGTTCATGGAATCATGTGCAGAGAACGCCGGTTGAATTGCATGGGAATCAGAAAAATGTAGTAAATAAAGCTATCATTCTATTATTTATAGCCATACAAGTTTAAATATAAACACAGCAAATCAAAACCCAATTTGCTCCTTAATAACATATTTCTAATATTTGTGGTAAAATCAACAAATTTGTTTATGCTTTTCTATGATTACAAACAACATCATTATCTTATCACGCTTACGTTGAATCTGTTTTACGTTACGGACTGCTCTTGTACGAATATTAGCGGTATTATATCGCAAAAAAATGTGTTAAAGCTGTATGCAAAGTTCATGAGTTTTGCAGACCTCTGTTTGGGAAACTTGGGACTATTACCACTTGCATGTTATTATATTATATATATATTATATCTATGCACAGTGTGTATTTGTGAAATTCAACAGCAATTTATTCAAGAAAGTTTGTGAGACCATAACCCTCAAAGAAACCGCAGGGATCCAAATATATTAATATTCGACGAAATCCCACTGGCCTTTCAGTATGACAAAAGCTGCCTTGCTTTGAGTGTCAAAATGTACCTACTAGGGTTGTTGCTAATGCAAATATTTTGACATCCGCGGATACGTATGCGGATTATTAGATGTTAACATCCGCGGATGCGGATGCCGATGCGGGTACGGATTTCAGGATTTTTTTTAAGGAAATTTAAATTTTAAGTCCATGAATAAATGAAAATCGTTCTAATTTTTTTGTTTTTATTAAATACTAACAAACAAAACTAAAACAATTTTTGATCGTATTTAATAGAATACTAAGTAACTTATACATATAAATACTTTGATTTAAAAAACATAAAGAAACTTTTTTCTGTAATTAAATTTATCTTTTTTTTTGGAAGAGAGGATAAACGAGCGTCCCTATAGGTGATGTTAAGTGATCACCGCCACCCACATTCACCTGCAATACCAGAGAAATTACAAGAGAGTTGCCGGCCGTTTATAAAAGTGTACGCTCGTTTTTTAATTAAAGATAAAAAGATTTAACTAAAATAGATATGGCTTTATATTGTATTATTTTATTACATGTAACATATGCATAATAACATCGGAGTGGCAAGGGGAGTCCCCTTAAGGATTTTATAACGAGGTTTGTACTTATGTTTACCTCTTCGTCTGAATTATGTACTTTAGTGTCTCGTTCAACTTCTATCGTGCAAAGTATTTTTATAAGGGGACTCTACATATTAATATTTCTATATCGTAATTCTGTTAACGTTCTGTGCCTTTTTTACATCCCTTTCTTCAAAAATCTTCCAAATTATCTTATATGAATAACAGTCCATTACTGTGTGGAGTAACTAATTGGGTTAGATAATAAGATATAGGAATAGAATTTTGTTACATATATTTGCATAGATAATCCATTTATTCAAACAAAACAAATCTTATTACTATATTTACTATACTACGACTACATAAAATTAAAACTATCATCACGTGGAAGCGTACCAAGAATACTGGCAGCATTTCCGCCGGATAGCTAGGCTGATCCGTGGACCGAGATAGCTGCCAGCGCTAGGGTTTCCAGTAGCCTTATTGAGGCGCGAAGATAGTATTTTGAACATTCTCCGCGCCTCTGGGCCCCACGGGCCAAGTGTTTCGGCACCAAACGGCACAAAGATGTATGACTCACTGAGACCAACATATTTGCGACGCTTGTTGTTGACCGTCTTCGGCAGTCGAAGCAGCAGCCCCAGCACCAACTGACGTAACTTGGACATGAGAAGGAGCCAGAGTGTCGACGCTAGTCGCGTCCCACACGAGTGCCCTTCCCCGTGCCCAAAAGCCACCAGCGTCATTCCATCAGGACGTTTGCCATCGCGGCGGGTAATACCATTTGGCTCTAAAACAGCTGGTATATTAAGAGCGGCAAATGCCCTGCGGATGACTTCATTAATGCTGGCGTGGAATAGAATAGAAATATATTTATTTTCCATGGTGAGTGACAATAACAAACTTGTTAAAACAACTTTAGGTTGATTGCTCAGAACTAGTCCAGAACCATGCAATATTACCTTCTACATACTCTGCTACCTATACGTACCTATACCTATTATAATCCTTCGTCGTAAAATTTGGTTAAAGTAATAAATTTCTTAAATTTGTTTTCAGTGTGTCCTAAAATATATACTGTTTGGCATTTTATGGTAAAATTTAATACTATGTAGGAGCCCTTAACCCTAGCTAGCCTATATTACACGGTATGGTTTGTATACAACACGTAACGTTAAAGGTTAAATCAAATTAACGATTGAGACATCTACAAAGATAAGACTCCCTTTAAGATGTAGGTATAATTTAAAATGTTTTGTGTGTTCCGCTGAGCCAACATTTGAAATAATTATAGATGTTCGCAAAATAATGCATAATTCAATAAATTTCACTACTACAACAACAACTGTTCAGTGATTGTAACCATGTTGGCTTCTGCAATGTCAATGTTTGATCTATCATCGTTACTCAATTTTAAAAATATTTCCTAAGTATTATTTCAATTATAATATTTTTTCATAGGTAACATCAGGAGCATCGACAAATTGTGAAGAATTGAAAGTTCCAATTGACCTATGTAGAACATTTATTATTAAGCCATTCGTGAAACTCGCTCTTTAAGTGGCATACTTGCAAAAGCCTTTCCTGCAACGCATTGCAGGTTTAATTCCCGCTGCCAACACGTCTGTGTGTGTGTATGTTGTTACTAGAAACATTTTGTTCACCATTCACAAATTAATAACGGAGATGAGGTAAAACCGGCAGAATCCGGTATATTTTATTACTCTTCATTCCAAATTACAATGACTGTTGTTCTGCATCATGAGCCGTTAAAAAGATTAGACAATTAACAGCGCGACTAGTGTACTTTAATTACTTTCATAGTATTATGTCCTATGGTATTTTATTTTGGGACAATGCAGCCGATTATCACTATTTAAACCCTAGGTGTCATATAAATCATAAAGAGAAAAATTTGAATAAATTCACATACGGTTGTCTCTCAACATGTTTCTCGTTATTTAATATATTATAATGTGTTAATCATATTGTTAACACCAGGAAAAATCATAATCTTGTTATGCCTACTACTTGGTTAAGTCGAGTTACTGTCTTTTGTTGGGCGATGCATATGCCTTTAAAACATGATCCCAGAAAATGTACAAAAGAAGTGTTACAAAATTTGAAGGAATTGTTAAAAAACTATAACATTGATGACTTTTTTAATAATATCGCACACCTCGGGAATAAAGCGACCTCTCTCAAGCTATGTAACCAATAAATTTTTAACGAAATCTTACTTAAAAAAATAAATTAATAGTTAAAAAAAACTAAAAAGCACGCTTTATATAATATTCCACTAAAAAATAGAAAATAAATTTAAATTGAAAATAGTGTAAAAAAACATATTTAATTGTAAAAAAAAGCGTGGGGTGTAGAAGAATTATCTAAATTTATTTTCTATTTTTTAGTTGAATTTTATATAAAGCGTGCTTTTTAGTTTTTTTAACTATTATTTATTTTTCATTTTTTAGTCAAATTAGTGTAATGTCATCGGTCTTCGATAAATCTACAAACTTTGAAAGAAATCTAGCCGTTTAAAGTGGGTCAAAATCGCGCCCAAAGAAGTCGGTTACAAACATACAAGTGAAGCTAATATAAAGCGTATAAAAAGCGGTCAAGTGCGAGTCAGACTCGCCCATGAAGGGTTCCGTAGCAGCAAGTAATATAATATAAAAGTTCTTGTAGTTCGTTGTAACTTTGATCGTATGAAATTATTATTTTTTAATATTTGAGTTGATTGAATGAAAGGTAAATATTTTTTTTAGTTTTATCGTTCTCTTGTTTTAGAAGTTAATGGGGGGGGGAAGGCCACTTGGATTTCTTGAGCCGGTTCTTCTCAGCTGTACGTAAATTATCGGAGCTGTGGCAGATCTTACATCCAATACATATTTTTTTTATGTATATATAAGTAAATATTTATATTTATTTGTGACCGTCTGTGTTAAGTTATCTATGGATAAGCATAGAAGAGAAGAGTTGTATCCACTTTAATACTGTATTTATTTACGATCAATATCTGTCTCACAGAGCGTCGAGAAAGTTATATTACTTTCATAATAGATGGACGAATACACTGTATGTACAGCTATATCTATTTTCACAGCGTGCTATAATCTAGAATCTAGACTCACAGGCACGATAATATGAGATTAATTTCACGCGATTTAACTTATCATCACAATTTCACTGTCGTGCAATGATGATATGTTTTTACAACATGCTGTTAAAGTATATCAAAGCGTCATGGAGTATATTATAATAATAATAATAACAAATTATTTATTGCCATACAAATCATTACAAATATAAAATGAACAATTAGGATACGCGATGAAACAAAAGGGAAAAGGAAAAGGCTCAGCTTCATCTGACATGGAATCATGGATTTATGTTTCCATGCAGCGCTGTTTTTCAGCCATCCCCTCCTCCCTAAGGTGTTGAGCGGGAGTGGATGTATTGTGGCTCCCCGGTTAGCTACTTAAGCTATCTTTTTTTTATAAAATGTAATATTAGAAAAAAAAAGTGTTATACTAATACTATATAATAATTGTTCTTTTTTTAACAAATTAACTTTAATTTCGATTTCTGGCTTATAGGGAGAGAGAGAGAGAGATCCTAGAGAGATTTGCCGTCAGCTTGGCGAAGTTCGTACTGTCTTATGCCTGGCTGGGAGGCTGCTTTGCACAGGATGCCGGCTAGTTTATGGGTACCTATCACAACGGTGCCTATTTCTAGCGTGAAGCAGTTACGTGGAAGCATTATTTTGTTTCGGTCAGAAGGGCGCCGTATCTTATGTCTCAAGGAGACAAGCGCAATTGTAGTGCCGCTCAGAATTTTTGTGTTTTTCAAGAATCCTGAGCGGCACTGCATTGTAATGAGCAGGGCGTATCAATTACCATTAGCTGAACGACCTGCAAGTCTCGTCCCTTATTGTCATAAAAAAACGACGCAATATCATCCGCCATTATGTTAGCGGCACTATAATTATTGCGCTCGTCACCTTGAGACATAACGTGTCAAGTCTCATTTGCCCAGTTATTTCACCATTTTGCAAAAAATCAAAAACTTGGTATTATTACATTTAGGTATAAAGCTTACTTTAAGCTATATATGAAATTATAATTTATTCACTTTCGTAAGTACCTACTTTATTTTAAGTGAAATCCGTCCGGATTTTACGGTCATTTTTAATACGAAAAATTCACGATCTAGCCTACATTGTATATGTAAGTAGTCTGAAATGGAAAATCTTATTTACCTAATACATTTTACTCAAATGATTGCTTAAGTGAGGCATACAACCAATAAGAAAATTAACATATACAGAACTCAGGTCTTAACCTAATATATAAAATTCTCGTGTCATGGTGTTAAACATTGAACTCCTCCGAAACGGCTTGACCGATTCTCATGAAATTTTGAGTGCATATTGGGTAGGTCTGAGAATAGGACAACATCTATTTTTCATCCCCGTAAATGTTAAGGGTGGTCCACACGAAATTCTTTTTTGAATTTTTTTTTAAGTTTGTTTGATTATGAGTCAGCATTAAAAAACACATACAACTTCAAATTTTCACTCACCTACGATTAACAGTTACTTTTGTATCGCGATTTTAATATCGGCAATACAACGTTTGCTGGGTCAGCTAGTATAACTATATAAATTGGTGTAGGTATATGAATATCATCAACAGTGCACTTAAAACAGTTAGTGGGTGTGTTGTTTCAATAACTATGAGAGTTGATAGACCATCAACAAACACAGCTGGTTTATGAAGCACTCCAGAATATAAAACGCGATAATTTATGGCCCTTAAAATAAGACTGCTTCTGGAGGGGAACAATAGTGTCTTGTTAGTACGTCACTACCAAAACAAGCACAATGGGAGACATGTTGTCTTGTTTTTATGTCAATATGCAGCGGTAAAAGTGTCCTTATTCCATTTATGAAGTTATACCAAGTTATACATCTTTTGGCGCGATAAGCAAAAATTATCAAAGTACCTAAATTATTACGATACCCGCGAACACCGACACTTAAATTCGACATCACCATTTCATATAAAATTGAAATGAAAGTCAAATACTTTCCTTAATATTTTACTGATCAGGACCTCATTTCAGAAATTTAAAATGCTTATAAGTATTTTTATATAAACTGATTTATTATAACCTTATTTTGCGTGGCGTTCAAGAAAAAAAAGCTTAAAAAGAAATAATAGTTTAATAAACAGAATTAGATACATATATACCTGCTCAAATTTTAAAACATAATCAGTAGGTATAAGGGTGATATAAATTAAAACAATACTCAAATATATATAATATATATTATGTGTGTATATTTTATAAAATAATGTGTGTAGTTGGTATAGTATCCATATTGTTTTATAATACAGCTGGAAAACAGCTGATTGGTATTTTCCATACTCAAATGAATTGTGAAAAATAAAAAATTAATAGATATCCAACCACTATTTTAATTTACTTATTGGAATGCTGGATGATGTTTAATTCATAATGTTTATGAATCATAATACAAATAATGCAATAATAGAATTAAAACAAAATAACTTTTTTTTATGAAAATTGTATTAATTTATACGTCAGGATAGAGCCTCTTGCTGTTAGACAACACATGACAGTAGGCCAGGTTTATTACTCAAGTAAGCATGACAGATTAGCAATATATCAGTCACTTTGTTGTAGTTTGTTTTTTTCTACATGTTTACAGCTGTCACATATAAATTTTCTAAGCTATAAGTCTCATTCGTTACCCAAAAAAGTAAAAAGTGCTTAACACACAAGGGCATACATAACATATAGGCAATTAGTCAGTGCCTACCTCGTTATGAACCTAAATAAATATAGCACTAGTGTTAAAGTTAATTTACTACCTACGGTAGGCAGTCTAAGGATTGCATATACGAAGCAAGCAGTGTTTCATACAACTTGTGTTGTACTGTCGGAATAAAGCGCAACTACAAATAGTTAGATCTACCGTGCCCACCTTGCTACAAAACCAATGGACACCCCTGTTATTACAATTAAAAAGTTTCCACTACACTACCACCAAATACAGAAGTTTACTCATTACACCACACATCTTGAATGCTTCATTCATTTGGTAGCAGTCATGGTAAATAAAAAAGCTTTCAAATGGAACTGTTTATGGTCACATTGCCATAAAATTAAATCACGAATTTAGATCTAAATTTTATGGCCACCATTATTGTTTGTTCTGTTTCCACTTTGGTATTGTTTTAATAATATAATAGATTATAACTACAATATAAGAATTTCCTTACAGGTAAATATTATGTGAAATAATTTAAAAAAATAGTGTACATATACACATTGACGGTTGTTTTTGCTCCTGTGATACCTCTGGTGCTGGAAGAGCACGGACGACTGTGCTAACTTTCCACCAAGTAGTATCCTTTACATTTGTCTATCTTTATAAGAAAAATGTACAATTATTCCTAATAGTAATACATTCACAACACAACCTACTTTTACCTTTTTTTTTATATGTTTTTGGAAATTTATTTACTAATAAATTTACACAATCCATAATATTATGTCTGTTATCAATGGAACTAAGTACTTCTATAATGTCATTGACATTATAAATAGAAATAATTATGTATTTTTATAGTAATAATTACTTTTATGCTATGTGTGATTTTAATAATAGCTTAATGCATAATAAAATTTTGGTTTAATCTAATTACTTAGATAATGATAACAAACTTATATTATTCAATTGTATTATTAAATATAAATAGCAGTATTAAAACTGATTTAAACAATATGTTATGTTTTTAAAGTGACAACCCTCACTTCTAGGATTAATACACAAATAAAATTTGATAAACAAAATTTTATGAATGATGCAGGATTCGGGAACGGTTAGCCCAGTTGGTTAGAGCACTGGCACGGAACGCCGGATGTCGTGGGCCGAATCCCGCATTGTTCATCAAATTTTATTTGTGTACAACTGATTTGATAAA
The DNA here is from genome assembly GCF_905404315.1 of Leptidea sinapis. NCBI lineage: Eukaryota > Metazoa > Arthropoda > Insecta > Lepidoptera > Pieridae > Leptidea > Leptidea sinapis. The sequence continues at coordinate 15,096,560 of NC_066268.1, forward strand.
TTGTAAGTTTAAATTGTGAAGTACATACAAAAGTGCAATAGAAATGGTGTAATTCTAGTTTAGTGATACTTTTCTTTATGAGGACATCAATCTATACACACATAGTGTATTGATGAACATCTAAGAGTAATTGAACTAAGAGATATAATAAATACTCATTAAAATATGATTCATATGAAAAATTTAAGCTATAATCACTCTTGATTTTGCATCATGCAATGAGCATTGACTTACAATAAACAAACAAGACTAAATAAAAAACTATGGAAGAATTTGTGTATTATGAAACTGTGTATTGTGATACATGTCATAAAAGTAGATTTCTTACTAATTGTATTCGACACAAATTACTATATTTAATTTATCAGTTTAAAAATAACAAATTCTTTATATTTGAAAGAGTGACATCTCAAGCCAATTTCCTAATATGCAAATATTAGGGTTGAGCATGTTATCAACTGTAATGCTGTGATCATACAGGATCACTGTAGATGAAGCCACAACCTGAGAGTTGAGATGGGTAGTTTTTGATGTTCAATAAGAGATTTTGAATAAAAATATTTGAATTTGAACAAGACATATCAAGATTTGTGAAGATGATATCACAGAAACGGTGGAAGAGTGCTCTCATGGTACACGAGAGGTCGCAGATTGAAGTCCCTCATGGTTCATAAATTTTGTTTCCAAATTTAATTTGTGCAATTAATCCCAGAAGTGAGGGTTATCACTTTAAAAATAATATATTCTTTTTTAAGAAATATTTGGTTACATATTAGTTTTGTAGCTACTTTAATTATTTAGACCACAATTTGGACACCTAGATATACACGTGATAGAGATCCTGTGAAAATCAGAAAATATTAATTTACTACTTGACTACCACCCAGAATCTTTCTATTCCTACATTTATCAACTGCCAAGAAACAGCATAATCATATATCACATAAAAATCAATTCTGAAAAGCAGCATGCTTTAAAAAACACAAGCTGCTAATAATGAAGGCTTCAAAGCGATGATAACATTGGAATCTATGCATAGCCTTAATTTTCCACAGTAAGTAATGTTAAATTGTGTTTTTAACACTTTAAATTATTCTAATAATGCTTATTATAGTACAACAGAACAGAAAAGTGGACTTGAGTATTGAGCAGAAGATTCAAATAAGATTTTTCGATCGATCTAAGCTTTTAAGTTAAATACATCTTTGATCCAATCAAAACAATAATAAACGTAAAAACATATGTAATGTATGTGGATATTTAAAAAAAAATATAAACTTAGTTAGGTTATAACTTTGAAGTTTAGAATATCAATAGTAGAACCAAGTAGAACTAGGTACCTGTATTTGTAATATATAAATAGTAACGGATAAAATTCTTCACTTGAAATTCTGGTTTCGCCGCTTCGGTCGACGTTAACGCATTGAAAAATGTACCGGTATACAATAACGAGTACATCAATACAAATATAGAACTGTGAGCGAGATAATTATTACAAAGTAATTTGTTTATTTTTTGTAATTGATAGCTAGGTGCAAACATATAGGTAGAGATTTATTTATAAATCGACTTACCAGCAATAACTGTATCACTCAAATCAAACTTCACTGGTTTTGGAAACTCGCGCAATTTACGACCACTTAATTTTAATTCACCACTAAGAAAAGCATCTTCTAAAATCCTTTCCAATGATTTAGTTAACTGGCTATGAATATTACTATGGCCATTCATATTTACATTTGAATTGAGGCCTAATACGGCCATATTCTCGTGAAGCTAAATTGGAACTAAAAATTTATTGCCATTGAATAATTACGGTACATGGATGGAAGGGCTGATTTTTTTGTTGCCATTAATTAATATTTCCCCATATTTAGTCAGAAGCTAGATGTGATGTTTATTGTTGTTATTTTATTTATTTTTGCCTTAGTCCATTTTTATCTTCTACATTACTAGTATTTATTAACTATTTTGACCTGTGTATGACGCCCTTCAAAAACTGTTAAAAAAAAGATGCATGACGTTGCATGTGAAGGATTTAAAACAACTCTAAATTTTAAATTTTCTAATGAATATAAACCAAATCCAATAAAAAGATGAAGTAAAATAATATCAATAGCTCACTGGTATGATTGTACTCTAATTACATGAGATACCTTGATAGTTGGGCAGACACGTGAGTGATTCTGTAACATTTCCAAATTTTTCAGTTGCACGTATGGACGTAGTCATAAGTATGTTTATTGTATAGATAAGCATATTATGAAGTTGAAAATAGTAATTGCAAAAAGTTTAAATTATGAATTCGATATCAGCCACACGAAGAACCTTAATAATAAATTCCATACAGGGATAATGGCATTTTACACGACATCCATCTTAGATTTAAAAAAATGTATATAAAATTAATTCTCAACTATCTTAAGAACCTTGAAAAACGTAATATCTATATAATATTGTTGAAATCATCGTTTTGTGTAAGGTTGGAAAGGATATTCATATAGTTGATATCCCAAATTAATTTTGTACTAGTGCCGAGAACTGATATCCAAATTGATGTAATCATAGTTATGCGTGGCATCCATCTTGGATTTAAAAAATGATTCCAAATTAGTTTACTCGTATAAGCCATTTTTAATATTCGTAAGGATTCTACAGAAAGGTATAATAATTATAAATTCGAATTTTAGTTTTTTTGTTATACTTTTACTGCTTCACTATCCAATCTGCCCTGTACTTTTCCCGGGGCGTAAAAAGAATAGGGGAGTCCCAGGCCCATGGGTGTCGTAAGAGGCGACTAAGGGCTTTTTAGAAGTGGGAGAGTCACGCTGCCGTCTTATGACGTCAGCACAATCGGGCCAGACTTGTCCGGGTTAATTACCACACTCGCACAGAATACCGGCGTGAAGTAGCGGCCTAGTGCCGCTATGTTTCGCATAGGTTAGTGTCGAGGACCGGTGGCCATTCCCCCCCCCCTCCACCCGAATATGACAGCGGAATCTAAAAAGATTTTACCTCAGGAGGGTACCGGCTCTACCAGAGTCGGAGAATCCCTCCCCGAGCACTCTAGCTCGGGCTGCGCTTCGTATCCTGGGGAGGGCACAGAACCGCGCATGACCAAGGACAAACGAGGCAGTAACACCGCGGCACCCCGCTCCACACTCAACGTGGACTTTTGCAATATCAGGGGAATTCACTCCAATTTACACGCCGTCCACCACCACCTTGAGACGGCGCAGCCGGCCTTGTGTTTCCTTACGGAGACGCAGATATCTCGACCTAGCGATACGTCATATTTAACGTACCCCGGGTACAAAATTGAGCACAATTTTTTGCCTCATGCCGGGGTATGTGTGTACGTTAGGGAGGATATCTGCTGTCGCCGTCTCGGCAATTTTGAGGGTAGGGCCCTGCAACTCTCTGGCTCCGCGTAGATTTAGAGGACCGCGTCCGCATCTATGCGTGTGTCTACAGGTCCCATAGTGGTAACGCAGAAACCGATCATCTCATGGGCTGCGTTCAAGCGGCAATTGACGACGTGCTTGCACAGATCCCCTCCGCTGAAATCGTAGTCTTGGGTGATTTTAAGGGGCACAATGCCGAATGGCTTGGATCACGTACCACAGACTACGCAGGGCGATCTGTGCATAATATTGCATTGGCGTACGGTCTGTCCCAATTGGTTGAGTCGCCAACGCGGCTCCCGGATGTGGATAGCCACATGCCGTCCTTATTAGATCTTCTGCTGACTTCACATCCCGATGGTTATCAGGTCATTGTCGACGCCCCTCTCGGAACGTCCAACCATTGCCTGGTCAGGAGTGTAGTGCCTATCCGACGCCCACGTCGCAGACCACCAGCGTCCCGCCGCGTTTGGCACTGCAAGTCAGCAGATTGGGATAGGATGCGTTCCTTTTTTGCATCCTATCCTTGGGGCAGGGTTTGTTTCCCTTCGGATGATCCTAGTGCCTGCACCGTTGCAGTAGCCGATGTGATACTGCAGGGTATGGATATTTTTATACCAAACTCTGTAGTGCCCATCGGTGGCAGATCACAGCCCTGGTTCGATGCGTCAGTTAAAGCAGCATCTGACTGCAAAAAACAGGCGTATCGAGCTTGGGTTGCGACGCTGGGCACAAAGGATCCGAACTGCACAGTTCTTAAGAGGAAATACAACCGTGCCTCCAGATTTTTTAAGCGGCAAATCGCCCGTGCAAAGTCAAAACATGTCGTCAAAATCGGTGAGCAGCTTTCCAGTTACCCGACCGGAACACGCAAGTTCTGGTCGTTGTCGAAAGCTGCTCTTGGTAACTTCACCCAGCCGTCCATGCCGCCGTTACACATGAGGAATGACACCCTGGCCCATACGGCAAAAGAGAAAGCCGATCTTTTGTGCACTCTTTTCGCCTCCAACTCGACTCTTGACGACAACGGAAATACACCGCCGACCATCCCGCGGTGTCAGAGCTCTATGCCTGACAGAAAACTGTTAGGCGAGCTCTGTTTTCGTTGGCTTAGAAAGTGTGCCCCTGAGTTGACGCCGGTGCTAACGCGTTTATTCCGGCACTCTTATTCTAAAGGCGTAGTCCCTGACTCATGGAAGTCAGCCCTTGTCCATCCGATCCAAAAAAAAGGAGACAGTTCGGATCCGGCAAACTACAGGCCTATTGCTATTACCTCCCTGCTCTCCAAAATCATGGAGAGCATAATTAGCCGTCAGCTCTTGGTATATCTAGAGGGTCACCAGTTGATCAACGACCGACAATACGGGTTTCGCCATGGTCGGTCGGCAGGTGATCTTCTGGTATACCTAACACATAGATGGGCAGCGGCTATTGAAAGCAAGGGGGAAGGCCTGGCAGTTAGCCTGGATATAGCGAAGGCCTTTGATCGTGTATGGCACAAGGCGCTCCTCTCCAAACTTCCATCATTTAGGCTTCCCGAGAGCTTGTGCAAGTGGACCTCCAGCTTCCTCACTGGGCGCAGCATACAGGTCGTTGTCGACGGATATTGCTCGAACCCGAAGCCCGTGAATGCTGGAGTGCCCCAAGGCTGTGTGCTGTCTCCCACGCTGTTTCTTCTGCATATCAATGATATGTTGGACACCTCCAACATTCATTGCTATGCAGACGACAGCACTGGTGATGCCGTATACACTGGCCAAGCAGGTCTCTCTCGGGAAATCGTCGACCATTGCTGGGAGAAACTTGTGTCTTCTATCGAGTCCTCTCTTGAGAAGGTCGTGGAATGGGGATAATTGAACCTTGTCCAATTTAACCCCCAGAAGACTCAAGTTTGCGCGTTTACCACTAATAAAACCCCATTTGTCGTATCACCGCTCTTCGACAACACTTCCCTCAAAGCCTCGCCTAGTATCGGAATACTGGGTCTCGAAATCTCGAGCGATTGCCAATTTCGTGGTCATCTGGAAGGCAAAGCCAAATTGGCTTCAAAGAAACTGGGCGTCATTAATAGAGCACGGCAATACTTCAAGCCGGCCCACATACTAGCGCTCTACAAAGCGCAGGTCCGGCCACACATGGAGTATTGCTGTCATCTCTGGTCTGGCGCACCCCAGTATCAGCTCGATCCATTTGACCGCGTGCAACGCAGAGCAGCTCGAATTGTCGGGGACACAGTGCTCTGTGAACGGCTGGATCACTTGGCGTTGCGTAGAGACGTCGCTTCATTGTGTGTCTTCTACCGCATTTATCACGGGGAGTGTTCCGAACAGCTGTTTAACCTGATTCCTGCCGCCGAATTCCACCTTCGCACGACACGCCACAAGTTAGGATATCATCCTCACCATCTGGATGTGTGGCGGTCCTCCACAGTGCGGTTTTCAAGGAGCTTTCTTCCACGTACTACAAAGCTGTGGAATGAGCTTCCTTGTGCGGTGTTTCCGGGACGATACGACATGGGTACCTTACTCTTAAATTTATTGTTGTTGTTTTAAATAACAACTTTATCTCTAAATGTTTCTAGCAAAATAAAGCACTTTGACTTTGAAACTGCTTTTTCGAAGATTGTTGATTCGCTAGTTCGAATTAAATGTCTTACTGAATGTAAAATCAATTTTTTTATTCAAGTGCCACTCATTTTTAATCGTAAACTATATTTTCTTATCACGACTACTAATTCAAAAACAATTTGGAGATTCGGAAACTCAACGATAACTTTTACAAAATATATGGGCATTAACAATAAGCATATTATAAATTAAATACCTACATAATTTAACAGTTTCTTCTCTTCGATTTCCACGAATTTTTCGGAACTACAGGGCCTAATAATTCGTATAATAATGATTTCGACCTTATAGGTACTATTGATATACATTATAACATTGATATCCTGTATTTTATTGATTTATATATGTTTATTTTAACTTTGGGGATTACTTCCACTTATTGTATTATTATTTAAGTGTATTTTATTGTTCTACTTACCAATCAAATTTGATACATCATATTGTAGTAAAAAAAATATTCATGAAGTTCACATTTTTTCGTTTTCGAGATACTCATTATAATGTTTTAAAATAGATTGAATAAAAATTATTCTACTGAAATTATTCAGATAGTGAATTTGATAACTTTTCTAAGTGGGAGATCAGTATGGTTGTATGGTATTATTTTCAGCTGATTTAAGTCACTGTCAGTTGTCAGACGTCAGTCACTACTCAAGTAATACCTACCTACTAACTACTCGTACATTGTATTATATACCGTAATTCCTAGGTCATAGGGCGTAGTGTGTATCGATGCTGATCGCTATTCGCTGATCGCTATTCGCTAATCGCTACCGCTAGTTCTTACTTCTAAAATCTAAGTTCTATCCATTTCCTAGTTTCCAGTGGGCTGTCGAGTGAAAATTAAATAATAATGAATAACCTAAAAATCTGAGCTTTGTAATTTGGATGTATTTTAATAAGTTTTTTTTTGTGAAAAATAGCTTCTGTATTGAAATAAAAATGACCATATCAAATATTGCCCGTATAGTGAGTTTATCTAAAGTGTCTAAATCAGTATGTTTTATTCCAAAAGAGGTGATTAAAAACAAATTGTTTTTACGTAATTCTATTATATTTATATTATTTAAATAATTTTCTACCTTAATTTTAATGAATTATTTCAGAGTTATTCATCATATGTTAAATATGCGGAACACAAGCCACTAGAAAAAATCAGAAATATTGGAATCTCTGCACACATTGACTCTGGTAAAACAACTCTTACAGAGCGAGTGTTATTCTATACAGGCAGAATAGACCGGATGCATGAAGTAAGTAACAAACGTTTTTGGAAAATATAGATTATTTAAATAATTCATAATTTCAATAAATTATGAAATCTTCCTCTTCCATAAACAAAGGCAAAACTTTGTAATGTAAGAATTTGTATGGAAAGTGAAATTTCTTACAAAAATCGTGGTGTGACTTGATTGGGGGTGGGATCACTTTACATAACACCTTAGATTGGTGTTTCAACTCAGATTATATTAAATCTACTTATGTGTGGATGATGCTGATAATGATAATTTTCTTAACATGTGGAAATAAGGCTTAATAAATAAACAGCCACAAAAGGCAATTTAACAACAGGTGAATCATAATCTTATATTATCACTTACTCCAAAAAAAAAAAAATTTACGGTAGAAATAAGTACTATTCCAAATTAATTTAAAATAACATTTTTAATAAACCTAGCGAAACTAAGAAAAAGCTATTGTATTCTATTCCTTCTAGTGGCTTCTGTGGAAGGGGCACCACAACTCGTCAATCTCACGTTTCAGTAGACCAACAAGCTTAGAGTGTGTCATTTGATCTATTGTAGGAAACATACAGTCATTGATAAATTGACAGATGACGGCTAGAATATTGCAAAAAGTAGAGATAGCCAAAATCCATTACGATTTAAGCAACTGTTCACTTTTAAACTTCATTGGCAAAATTATACTTCATTGGCATAATATTTTAATTACTATTTCAAACTTATGCACATTCATACTAAATAAATTTTCAATTGTTACATAGGCATTCCCACCTCTTATTACATATTATTACATCCACTTTTTTCTTAATATTGCTAGGTCAAAGGCAAGGATAATGTTGGAGCTGTAATGGACTCTATGGAATTAGAACGGCAGAGGGGTATTACAATTCAATCAGCAGCCACATATACAATATGGAAAGAACACAATATTAATATAATTGATACACCAGGTCATGTTGATTTTACTGTTGAAGTAGAAAGAGCATTAAGAGTTTTAGATGGTGCAGTCCTTGTATTATGTGCGGTTGGTGGTGTTCAGAGTCAAACATTAACTGTTAATAGGCAAATGAAAAGGTACAATGTACCTTGTCTCGCATTTATAAATAAGCTGGATAGATTAGCTGCTAATCCGGAAAGGTCAGTAAAAAGTTTAATTATTATAACACTAGAAATAAGAGATTGCTTGTAACAAATTCTAGTAGGCTTTATAAGATTCATAATAGCTTTAAGGGTAAATGTATACACTTCTATAATAAAGTCCCAGCCAGTGTTCAGGCATTATCTATGAATAAATATAAATGTTTTATAAAAATATGGCTCTGTCATAAATACTATTACTCCACAGCTGAATATCTAAATGATCGGACAGCCTGGGACTAGATTGTGATTATTTTATAGCGATAGAAATGACTGTACAATATTGTATATTTTTAATGAAAAGAGCGCAAAAGAATGCTGGGAGAGGCATTAGTATCTAGTAAATTAGAAATGACATCAAAAAGAATTCTAAAGGAATCAATTTTGAGAAAATAAAACCTTTTAAAAGGAATCTTTGTACACTTAAGGTCTTTCATATAGCTTTAAAGATATCTAAATAATTTAGAAATTGACCTTATTAATACATTGAGTATTAATTTAGTACTCTTCACAAATACCATTAAATTTAATGGGATTCTTACTTAAAAATTAAGTTGCTGCAAAAGTTGGTGATTTTTTTAATAATAATGTGCATATTATACTCACAGGGTACTCAAACAAATGCGCTCCAAAATGAAACATAATGCAGCATTTCTTCATCTTCCTATTGGATTGGAGAAGGAGTGCAAAGGCATAATAGATCTTGTGGATGAGAAAGCAATGTACTTTGATGGTGATTATGGAGATATAGTTAGGCTTGAGGATATACCTGTAGATAGAAGGGCTGAAGTCAAGGATCGGAGGCATGAACTTATTGAACACTTGTCTAATGTTGATGAGAAACTTGGTAAGAAATTGATAAAATATTATATTCTATTAGGGGTTTATTCCATATTTTCATATTAAAAATTACTTTTTTTTAAATTATTTGTTTTTAATTATAAAATATAAATATTACAGGTGAAATGTTCCTTGAGGAGAAAACACCTGATGTTCAAGAAGTACGAAGAGCGATTAGGCGTACAACATTAAATAGAACATTTACACCAGTATTATTAGGTACAGCATTAAAGAACAAAGGTGTGCAACCATTATTGGATGCAGTGCTAGATTATCTTCCACACCCTGGGGAAGTTGAAAATACTGCCATAATTGGTGAGCGGAAGGGTGCTGATGGTGAAACTGTAATACTAGACCCAACAAGAGATGGGTCAAAACCATTTGTTGGTTTGGCATTCAAGTTGGAAATGAGCAAGTTTGGTCAATTGACGTATTTGAGGTGTTATCAAGGGATGCTTAAGCGTGGAGAGTACATATATAATGCCAGAACATCCAAAAAGGTAATCACTGCTTTAATATTTACATGTTATGAACAAATATCTTCAGTGTTAATTCCGCTAAGTTTTGTATTTAGTACAGTTGCTTACAGTTGGTGTTTCATAATGTTTAAATAATATTAACCAGTAATAAATAGCATTTTTATGTGCTGGATATGTTGTGTTTTATGAAAGCTATGAAAGACTCATGACAATCGATTAGTTGACATTCCCAAATTTTGTTACATGATAGTGCAAAACAATTATATTGTGAAAAATTTGAAGTGCTATTTACAGTGTGAACATATCTAGTAGGCTTAGGTTATATTTTTTCATACTACAAACTGTTTTTTTAATGCTTTGCTATAGTTAAACGGAACTGTAGTTTGCGAAGTTACCTAACCAACCAAAGTAACTCTAAGGAACTCCACATAATATAGTGTTTTTTTATTAATATAATTTATTAACAGGTAAAAATATCACGTCTAGTAAGAATGCACTCAAACAACATGGAAGAAGTTAACGAAGTGTTATCTGGCGACATCTTCGCACTTTTCGGTGTGGACTGTGCTTCAGGTGACACCTTCATAAATGATGCCAAGTTACAGCTTTCTATGGAATCAATACATGTACCAGATCCTGTTGTGTCAATGTCAATTAAGCCTAAGAATAATAAGGATAGAGATAATTTCTCAAAGGCTGTTGCAAGGTGAGAATCAAAAGCATTTTTCAATGTGTGTTGTCGATTCGTTTTTTATAACAGGTGCATACACAGATGTGTTCAAAGGAGATAATTCAGATGTATCTAATTACCGCCCAATAAATCTTAGATATATCTTTCTATAGTTTTCGAGAAACTTTGTGCTCAAGACCTTTGAATAACTGTGTAATAATTTCATCTAATCAATATGGATTTCAAAAAGGTAAATCCAATTCGTTTGCCATTTTTGACCTACCGAAGTCATTGATTAAAAATCTTAGTTTAAAAAAACATGGAATTTTCTCTATCTTCACTTGTCAAAAGCTTTCGATTTCGTAAATCATTATATTTGACTAGTAAAACTGGAAAGATATGGAATTAGGAGCTATGCTTTATCTTGAATTAAATATTACTTATTAGGACGCACGCGCTAGCAATAATACGTAAATGTAAAACAGGAAAAAGCAACTCATCAGTCGTTCTTTTCCAAATTTAAAAGTGGAGTTCCCCAGGGAACTATTTTGGGACCTTTGTTATGACTTTCAAAATATATCTCAACACCATTGTTTTATGTTTGCTAACGATGTATGAGACTCATACCGTCTAATATTGATTAAATAAATACGAATTTAACATAATTGTACTTTAAAAAATATTAATGCTTGGGTTGCTAATAATTATTTGCTTGTGAATTTATTGAAAACTAAGTATGTATATGCAAGTTTGTGTAAAATGACCTAGACAAATTGTAAATATAAATATTATTTATAATTAAATAAAATTGGACAAAGTTGACACTACATTATTTGTATACATATCTATTCTATTATTCCTACTGTGGCTTCTGTCGAAGACACACCACAGATTTGGCAGTATCACGTTAAAGTAGACTACCAAGCTTTGAGTATGAGTCTCCTAAGTTTAACGGTAATGATGGGTGTTAAGATTACACAAGGTTTTATTTTCTTTGTTCACATATCTTAAACAAGAACCTTAATTTCTCTGGTCACATAGATAATGTATGCACTAAATTTGGAAGATTTGTTTGTCCTTTGAAGATTGACATCAAGCATTTATTGCTCAATATCGTAAAAAAGTAGTTGATCATCTCCTATATACTGAAAGGAGGTGATGATACAGGTTTCATTATCCTAACTTAACTTACAGATTCACAAAAGAGGATCCAACATTCCAATTCCGTTACGACGGCGACAACAAAGAAACCCTGGTCTCTGGAATGGGTGAGCTGCATCTAGAAATATACGCTCAAAGGATGGAGCGAGAATACAACTGTCCTGTGGAATTAGGAAAACCTAAGGTAGCCTTTAGGTGAGTGAAGATGACTGGTATGCTAACAAATGGATATTTCCAACATAATACAATAAAATCATACACGAATATCTCTCAGAGATTACGGACAGGTATCTGCCACAGCCCTGATATTTTTCTTCCAACCTTAGATAGATAAGTCAAATGTGAGCTATATTTTAAAAATTTTAACTGTATTTTACCGATATTAAGCTCAAAAAACAATAAAAAATATTTAGCCTACTCTAAATTACTGGGCGAATGAGACTTAACATCTTGTATCTCAAAGTGAAGATTGTAATGCCGCTCCGAACTTTCGAGTTCATTATAGGGCGTATCACTTACAATAAGGTAAAGGATATACATATATGCTCGTGTTGTCACTCTCATAAAAAAATTCCTTAACTCCTTATGACCTACGGAGACCTTTTTATTTGAAAAGCAGCAACATTCCGTAACCACTTTTGACCTGCCCTGTCATTATAATGATGGCATTATCACGCAAATAGATCGCAATTTTGCTCAATTTAGAATGACACAGTCTTAAAGTAATGCAGTAGAAGTAAAAGTGTAATATCCTCTCAGCAATTTCTTGTCAACTTTAAATTGTAATATAATAGTCTGATTTTGAAATTTCAATTTACAGAGAAACAATGATGTCGCCATGTAAATTTGATTATCTACACAAGAAACAGTCGGGCGGCGCGGGGCAATACGCGAGGGTCACTGGAATAATGGAACCTCTGCCTCCAGATCAGAACACATGTGAGTTTACTACATTGCTTATAGATAAGACATGCTTTTATCTGCAAGTGCAGAATGTTTCATAACAGGTGTTCTTGAGTCCTGAATTTCGATTTGCCACCTGGCCCTCAATGCTGTGCCCACACTTATTATTATTATTTAGTTTGGAGATTGCTGCACATAAACCTGCAGATCTATTGTGCATGTGTTCAAATACAAATTCAAATAATTCCCATACTCTTTGGGGTATGGAAATTGGCACAATAGTTAAGAAAGGCTTAGCCTTGCTCGATTGGAGTTTTATTGTATCTAAATCACTCCTTCGAGGCCTTTATGGTGAGCAGAATCCTCAGTGTGTTCAAGTAGGACTGAGACAATCTATGCTGGAGCCTGTAAGTTCTAAGACACTCCACTCTTTTGGTGATGGTGATATCACACTCCTGTATTAATTATTTACGGGTAACATGGGCTGTTAGGCAAAATGCACTGACTCCAATTATGTTATTGTGCCTTCTTTGCTTGCAATGGCCAGACAGGAAATTCATGAGGGGTCTGTAATTGACTCCAGACCAAGTTTATGGTTAGCTTTGCCAGCCTGAAATTGTAGCCTTAAAGCAGCTTAGTTGGATTATGGATCAGTAAAGGGAGATAAAAAACTTCGTGGATTTCCTGATTCTTCCAGAATGTGGATTGTTGTATCCCTATTGTATATGACATGTAATGTTAAGTGTACTTGGGCATTTTTAGTAAATTATTAAATTAAATCTTACCATTGTTAAATGTAACAACTGTGAAATAAAAATTACATTTATTTACGTTAAATCAAACTATATAACTTCATGAATGGTAAAAATAATTTCAAATATTGTTGTAGTATTTACATGAGAAGAGACAAACCCAGTGAAGATTATGAAATGAGAATTGCATGTTATGTCTAAGAGAAATAAAATTTACAGATTTTATTTATACTTTTGCAGTGTTAGAATTCAATGATGAGACAGTAGGAACTAACATTCCAAAGCAGTTCGTCCCCGGTGTAGAGAGAGGTTTCCTCGACTCCTGCCTGAAAGGAAATCTCTCTGGACACAAGGTCTCCGGAGTCAAGTTCAGGTTACAAGACGGAGCTCATCATATCGTGGACTCAAGTGAACTCTCTTTCTTCCTGGCTGCTAAAGGGGCTGTCAGAGAGGGTAAGTTTGCATGTTAGAGTGCTGCATAAACAGCATCTGGTGATCCTAAGTTTATCAGCCCTGCTTTTGCCATTATATCAACTTCTAGAATAACAAATGTATCCCAGCGCGAGGCTCCTTTGCACAGGATGCCGGCCTTATTATGGGTACCACGACGACACCTATTTCTGCCGTAATATGTGTTATATATATAATGTGTAAGCATTACTGTGTTTCGGTCTGAAGAGCGCCATAGCTAGTGAAATTACTGGGCAAATGAGGCTTAACATCTTATGTCTCAAGGTGACGAGCGGAGTTGTAGTGCCGCTCAGATTTTTTTGCGGTTTTTCAAGAATCCTAATTGGCACTGCATTGTAATGGGCTTAGTGCATCAATTACCATCAGCTGAACGTCGTGCTCGTCTCGTCCCTTATTTTCATAAAAATACTGTAATATTCTAAAACTCTCAATTCGTGTAGAAGGAAAATGCCGATCAAATAAGTATTATTATTATATGCAATCCCAAATCTAAACAGGATAATTCGATTCAATTAGCTTCTTTATAACACTTAATATCTCTTGGTTCCCTTTCGAAATTCTCTATGAATCGCCGCCTTTGCTGCATGTAGGTATTTATTAGCTAACCTAGCAATGTTAATCCACCAGTACAAAATTACGCGTTATTAAAATGTGATAATGTCTCCTAGTGACATGTCGAATGGTATTTATTACATGTCTTCATAAGGATATTCTTTGAACGTAACTCCAACTAAGTCGCTATAAATAAGGGTATTTTGGAATCGCAACATATCTAACAGTTTGATTCCAATACATTATAAAGTAAAATTACATCAACTTAATATAACAAAAATTTGTTTTATTGACATTCGAAATGTAATAGTAATATTAAGGATTGCTACCTTAGATTAAGTATTGATCTCCGCTGCGCTCCAACTTGATACCGCAGGCGTAGTCGCAAAGTGCGGCAACTAATACTATGCCCAAGTGGAATCGACGTGCCACATGTTCTGTTAAACTTTGCTAAGTATTTTGTATTTTATTAATTTTAATGTAAAAGAACACGAAACGTATTTTACAAAATTTGAATGATGCCATTGAGTGTCAAGATCTAATAGTTTGCCGTAATAACAAAGCTATTGTTCTTAGGTAGTGCGGTATCTAGTTGGAGCGCAGCGGAGTCCAATCCTTAATCTAAGCTTGCTACTTTAAAATCGGGGAGTACGTCAATCCACAGTTCACCTCTTGGTATATGGAATTCCTTTAGTAGTTATAAAAAAAACTATACCTAATTTGCTTCCATTATTACTTATTTTCTCTTTAAAATCAAAAATTATCTGCTACAATGTTACCTAGTTTAACTTGAATATTTGAATGTTTTATAATATTAAATATAATACAATAGTAAACATATCATGAATTAAACATAACATGATTAGCCGAACTAAATCATGCTGTGTAGTGTGTACACACCTTAATAGAGTTGCAGCCTATCTTGTATTTCAGTAACTCAGTTGTGTACTTATTATAAAAAAAAAAGCAATTAAAAAATTTAAGACGTGTTCGGCGTATATGTCGTGCCAAGTTAGTTTGTTGCCTATACAAATATATAAAATGCATTCGTCAAAAATTAAGGAAAGTAACATTATATCTAATTTAGTGTGTATTTCTGGCTTTATTTTGCTCCCCATGAATAAATATTAAATGCTTTCTTTACAGTATTTGAAGAGGGCGCGTGGCAGATACTGGAGCCTATAATGTTCGTGGAAGTGACAATGCCTGAAGAGTTCCACGGCACCGTGATTGGTCAGCTCAATAAGAGGGGGGGTATCATCACCGGTACTGAGGGTGGAGACGGATGGACGTCTATATATGCTGAAGTGCCGCTTAACAATATGTTTGGATATGCCGGGGAATTAAGGTAATGAATTCAGTTTCTTAAAAGTTATTATATATATAAGCCCTTATAAAATGCTCACAGAATACCTTTATTTATTTACGGTATGTGTG
This sequence comes from Leptidea sinapis, assembly GCF_905404315.1. Classification (NCBI taxonomy): domain Eukaryota; kingdom Metazoa; phylum Arthropoda; class Insecta; order Lepidoptera; family Pieridae; genus Leptidea; species Leptidea sinapis. Next base: position 15,112,237 of record NC_066268.1, read on the forward strand.
GATGATGCAGCTACTGGACTCTATAACTTTTGTTTTGTATTAATTTACATTTACTTTTTTGACTTACTCGTGTTAGGCATTGACTATTTGACGATTGAGCATGTTTGTTGCATCACTTTACATATTATATTATTGTAATTAAAATGATTTGTAAAACGATAAAAATGTTAATCTTGATTTAAAAGAGTGGCAATGAGTTTCTTGCTACATTTTCTCATTAGCTCAACCCTTTACGCAAGTAGCGGTAGACTCAATAACAAAATAATATTATTTTTGACATTCATAAGTGTCATTTCCGCGACCTACATGAATAAAGTGATTTGGTTGATTTTGATATGATTTGAATACTCACTAACAATACTGACACTTCTTTCTTTCCTTTTGGCGCGTAAGGGAGAAAATATCAGAGTGAAATTTTACTGTCTACTGAACCACAAACAATGGACGAGAATTAAACAAATTTCAATGTATAGGTATATACAAATTTTAAAATATCTAAATTATCAAATCAAATCAAAATCAGTTTATTCAAGTAGGTCACGAAAATGACACTTATGAAAGTCAAAAAAAAAAAGTTTTTCTTATTGAATCTACGGCTACTTCGTAAAGGGTTGAGCTAATGAGAAGAAGTAGCAAGAAACTCATCGCCACTCTTTTATATCACGATTTACAGATCATTTCAATTACGATATAATATGTAAAATGTAAAATGATGCAACAAACACAATATGCGGTTGTAATGATATTTTCATTGGATGTATTTAATACCTTCTTTATATTAATATTATTTTTTCTACATAGGTACGTAAAATAGCACGAGGAATATTTATTTGAGGATTTTTGTTTTATTGCGCCAAAGAAGAGTAACTTCTTGTGTGCGTACAGAAGTACACACCCTTTTTTTCGAAATAATAATTATTAAAATTAAGCTTTGTTTATAAATCTAAGTAAATTTTCAACAGAAACATCAGGAAAATTCATATTGAAGGTTCATTTCTTACTTTTTTTTATTAATATTATTTAAAAGTAAGTTGTTGCATTTACTTTTTCGAAAGTCCAGCATCATGGATTCAAAATCGAATGATAATTCTGATTCTAATTCAATTTCTAAAATATTGTTTTCTTTTCAGATCTATGACACAAGGCAAAGGGGAATTCAGTATGGAGTACAGCAGGTATTCACCATGCTTGCCGGATGTGCAAGAAAAGTTGATCAGGAGCTATCAAGAGGAGATGGGGTTGTTGCCAGAACAAAAAAAGAAGAAGAATTGACACAACCGCCTAGGACTTTTTAGTTTAATTTATTTATTTAAGAATGAATTATGTACAATATAGGTAATGCTATTTACAAATTTGTTTTATTGGTTGAATCTTTTTCGTTATATCCAAATGTTGTCATGTGAGTCAGTATCTCCTGAGGATGCCTCGTGTATAGGCGAAACATGTGTCGAATTGATTAAACACAAAACTAAGCGGAATTTATAATCTATAAAAATTACAAAATTTGATTAAAGTTTAATAAATTTCGTTATAATTAAATGAATTTTACAAAAAGGATAGAAACGGGCTTGCAACACAGTTGACTTCAAATGAAACATCAGCTTTATATAAAAACATTTATTAACCCTAAATATAGGATCAGAAACATACAAACGCGTTACAAACACACATCGACGGTACAATAACTGTTTACAATTTGTACTAAATACACATAATATGAAAGAAGTTTAATTAACTACAGAAAAATGGTACTTCGCTGAGGGGTCTGGTTTATTGTTTGAGTTACGTGGCAAGCTTCGTCGTTCTCGCTTTAATGTCATTCCTTGTGGGGATGTCGTGGGGCGGGTCGTTCGTTCCTTTAATGCACCCATGAATCGGCGACTGATAAACGATTTTTCGGACATTCATATATCATTTTCTTACGTAAATCAATATGATTTTCAATTGTATGTCTATATTATATATTCGACGAAATGATGAGATTTCGTTATTATTTTATGGAGGAGGAGGTCAAACGAGCGTACGGGTCAACTGATGTTAAGTGATCACCGCCGCTGAGTTTGAAGGTATAAGGAAAGACCGCACAAGCTGACCCGCAACTTTTTTGTACGTGGAAGCCACACATCCCAATGGTGGGGATGATATCCTAATTAATGAAGCGACGTCTCCACGCGACGCCAAGTAATCTAGCCGTACACAAAGTTCTGGGTCCCTAAATTCTAGCAGCTCTGCGTTGCCAGCGGTCAAATATATCGAACTGTACTGTGGTGCGCCAGACCAGAGATGACAGCAATATCTATTCCATATACCTGTGCTTTGTAGAGTGCTAGAATTTGAGCCGGGTTGAAGTATTGCCGTGCTCTATTTTTGAACCCCAGCTTCATTGAAGCCAATTTGGCTTTGCCTTCCAGATTGCCGCGGGCTTAACAATCGCTCGAGATTTCAAGACCCAGTATACTTTTAGACACCTGAAGTTACATTATAATTTCACTGGCTCTTCAAACCGAAACATAATAATGCTTGCGAAATTATTCTGTATGGCGTTAGACCCTATCTATATATTCATTCCGTGGTGTGATATTTTTTCATTTAACTAATAATGTCTAAAAACGAAGACAGGAGTTTCTTACAGTTAACATTTTTACGATTGTTAATTTTTCTAAACTAAAACTACTGGTGTTATAATTATTGGCACTTGTTTCTATTTCGGTAATGACTTATATTTTAATATTTAATGCATCCTGTTAATCAAATAACTACAATAATAATTATCGATAATTAAACCTAAAATAACAAATTTAATGTTTAAATTTTATAAAACAAAAAAAAAATTAACAAAATAATAAACTTATCCCTAAAAATCTACGATCTATTAACTTATTCCATAATAAATATTGTATAATACATTTTGTGCTTTATATTCTAGACATAATTACAATAGACAGATTTATTAGTAAAAATTGACTAAAATACCATAGATTCGTCTCAGGATAATAAGCTAATTCTAACAACCACATTGACAAATAACACAACACTAAAGCGCCGGTTAATTGGTTATTGCATATACCTGAAAAATTTAATCCATTTCGACCAATAGCATGAGCGAAACACTGCATTTCAACAATCATCCAATCAGAGCGCTCTATTACGATTGGGCTACGTGGTTGCAGGGTAACAATTAACATACGATTCTTTATTCTGTATGCAACGTGCTCGTAAGATATTCGTCACCGTAAAGAAGTGCTGAAGGTATATTGATTTATTATCTATTAATTTATGGACAATACTACTAAAAGTTCACTGGATCGATCCTTAATTATACAATACGAGACACACAGCCATTTACCACCACACAATTATCAGCTTATTATTCTACAACTTAATTTTAATTAAACTACATAATTTAGTTTTCATTTAACAGTTATCTTGTTTATGTTGACAGTTAAGACAAATAGCAACACAACCTACCAGACCACAGACCTTGCCAATCAAATAACCGTAACTATTATAATAATATCAAATTGATAGAGTAATAAGATTTTTTTATATATCTCATCGTTTACACAGAGGTTTCAGCAGATGCGCTGTGTTTCCGTTCTCTCGTCTTTATTCCGGTCCAAGAATCCTTTCGTTTTATTAGATCACTCTGTAAAAGTCGATAAGAATGTGAGTATTCATGTGTATTTAATTAATAATCTCAGCATGCAAAGCAACATAACATGCAACATAATAAATGAGTTTTTTTTTAAATAACTACAGGTAAATGATATTTACAAATGAATTGAAACGTAACACAAAATTACCTTGTGGCTGTTTGCACTTCGAGAATTGCAGGAATCGATCGTGAAATAGTCTTAATTTGTGATATTATATTATTGTCACAGGAAGAAATCAAAACTTGAATTCTATATTATATGCTTCTATATACAGTGCATAATAGTAGTATATAGTAGGTATAATTGATTTAACTTTAAGACGTTCTGGAATAAGGGTCGGATTGTAACTCATGTTACGATTTCCATTTTATTACAGAAAGATTATGATGTTGGGGTAGATAATATTTTTTTAAAGAGAAATTAAGTAAGGCTGTTTTCAATAGTATGTACCTAATCCTATTTTCATAATTACTCTTGTTATCTTGAATGTTGGTATGTAAAATTGCAGAGCATCCTAACTGTTGTAATATGGAACTATATTTATCAATTTTTTATTGAATCTGTGAGTGCCAAACTAAATTAACTGCTCACTTCGATAAGGCTGTCATCGACCGACAAAATGACGTCATAGGCACACTAATAGCTGTACTATACGTACTAAGCAAGTCATATTGATGTGAACGACTAGTAAATACATGCTAACCCTTAATCATCTAAGGCCGGGTCCATGTAGAAAAAAAAATCCGGACAAAAGAGAGCTATGGAAGGAAAGAGAAAAAGGAAGTTAAGAAGTCGAATGAAAGAGATGGGAGAGCTTTATCTGCCTAAGGGCCGCCGTTCGCCGTCGTTCTTTCTACGTGGTTAAGGCCTAATACAAACAGTGTAACAAAAATTGAAAGGCGTTGCGTTTGCATGCTGTCGTGGGGGTACCGTATCATGCCGTGTCTCCATGCTACCATGTGGGTTAGAGTCCGTTACATTTATAATTTGGTATCATTGTCGCACACCTTGATAGAATCGTCTTCCTCAACTTCGTCCATTGTCGATAGACGTTTCTCGATCTCCGATTGTGCACTCCTTGACATTAGCTTCTTATGTTTAATTCTGAAAAAATAATCTATTATGTTTAATATTGTCTGTCTCAAAGTATTATGATCAATTTTAGAGATTAATTATTTTGATTAATGACCCTATGAAATTCTTATTGTTAGGTCGAATATTCGCGAGAATTCCATATGTTATTAACGGCCTAAAGAGACCTTGTTTTGCAGTTGTTTACAAAAACATGTTTTTTTTTGTTGTTAGAATGATCCTTACCAGTATAAAAGGTCCCCACATAAGTCATCGATTTATTCAGTAATTGAACGATAGTGTGAATAGTCTGGGCGATATCTATACAAGCGATATTAGTTTTATTGCTGATCAGTGTAATTGCTACATAGTAAGGAGAATCTTTACTCTTAACGAGGTAGGCACTGCCCAATTGCCTATATGGTATTCACGCCCCTGTAAGGAGTATATTACTGCAACAACGTATATTAAACTATTTGCGGAATTATACTGTTGTTTTCTGAACCCCATAGTCCTGAGTGTTGACTTTTCACAATATTATCTTGATAATTTACCATCCCGTGACTGGTGCGCCCGATTGCTATATAAAATATATTCGACGTCTTTTCAATTACTTCTATACTATAAATAAGTAATAAAAAAATATTTCTAAAATAGCCGTGAATTTACTGTTATCTTGTAGTTAAAATAGAATTAATTGAAAAATCATAAATATCTATCGTACCTTTCAAAATTGTACACTTACATTTATGAGGTTAAAATATAGTTCATTCAATAACTAAAAAGGATTCTAATCAAAATAAATCAACTTACATCTTTTTAATAGGTTTTTGCTTCATTTCTTTGCCGTCACTGTCATTTATGGTAATATTGGTATTATTAACTTGCTTCCAAATTCCTGTTTTATTCATTTCTTCAGATATATTTATAGACGTCAAGGGGATGTTCATGATGTTTCCGTTAATTAGGGGGATTTGAATATTGTCTTGATATCCTGGTGAATTACATTTGTGGTCGTCCTACAATTTAAGTGTCTAAGAATTGTCATAAGTATAATTGTGATAAATTTCATTCTACTTGTGCCCATCTACGAATGTGTGATGAAGAACTTATATTAAAAATATTCTACAATGATCAAGAAAGATGAATGAGCCGAAGAAAAGTCCAGGTTTTAATCGAACACATATATCTAACACATTTACGAACACATAAATGACTAATGGAAGGATAGATCGAAATGTGAACTATTTTCGACGACAAAGATTTAACAGTTTTGCATGCCACCGCACCTCTCCGTTACCAAGCTCGTGCAGTTCATCAAGGTTCCTCTTTGACATTTCTGGCATGACGTCATCCAGGATTTTCAATTCTCTTCTTGTAAAGAACAAGTCTAATGCCTTTCTTATACCAATCATCACCATCAACATAAGTGGAAACAGGATGGAAGTAGTTGAAAACGATTTTATTACCCACAAACAGATAAGGCATGCCAATTGTATCAATGTGAATAGATGTACACGACGAATTGGCACCTGAAGAAAGTAAATATTTAAATATACAAAATCAAAATAAACATCACTTTAATTGTCATTGAATTGAAACTGACCTGGCGCAGAAACATATGATCGGGCTGATATTTTTGTGGCATAAACATGATGAGTATTCTATCGAAGAATTGGAGACCCTTGAGTGAGGCTACTCCCATATACAAGAATACTCCAAAGAGAACTGGCATTGGTATATGCCTTAAAACTGGCGTGAGAACAACCGAACATCCAATCATCAAGAAAATTAATATATGGGTAACTCTTTGCTCTCTTACGCCTAAGAACTGAGGCTTTTCGCCAGGTGCTGCACACTCAGATTCCACTTTTAGAGAGTTCACGTGGTTAATACTTAACACGGTAGCCGCGACAAACCAAGGCAAACCCATTACGGAACATATTTGAATTAAAATTGCTAATACAAATAAATCAAGATGGTAGCCACATCCTTTCTTCAGTTTATTTTCCTTTCGATTAACAATAACTGCAGTAATCTGTTGATCCATAAATATAAGAATAGTGCCTAAGAGTGCGGGCAATATGGCCACAAATGCAGACCATACAGGATTGCCATTAAATGGTGTTATAACCCAGTTTCTTGAAGGCAATGTTGGTTTGAATTCCGATGGAACTTCTAATTTCGGCGTTTTAACTCCAACTCTGTAGTCCAAAAATGACATAGATAATATCGCAATTATAACTGAAAAATCGCTGATTATCTGACGAACCTAGAAGTACATATGAATTTGTTACGAAAACATACAAAATATTTAAATAAATAGTTAAAAAGATAGTATATTGAATCACCTTAGATGGGAAAAACAGTGAGTTTTTGAAATCCTTAAGAATTATAGATATTGTAAATGTTCCGAGGAATAATATAATTGACATTAAATAAACGTCTGGTACGTAAACTTTTGTATCACATCCCACGCCAGCCAAAGTTCCATTGTAAATCTGAAAATACAAATAACATTCTTGGTATGGTTCGAGCATTATAAAATAAATTTTATCATAATGTATACCTTAACATAAATACTGAAACAAAGAATGAAATATTTTCTATTGCAAATAACATTTATTACTTTTACAATGTGTTTAGTTTAATACATAAATATAAAACAATTTAAAATATAAAAATCTTATTCGAAATGGTCTTCATTGGCTGCAATACAGTCTTTTAAACGTTGAGACCAGTAATCAATACAAGCACGCACTCTTTCCATGGGAAATTCTTCACTGCCAATCGTACGGACTATTTTAGGGACTTCAAATTATTAAGGCATTAAGAGCAAGCCGTACTCTCTAAAACTGTCTCACTGTTTGTCACTGTTTTCATAGGAATAGCCCGCTAGACAAACATTTTACTAATACCAAGCGTAACGAGAGTTTTAAAAATGGCATTTTGCTCCAAACCTTCTTTGTGTATCACTCCATTTTAATATCACAAAATATTGTACAATGTATGGGCGCCAAAATGAGAAAACTCAATGAACAATCATATAAAAATGACAGATTCCAAATTCAAATGTAATATTTTGTTTATTTTTAATTTTAACAGTATTTATGGCCAGACTAAGTATATTACAGGTTTTAATAACATTGAAGTTCGAATTACTGAAACAACTACTTACTTTACAAGACTCCTTGTCAACGCTTGTCCAATTAAATTGTTCAGACACTCTGGAGTAATTGCTTGGTAAACAATAGCACTCATAATTTAGTATTTCATCGGGGCGTGTCTTGAGTGGATATTTTTTCCCAATAGAAATAACATTCTCAACAGCCTAAAAATACACGTTGAAAATTACTCTTGCCTTTGTTTTTTATTATCATCTTAAAAACGGCATCTGATAATATGTAGTTAAAAACAGATTCTACGTACCTTATAAATGAAAATGAAAGCTATTAAAGTGGCAAAATTTTCTTCTGTAAATCGCGTTATGTAGCACACAAATGCGCTCGCATCGATTGCCACCAATATAATTAATATTATTGTAATCCAGGTGCCAATGCAAAACCTAAACGCCATGTAATCCCACCCTATCTGCTTGCAGAATTCAAATACTATCGTTTCGAATACAAGCACTGGCCCTGTTGATCCTAAAATCGTTAGAGGTTGTCCTGAAAAGAATCCATAGCCCATGCCACACACAAAACCAGATATAAGAGATTCCATTGCAGCCATATTTTTGCCTGTCGCCTCCCCTAAAAGTCCACCGAATGTTATAATAGGAGATAAACAAGCAAAATACAAAAAAATCCAAGATGCAATACATTGTAATGCCAGAGCGTCTTTAAAATCTGACCAGTACCAAGGCATTTTACGTCGAAGGTCATTTATCAAACCACCAAACAATTTTCCACTTCTTGCTAATCCAGACTCTTCACGTTGTCTCTGCTCTTCTTCTTCGTCGGATTCTTCTTTTAAATTGTTCTCATTTGGACGTTTTCGAGGATCTTGTGAAGGAATAGCAGCTGGGGGTTCTATTCTTATAGCTGGATCCCATTCTCCAGGTGGTAAAACAGTCACAGCATCTAAAAATTCATCGATTCCAGCCAATAAGTGGTCACGCTTTTTAGCGCGATAAGCGACTTCATGAAATATTTCGTCTGACATTAATGTTGCCATTGCTCGTCCGATTTCATGAAAACTTGAATTACTGTTTGGTGGTCCAAGAAGCACGAACATAAATCGGGTGGGGACTGGGACTTCTGTCAAATCTCCCATAATAGTTCCTGTTTTCAGTCTAACAAAGGCGGAAAGAGTTTTCTCTAGAAAATCCACCTCACCAACCAGAATATTAGAAGCTTCGGCTCCAGGGGGTATCTTCCGCATAAAATGTGTATTACTCTTATGGTTAAGATCTCCATTTATAAATATATCATTTTGGGCGTGGTTCATAGAAGCACCGCTTGGACTTTTGACCATACCCTCTTCATGTGGCGCACCTGCAATATTCCATAAACTTAAAGAAAATTATTTAGAAGAAGTGAATATACAAATCATGCCCAAACATACAAAATCTCTATTTAACAAGAGTAAAATGTTAAGGTAACCTTACAACTAATATGATTTTCGAGGGTGCAAAGAAAAGTGAACAATTAATTTAAATGAGGTTAACGTGCTCATTTGTGAATGAATGTACTTAATCCTAAATGTATTTATTGATCTAGCTTAAAAACATTTAAGTAACACTGTCAAAGGCATGAGCAAAAGCTTAAAACAGAAAGCATGATATTATTTGGATCAAAATTTTGTCCATAGCCAGTCACTAACACAAAAGATTTTAATTAAGAACAAAAAACCGTGTATGCTTAGACCACACGACAGAAGTGAAAACTTCATCAAGGCGAGGTAAATTATAAGAAATATACCTATTGTATTTGTTTACAATAGATAAATATTTTTTCCATTATAACTCTCATAAATTTTGCTTATACTGAACATCATTTGTATCGTACGCTACTAAAACCTCACTAAAGACTCGAGATGACTTTACCCGAACAAGTTGATATGTAGCCAATTGAATGAGGCTGAGCTTTCATGCTCCCACAAAATAAAGTTCTTAGAGCACCTTAGGAAGTTTTCACTTTAAAAAAGGGGGATTAATTGTACACAAAAAATATAGAAAGTCAATTTTATTGCCAAAGGTCAGAAAAAACATCGATAAAATTTTAGCGGTTACCCGCACTAGGTATGCCAAGGAAACGACCAATGTCTCCCTTGTATGAATGTCCACTTGTTGTGCAGCTTTCTTCAACTGTAATACAATGCCAATCATACACAAAATATTTTTACGTTTAGCGAAATACATGTGTTATATTATGTACAACAGAATAGAGTGCATTTGTGTTGTTTCAGAATAATTTATGCAGGTGCAGTGTACTTTGACACCTATCAACACATTTACATTGAGCTGACCTGGGACAGCTAGATAAGAGCCTCTTGAGTCGCTTGCTTGTAAAAGAGTAGTTTGAGGAGACGAAGAATGTCCTCGTCCGCCCGAGCTTGAATGACGAGGATCATTATCCAGGAAATCTAATAATTACCATTAAGTATAGAGCATATAAAAATAGGATAATATGATAGTAAAATTTTCTATAAATACATACTTTTACATGATGAATGGTTTCTTCCAATGTCTGCTAAAGATCTAATCAGCGGTAATCTGGACATATTGTTATGATTTCTTTTCTCGTGTTGATGTCGGTGGCGACGTAATAATGCATCTTTAACTTTTTCTCTATTGTCATATCCGAGAAACCCATCTACTACCATACTATCCAAGACATGTTCTGCAACTTGTTCCAAGGAATTTGCTTCCATATCAAGAATGACTGATCCATTAAGAATTAAACTTCGAAGTTCAAACAGTGAATGCAACGATAAAGTTGCAACATGAGGCTTCGACCAACGATTGCCTCCTTCTTCCACGTCTTCTTCAAATTTAATCCATCGAGCTGTCTCTTTCCACTCAAGTTCATCACCCTCCTTAACCAGCTCTTCCATCTCAGAGAACAGTGGATGCGATTCCATAGTTGAGTCGTCAATGTCTTCTCCCAGTATGAATTGAACTCTTTGAGCTGGCGGTGTAACTGAAATGTTTTTCATAATTATAATAATCTGACTAAATGCTGTTTAAACCAAGTTATAGTTTGATTGCAAAACATATTGACCATGTGTTATACCATGCATTGAATAAGTACCTATTGACATGCTAAGACAATATATTGGATTATAAGACAATATAATGATTGGGAGATTAGATGCCATGATGAAGCGCCAGTTGTTAAATATGATAATGAAGGACTGATTCAGAATGGAAACATTCAGCAGAATACTTTGACAAGTCAAGACAACACTGTGGGCACCAATGTATGATGAAATAGGAAGGCAAATGACATGCATGGCAGATGACATACTCCAGGCGCATATTGTCTTGTACTCTTTGCGGGATAAGTTAGGTCGTTAAAGCCAGATGTACTTCACAATGTTTTAATACATTTTATTATACAACCGGCTTTTTGCGATGGAGTTAATGAAATCTAAACGTCAATTGCATCGTCTCTTACGTGTTTCACCATCATCCGTGACGCTGAGTCTTCTTACTCTTGCCATTATTGCTGAGCCTAGGAATTCAATTTATTAGACTAATTTAAAAATCAAACAGAAAAGATTTTTCAAAAATCTTATTTAATATCTACACTACGTAAATTTCTTAGTACGTTTGCGTCCATTTTTCATTAGGGATTCATAAAAGGGATGTTCCCTTTTATACAGAAAACTGAATAGATTTATATGGTTATGATAATGTTTACTCCATAAAATAACTTTGTATCAGTTGTAATGAAGAGAAAAAATTAGGAAAATTGTTCTTAGCAATTGTGTTATTTGTTAGTTCAATCAGGCCCATTCAATTCTGCTATTCAGTAGGTACCCAACTTAATTTACGTCTACATTATTACTATATTGCGATATTGTGACCATTGAATTAATAATATATACATCCTAATTTACATTTTTGTAGTAATTAAGTATTTATTATTATTATTTTCACGCAGAGCAAGTTATTATTAAACATATTTTGTCTTCTGTCTTTGAATATTTAACAGTCATGGACAAATGAATTGATTGTTTATTTTTTCGTTTTTCTTAATGTATTCTTGATCGCTTTACATAATTAATTTCATTTTTATATGTTTTGCAAATGTTGATTTTTAATGTTATTTCAACTAATGTTTATCCTAATTATTTACTGTTTAGTTTGTATTAATACGAGGTTTTTATTACAACGGTTGCTTTTTAAATGCAATTCCAAGTGAATGACAGAAAACGACTTTTGCATACGCCAACATGCAATGACGTTCTATTATGTACCTAAAGGACGTCATTGCCAACATGGCATAGCAAATTAAAAAAAAAATAACACTACAAAATCTCAAATGGGAGAAGAATACTCTCGCAAAGTCTAACCGAGAATCTAATTCTCCCAATGCTGATGTACTAATAAAAATGTTAGGCCGCAATTTAATTATCTCCTAAGGGGACCAAGATGCTTTTAGAGGGATAATTTAATTAGTAAATAACAGAATTACTTAGCGCAGCGTGGCAGGATCAAAGTTGATATAATAATGCGAAGCCTTTGTCTTAACTTAGTCATGTTAAACAGAAATAAGGTAATATTTAAAACATTACGGACCTATTTTCACAATTTCCTCTAGTTATTGCTTCTATTTCGATCGAAAATATTAAATAAGGTTATAATAATACTATTTTGTAGAACTTACTTCTAATAACGGATTTACAATATTTATAATGAGACGTGGTATTTGTACGTGTGTGTGTGTATGTGTGTGTTTGTGAATTAATCTAACCTCTTAATTTATCCTTCCTTTAGATTTAAATATCTGCGTTATTAAAATAGCCACGGGTTCGGGTTTCAAACCTGCAGGCATGTTCGTATTTTCTCCACGTCTGGGTCTTTCTTAATGATGAATTGGAAAGTGTCATCACCCTCCATCAAGTTGATCGGAGGATCGTGGCCACCTAGCTTTTATCTTTGCACAGGATACCGCGGATAGGTGGGTAAAACAGCGGCGCCTCTTTTGCCGTCGAGCAAGAATTGTGCAAGCAGTATTATTTTTCGGTTTAAAGGGTGCCGTACCTAGTGCACTTTTACTAGGATAGTTAGATTTAACATCATCATGCCTCAAGCGCAAGTGCAATGCCGGTTTGAATTTTGGGTTAAATTATGTATCCTGAGCACTACATTGTAATGTCAGAGAGTATCACTTTTTGCTAAAAAAAAGACTTCATTGAATACCCATAAAATAAAGTGACCAGCGTGCCAAAAGAATATTAACTTCAAAAATTTGTAATCGCACGGAGCGAGACTTTGCCGGTCGGGTGCTAGGTTAACTAATGAGCCATAATAGCCTTTAAAAAATGCATAACTAGATTTAGTTTACTCGAGAACATGACAAGATCGCAGATTGTTGTTGAGGTAATTTTTACGCTCAGCTGCAATGGATTTAAGGAATTTTATGCCATGTGTAATTATTGGATAAGAAACTATTCATAATAATGAATCATTACTGTCCTTCAGAGAATTTGGCCGAGTTAACAGACTTCAATATGCGGAGGTCCTGATATAATTGCTTGGCTTTTTGGACTCGCTTCAATCTGTATTAGAAGCCCTCTTATTCTTGGTACTTTGGTCTATTGACCTAGCTTCCTTTTGAGTATATCCCCGGACTGATACCAGATTCTTTTCTTAAGTAAATCTTTCCCTGTTTCCAAAACTACTATACATTGTAGTCAATCCACTTTTTATCTCAATGTGTCATGACTGGTATTGCTGATGTCGCTTTCCCGTTTGGCCTTTCCAATATACAAACAGAAATAGTCAAATCACCTCAATATATTTCTTTTACATATTTTTATATGTTTTTTGTCTTATTTAAATTATTTTCATTTAAATTAAGGTAATTATATACTCACTGGGTCTCTCAGGGTCTTTGTCAGTGCGATGATGATGTTTGTGTTTCCGGTGGGAGTGCCTCCGAGCTGGTACGTGGACCCCGACGAACACAGTGTGAGCGCGGTGGCCTGGTGATAGAAACCATCGTTTTCATTGAAAAAAAACTGTAAGACTCTCAAAATGTAATGTAAAAAAAATGGTACGTATAATATGTGGTGTGGAATTAATTACGCAATAAAATTACGCCCATGTTGCATTTCAATATATTTTTAATTCTGAATCTTAGTACACAGTAAAGATTAGCAATTCTTTATTCAAACAATGATACGAACGTCACAATACTATGAAACATAAAATCTCATTAAGGTTACAATTTCAAACAATAATACAATAACCAGCTATGTTACTGTGGGACTTGATGCACATTGTATCGTTGACACGTGGGCGTCCGACGTCCACGTGTCAACGAGAGAGAACGATCGCCTTCAATGGCAAACTACCAAGCGCTTATAGAAAATTAATACTTTCTCTATAAAAGTATTTATTTCTAAATTTGAAGGTTAAAAAATGCCGTTTACTTTCCACCTCATCGTTTCACCTTTCTCATGATCGCATTGTTAGGTACATACAGGTCAGTTCTAATTTGTTTTTGCTGGAAATTGATTAAAATTTCTCAATAGAAAAACACACCGAGGTGATATCTTTTTACCGTGAAATTACAAAATCACGCAATAAATATTATAATAATAATAATATAATAATAATAATAATAATAAACTTTATTGGCAACATATTTACACTGCTAAAATAGGTCATAATTTATAATATAATAACTTTAACAAACAAGTAATTTTAACGTAAAATATTAGGTTAAAATTATAAGTTAACAAAATTATGAACTTAAACTATAAAAACCACTAAAAAATAATTAAAACAGACCTAGTAAAATTAAAATAAATAAAACAATTAGATTGAGGAGCAGTGCAATCACTTTAGTATTGCCAATCGGAGGCCCACTCAGTATACGTCGAGCCTTCAGAGACTCGACACTGATTTTCAGTAGGCACCGTGTTACGCAGCACGGACAGCGACTGCGGTATACAAATACTTCCTACATCTTAAATTACAATTTAAATACATATTTCTACACTAAAAGCAAAATTTTATAACTATATTAGCAAAATAAATAATAAATTTTTATAACACAACTACAGTCATAGTTTATTGTTGAAAAATGTAAACTTCGCGGACACAGGATATAAAGAGAATAAGAAGAAAGAAAAAAATAAAAAATAAATTTGCAATAGACACGTTATTTGGCCATAACAAAAAGGTAATATTAATTTATTTTCCAATATTTTCAGAATAATTTTAAATAATAATAGTCGGTTTGTACAATATGTTTGCATGGGAAAAAATATTATAATTTCAATTTGTAAAGATCCAGGGTGTTTCAAGTAATGCTACATTATGTATTATAAATTGAAGTTACTGATTTTCTAATACTTATGGGTTATTGATTGCTTAATTGTTTCTGAAATAAAAGAGTCTTATATTTTAATTTGAAACTCGAAGTTGTTTTCAGGTCACAGAGAGGAGGTGGCAAGTCATTCCAACATTTAGTGGCTGTAAACTTGAAACTACCCCGGAAAGCTGCACTCCTGTGTAACGGCATTTGTAATCTATACTTAGATGCTCTTGTGACGTATTCACTAGTATTATCTTTCAACCAATGTAATTTACTATAAAGATATAGCGGTACTTTATACTTTATTATATTGAAAAGAAGCGAAACAAAGTGTAAATGCATACGATAATCCATTTTTAAAATTTTATTTTTATTTAAATAAGGTGTTACGTGAGCACGCCGTGGAATGTCGAAGCAGTAGCGTGCACATGCGTTTTGCACACGTTGTATTAAATTCTTAGTATGTGCAAGTAAGCGTGGCCCTACTACTGTATCAGCATAATTAAACTTGGATAAGACCAGGGCTTCGCATAGCTTGATGCGCACTACCGGTAAAATAAAATCTCTTATGCGATAAAGAATCTTTAAACGGTAAAAGCAATTCTGAGAAATATTTAGAACGTGTTTTTCGAAACGAAGCCTTTCATCCATTATAACCCCCAGATTGCGCGCCTCGGTAACACGTTGTATACGCTCTCCCTTTATTTGTATGTCAGGGTCGTAGTGTGATATTGCCTTTATTTGTCGTTCGGTACCAAGTATCATGAATTTTGTTTTACTCGAATTTAAGACTAGGCAATTCGATTCTGACCATCGTACGATACGTTCTAAGTCGTTATTTAGTTCTACCATAGCTGAACGTGTATTTTCTGGCTTAAATGAAATATATAATTGTATATCATCTGCGTATATATGATAATTGCAGTGTTTTATTTCCTTTATGATATCCGCAGTGTAAATAATAAATAAGATAGGGCCTAATATAGATCCTTGCGGAATACCTCTTTTAACCTCACTACACTCTGACCGATCGACGTTGCCGTTCTCATGTCTTACGTCTACTACTTGACTGCGATCTTTCATATAACTTTCGAACCATAATAATGTTGCTGTAGAAAAACCATAATATGATAGCTTGGACAGAAGCAACGATACATTTAAACAGTCGAATGCCCTAGTATAGTCTAGAAGCACTAACATAGAACCCTCTCCTTTGTCCTGAGCAGTCAAAATATCATCAACTACGTTAATGAGAGCAGTCGCGGTACCTCTCTGTTTCCTAAACCCGGACTGCAGATCTGGTAAGATGTTATTTAATTCCAGATAAGTTCTCAGTTGTTCAGAAACGACTTTTTCTAATATTTTAGACAGGCATGGTAATATGCTGATAGGCCGTATGTCCTTAAGGTTATTCGGGTTATTTGTTTTTGGGATAGGCTTGATGATAGCCTGACGCCACTTGCTTGGAAAAGTACTAGTTAAAATTGACGTGTTCACTATTTTGGTTATTATTTGCAAGGTGTAATCTAGTGTAGCTAAGACCATTTCAAGTGAGATACCATCATGTCCAGTTGCGTTTGAGGTTAGTGATTTAATGTGCTTATGGATATCAAGCTCTGTGACAGTTTTCAAGCTGAAGGTGGAGTCCCTAAATTTGTGATTCTTGTAAAAGTTTATATATTTTTCAGTAACATTTTTATTACCAGGCACTGTAAGAAAATGGTTATTTATTAAATTTGGGTCTTTTAAGTTATCAGGCAATATGAAATCACTCTTTTTACTATTAATGTTTAAATTATTTTTTATGTGTTGCCAAAGGAATTGAGGATTACGTATGTTTTTGTTTATATGTGTGTTATAGTATGCCTTTTTTTCATTTTTTATAGCAGTATAAACCGTGTTTCGCAGACTTTTATAATAAGCTAAGTGGGCTTCAATGTTGGTCTTTTGGGCTCTAATAAATGCTTTATCTCGGAGTTTCATCATTAATTTTATATTATAAGTTATCCAAGGATAACGTCTTTCTTTAATGCATACACGTTTAAGTGGGGCCAATTTATCAAAAATGCGCAGTAATTCACTATCAAATATATTGACCATATCATTTAAGTTTTCTCTTTGGTACATATATTCCCAGTTATACATATCTAAGGTTTTTCTTAATTCAGCTGGTTCAATATTTTTGATATTTCGGATATATATGTTTTTTGGGTGTATATTTACTTTATCGACATGTAATACACAAGACAAAAACGCATGATTACTTAAGTTACTGATATAATCTACTGATAAACTATGAATGTTGGCATCTGTGCAGATTAAATCTAAAAGAGTTTGACTATGGCTCGTAAAATGAGTCGGCTCGCTTACAAATAGCTTCAATTTATACGATGTCAAAAAATCAGATAGCATCTTAGTACTATTATTATTAATGTCTAACATATTAATATTAAAATCGCCAATTAGGATATTATAATCACACCAAGAGAATTCAGCCAGTGAAGCACATAAAGCGTCCAGAAAACATTGCACGTTCAGCCATGGGGGTCTGTAGGCTGTGCCTATTACTATTTTATATTTCTTGGCTTTTATATACAGCCACATTTGCTCAACAATTGGGGAATAGGGATGCTTAAGGGTGCTTGCAGGCAGTCCGTGCTTAATGTAGAAACCTACACCACCACCTCTTTCTCTTACCTCCCTTGGACGCGGAATATGGCGTAATGAATATCCAGAGATATTTGGGGCGCGGCCTTCCTCCCCTGGTCTTAGCCAAGTTTCATTCATAGCTAATATATCTATGCAATGTCTTTCAACTGCAACGATAAGTTCTTCATGGTTTGTGCCAAGTGATCCTGGATTTATAAAACCAATTTTTAAATGACGTCTTTGAGTAGCCATTTAAAATAGATATGAACTTATACTTATATATATTAAAATCGTATATCTTAAAATAGCAATAGTCAAATTTATATTTGTTAATTTTACTCTTAATACGTAATCTATGATCCTTGACACGAATTTAAACTGATGTTTTATCCAAACATTAATATTACCGCTTCTATAATTTGTAGATTGATGTTTAGGAAGATAAAAAACAACATAAATATAATAATAATAAGGCGTGTCACAATACTCTAAATTTAAAACAATCTTATTGCAATGGGAATACATATTTACAGTGATACTATATAATATAAAATAAGGAAAAATATTTAAAATAGTGTTTTTACATATTAAAAACAAATTTATAATTAGCCAAAAACCCTGTGAAAATCGGTTTCATCTTTCAACCTGTACACCACTGAGTCTGTCCCTTTCCGGGCATAGATCTTCCCTTCCCGGGTCCAGACATATCTCCAATTGTGACGCCTTCCTTCTTCTCTGGCCTTAAAAAACAGCTGTCTATTAGTTCTCGTCAGCCTTTCATTTATATAAAAACGAGTTGACTCAACTTGTAGGTCAAGGCCAGAGGTATCGACACCTCGGTGCGTACGCGCTGCCCTCAGTAGTTCATCGCGAGGTGCGCGACGCGCCAGACGCACTATAATTGATCGAGGCTTCGCTCTTTCCCCAGTTGCAGTATTCAAAACCCTCGGACCCGCACGTTCTATATGTACTACATCGCGATCCTCGAGTGTTACACCGATCTTTGTAGCAATCACGCTTGCAATGTGACGGACGCTTTCGCCATTTCGTTCCGGTATCCCAGTGATCTCAATGTCATTTAACAAGTTAGACTGTTCGCGATCGTTTAATTCGGATTTTAAATGTACAATTTCATCTGAGAGATGACTGTCTGTGCTAGCAGTCAATTTAATTTCAATGGTGTCAAGTCGCTCCTCCACGGTGTCCAGGCGCTTACCTACATCCATGAGTGAACTTTTTAGTGATGACATCTCCTGTCTAAAGACTGCTACTTCTTGGGTCACTGCAGCCAGATCCCGACGTAGGAGTGTAATATGTTGAATAAGTGACGTAGCGGAACATTCGTCCTCGGCAACGTTACCTGACGGAGGTGCCGAGCTGACGTTAGGTGGTGTGGTCACGTCTGTGTCTTTATTAACCACAGGGGAGCAAGCTTTCGGTTTACAACCCTTGCAAACCCACTTGGGAATCCTGGACTCCAGGCTAACATTTACAGAGCAGGTACGATGTGACGAGTTTGCACATCTTGCACACTTTACACTTTCTGACAATGAATAAAACTTTCCGCAAACATTGCATTTATTTGCCATTTTCTATGTATATTGTTATATTAATAATGATAGTTATGCTATATAATTAAGTAAATTGATGATTAAAATATTGTAAATATGTAGGTATGTCTCTTACGCAAAATCAGCTGTTTGTCCGTTGGTTTTATAAAAACGTATTTTAAATAAGTAAAACGTTCACTAAATTGTTTATAACACTGTCACTGATTACACATATGTTATTTATTGCATTAATAAACTTAGTATAGCAATTAATTTGGAATTTTTATTTTAAACAACAGAAGTTTCGTACTTTGTAACCACAACCGCTGACAGTGCTCCGTGAAGTGTAAGTCGATATTAAGTTAAAATATTCAATTGATTTATGCTAATATTATATGCTATAATATTTATTATGCTAATATTAGCATAAATATTGAAACAGTTACATGTCGGTTATGAAAATTGCTTTTGGAAAGTTTCACGCGCTTTCTATTTATGTTGCCTTGTATTGAGGTGAAAGGAATTAAGCCCCGCCCATTTCAATATTTGTGAATGTGTGTATGCATTGAATTAATAATGTTGTAATATAAACGGTTTTCTCTACAGTTCTTAACAAATTATAAATTTTGCCAATTTAAAAGAAAATGAAAGAAATTAGACAAACATACAACAACATTTATAGTAAAGGAATACAGTACTTTTGCAGTTATGCAGCATTTCATTGCTTAATTTAAAAAAAATACAGCAAATCTGAACAAACTATCGATCTGACACAAGCGACAGTCAGTTCGTGGTCAGATCTCACAGGCATTGGTGTGTAATACGAGTATGATGACTCTTTTGATTAATTCCGGAATAAGTCAACATAAGCCTTGAGACGTAAGATGTAAAGTCTCATTAGCACAGTAATTTTACTAGTTAGGACGCCTTTCTTACTAGAACAATAAATACTTGCACACGTCTAAATGTGGGTATGTCTATAGAACCTATTAGGCCCTAAAATACATTTGATTTATATTGTTTGAGTAGGGTATAACGTTATTTCTCTTACAATAAAACTCACAAATTCTATCGCTAGCTTTTACCTAAAAGCTCTGGAAAATGTACCGATAAAACTTTAGCAAACAAGCTCAGAGCTTTGATCATTCTTTTTGTAGCCGTCTAGTTAGCAAAGATAAAAGAAATACATATCTGATGTTTTTCTACTAGATCTCAATGATGAAATGTAGGATTCACTGAATGGTGGTTGGTACGTGATCAGTGCATAGTTGCGAAACCATCATAATTAAAAAAAGCTTAGGTTGTAAAAGTAAACAACGATTTACATCACATGGATGCCTTGATGCCTCATGTAACACTTGATTGAAAACAGACAATAAATATAAAAGAAGACAATATGAAGTTGTTTTGCTCGAAGATAATATATTGGCGTCTAATATGGATGCATAGAATTACTTACGAACAAAGCGTTCTAAGTATCATAACCATCCTATCGAACATAACAAAAGCTAAGTGCAGAATATAAGAACATTCTATGCCATGTCACTCAAACTTATAATAAATAATACAATTAAGTCGAGTTAATAAGTCTTTAGTTGGACGATATATATGCTTTTACATCGTGATCTCAGAAAATGTACAAAACTAATGTGTTACGTAATTCGAAAGAATTGTTTATGTAGTAAAGGTTGCTATACTAAAAACTTTCTTAATGATACTATAGATTAGAATTGGAGCGCCCGCCCTCAGGCTATTTAAATAATAAATTTTCTTATCGTATCCGGTATAAATTTTAGAGTCGAAAGTCTAGATTTGTTAGGCACTCGCTTCGCTTTTATCACCTCGTGCCGCAAATGTCGGGTAGGCATCACATTTTTTTCAATGCAATTTTTTCCGTACTTTCGACCGTCTATAAAGAAAAATAGTATACACAATACAAGTAGAAGTTTGAGAGCCCTAAACTTTGCGTCATTATAGCCGAGGCGAAGCCGAGTGCAGGAATATAAAACTTTCTGCCATTGCAGTGTATATACTATTATTGTAACCAAATTTCTTGCGCTCGTTATTCTCCGAGGTCCGAGGCATAAACTTTCGAATGGGTGATAGTTTTGACGTTGAATAAGTGATTTCAAATTCTTTATTAAATAAATATATTAGAATTTGATTTGAATGCCATTAATAATTCTATTATTGGATATTTGGCATTATTTTACCTTGAAAACGTTGGCAACGAAAAGCAGCAAAATCCCAGTTGTCATTGAATATGCAGATGAACTAAATCTGCTACTGTAGCAGACCAATTTCAAGGTATGAACCCTCCATATAAGGAGTTAGTAGGAAATCTATTCCAGATGCAGTACGTTTTTTTCGGTTAAGTGTGAATGATGGACTCGATCGAATGCGTCCACAGAAGATCTAGAATCTACGGTTTTGAAAGCGCCATCAACAGTAAAAACCAAATTAGTAACGGTAGACTTATCAGTTTAGATACCATTCTGGTATATGGTTACAATTTCTCTTAGGTGTCATGTTAGTTGTTCGCAAACGAATTTTCATATACCTTGCCTAATCTTGGTAAAATTGAAATTAGCCCAGCGTGCTCTCTTCCATGGTAACGAGAAGATTCCAAAAATAGGGGTTTTTTTTTTATAATAGATCTTTTCCAGAGATCTTTTGATAACGAATGAAAGTACGGAACCGTTAATAGTTTTTCACGTTAGTCGTTAATTTTCATGTTTGACTTTATTCACGTTGTGTATTTAAACAAATTGAATGTATCTCAGCGCATGTTATAGGTAATATGTGATAAACAATTAAGACACGTCATAAAGTTATACACTGTCTCTATACGGTTACTACATTGTTATTACATCACAGATTGTATTATTCACTGTTCTTAAGCTTGCTCACAATTTATCTTGTAATTCACTTATTTATGTTACCACTAGACTCATTCCCAATAAATAATTGAGCTTATTTGTATATTATCTTGTTTTTGTTTAACAATAACTAAGGCGCCCATTTTTACTTTATTTCACTGGCGCCCTCATGTTTATTCATCATTTTAAATCAGTCATTTTAAAACATTTGTCTTATTTACGTCAATAGCGGTAAATATAAATGTCGTGGTCTTATCATAGAATTGCCGCTTATGTTCTCAATATGGCCAATTGTGGATGACAAAATCGTGAAGTGTCCATGACCTGCCTATTTCTCAAATGCGGCTACTTCATGAAATTCTCGAGCACTTAATGAAATGCGCAATTGTACAATTTGGCCACGACTTTTATAAACTTGAATGATTCTTATCATTCTATTTGGTGATATCTATGTAAGTTCGGTTTTGCCATGCAAATACCTTTTTAGATATATAGATAAAAACTTAATTATCTTAATCCGCTTTGCAATCACCTATTTTACTCTCTTATTGGCAACTCGTAAATAAAACAACGCAAATTCTAAATATTATTTCACTTATTTTGTGCTCAAATTATTGTTGTATTTCTTTTCTCTGAAATCCAATTAGGTGAAAGTATATTGTATTGCTAAAAGATGTTACGTTAGAAATTGTGTAAAAGAAATGGCTTTAAGTGCTTAAAAGAAATTGTATTTTTGTTATAACTGCTACTATTCTTTATTCGTTTTTAAGCTCTATTGTTATCATTTGTCTTGTTCCTTTAACCTTTAGGACTGAAGGAATTGATAAGTTGTATAAAACTTGATTTATTCAAGTATGAATGACGGGCTTGAAAAATAATACTTGTATAGTTACGAGTTCCCATTTCGCACTCTGTCTTTGAAATAGTTGTTGGTACAAAAGATTGTGCGAGCTACTTAAGACATCAGATCCCTCCTTTCCTTTCCCAAGATTCCCCCCCCCACACCCCTCTTATATTTATATATTATATATCTATGTATACATATCTATGTATTTATTTACCTTAGTTTTAAGTTAGTTTTTAAGTTCTAGTCATTAGTCTTAAGTTAGGTTAAGTGAAAGGTTACGATTAATATTACTTTATATCATAGCAAATAGCCAGGTTTTCCCAGTTTCCTGGATTTCCCCCCCCACAAACCTCATGTATTAGTTTTTAAGAATAATAAAGTTTTATCCCCCAACACGTAGATAGGGTTGTAGAAATAAGTTTTCTGATACCTACATATATAAGGTTTAATTGTAAATTGCTTTAATAAGAAGTTTTAAGTAATTTTGTATATATATTTTAATATCAAATATAGAAATTTGGAATTTGATTTTTTTTTGAAGACATCAGATGAAGAATGTAGCGTTTGAGAACTCTTGTACCTACACAATATTCTGAAGATACCAATATCGTGCTACGTGAAATTTAATATCTGCATACAGAATCTCAAACATACATACATATGTTTCTAGAACTAGCCAATTACATGAATAATATTTAAAAAGTAATAACAACTAAATAATAATTTATAGTTTGCTAACCCTTATACAGTAAACATATGAAATAGCGAACTTAGCGGCAAAGAATTGTTACACCATAGAATGATATTAGCTTACATCAATTGACCCTATTTTCTACCGTAGTGTTCTATTGATGCTATATATTTTGAGTTAAGTTTAAGCATCAACCGCGTGCATCGCAAAGCTGCTTGAATTTTCGGGGACTCAGTACTCTGTGAACGGCTGGATCACTTTGCTTGCTTAGAAACGTCACTTCATTGTGTGTTTTTTCCGCATTTATCACGGGGAGTGTTCCGAAGGGATGTTTCATCTGATTCCTTCCGCCGAATTCCACCTTCGCATGACACGCCACAAGTTAGGATATCATCTCCACCATCTGTATGTGTGGCGGTCCTCCAAAGTGCGGTTTTAAAGGAACCTCCTGCGACGTCTACAAAGCTGTGGAATGAGCTTCCTTGTGTGTTCTTTCCGGGCGATACGACATGGGTACTTTCAAAAAAAGCACGTAAATCTTCCTTAAAGGCCGGCAACGCTCCTGTGATTCTTCTGGTGTTGCAAGAGAATATGGCACTTAACACCAGGTGATCCGTACGCTCGTTGGTCCTCCTTTCCTATTAAAAAAATACGAACAAGTAAATGGAATTATGATTTTTCTCAATTTAATTTTTTACCTTCAAAATCCTGTTCAGTGTAATCATGGTGGTTGTGTTTGCGTGCTGCAGGATCTGGTGGGGGCTCGTCTTCATCACCTCTGGAGTCCATGCTCGACAATCTACAACAAAACAGTATTTAAATATAGTAACATATATTTTTGCTATAACAAACGCCTACACTACCTACTACCACATAGGTACGTGTAATGAATAAATGAACAATGTTCAATAGGAAATAATAGAAGAAATTGGTATTGAATATTTGTATGGGTATAATATTTCATCCATCGAAAATATAAATTTCATATTTATAATAGATATCTTAGGTAGAACTCAACACAACAAGAAACACTCTAGTCTTCTAACAGATATTCTATTTTAGTTTTATGTGTTTCATTCTTCTAAATTTGAACTTTAATTTTAATAACGTTAAAATGTTTACGACGAATCCAATTCATGATAATGCGTCGGTATTCTGTGCTAAATAATTGACTTCTTCGTTTTTTATGCTCATAAGGTTCTTGAATTTACTTATGATTTGCCTTCCTGCCTGTGTTCATATAAAAACTTGTCTATTTATAAGTTCTATAGGGACTTAAATATATAACTGACGACCTATAAAGCCCAGTGGTTAGTGACCATACCTATTGCGCTAGAGGTTCCAGGTTCGAATTCCGGTAGGTGCAAACATTTATATATTGAATATAGATGTTTGTTTTCGAATCATGGATGTTTATATGTATTTATGTACGTTTAAGTAAGTATATTGTATTAAATATATCATTGTATTGTACCCATAGTACAGGCTATGCCTAGTTTGGGGCAAGATAATTTGTGTTAAAGTGTGTCAATATTATATTATTATTATCTATATTTATCTATATATATAAAAATGAATTGCTGTTCGTTAATCTCGCTAAAACTCGAGAATGGCTGGACCGATTTGGATAATGGTCTTGAATTATTTGTGGAAGTCCAGGTAAGGTTTAAAAGGTGAAGAAATAGGTAAATGCTGCTAAATTAAATAAAAACAACAAATTTGTTTTTCCTTTGATGTGTCCATACATAATTTCTATGAGAGAATTTATTGACGCACGGTTTGACAGTTCTGCTGTGAAACAATTTCATTACGACAGGGTGCATATTTTACGAAGTAATTTTTGATTTTATGATATATTATTGACAAATTCATATAAAAGCATTATTTTATTTATTATATACAGAACAACGTCTGTCGGGTCAGCTAGTTTTAAATATTATATTACATTTACTTATGTTCGATGGCACCCTAACCTTGGTGGCAACTAGCATTTCTAGCCCCGTTTTAGCTACAGTGATCGTTGAAAAACGTGTCCTTTAAATAAGTAAGCGAGTTAAACATTATGGTTTAAAACAGGGAATTTGAAGGTGGTTTGATTTACGCCAGGACAAAGACAAATGGATGCTTGTAATGTTAAGCACAATGAGTTTACACAATTTCTGTTATTATGCAAATGTCTGTGTAAAGAAATAAGCATAATATTGTTTCAGTCATAAGTCACATCAGCATATCACTGTTGTGTCAGGACCGGGTTTGGAAAACACCAGTATAATTCCGCAAATAATTTATTACACATCGCAGCAGTCAGTTCTATCTATCTTACTAGGTAGTCATATAATATACCTACTAGGTACTTGGTAGGTAGTAAATAATACAGATCCCCATTAGACACCAGCACAGCCTTTATCGCTCAGTTAATGAATGGATCAAATAATCAATTATATCTATCTACTAGTGGACCCAACAGACGTTGTCCTGTACACATGTTTTAAATTTGAAAAATCGGTCCAGCCGTTAGGAGCAGTTCACTAACATACACATGAGCAGGAGAATTATATTATATGGGCGGAATTGAGAATCTAAACCAATCTCAAATTCACTGAAACAAACAAAAAAGTCATCCAAATCAGTCCAGCCGTTTAGGAGGTAGTTTAATTGTGAATCTAAACCATTTTCGAATCCACCTGAAGACACAC
This sequence comes from Leptidea sinapis, assembly GCF_905404315.1. Taxonomy (NCBI): domain Eukaryota; kingdom Metazoa; phylum Arthropoda; class Insecta; order Lepidoptera; family Pieridae; genus Leptidea; species Leptidea sinapis. The sequence continues at coordinate 15,138,772 of NC_066268.1, forward strand.
ACCAATCTCAAATTCACTGGAACACACAAAAATATCATCAAAATTGGTCCAGCCGTTTAGAAGGTAGTTCAATTGTGAATCTAAACCATTCTCGAATCTACCTGAATACACACAGAAAGTTTCATTGGAATCGGTCCAACCGTCTAGGAGGAGTTCAGTGACATACACACGCACACAAGAATTATATATGTAAAGATATTATGTCCTAGGTATATTGTCCAAGCCGTGATATTACAATTTCACTAGTGATGTGAATCCGTGACATTACTATGTCACTAAAACAAGGCCGTTAATTTGTAAGAAATGAAGCCGATTGACAATCTATCGATTAATTATAATATCACTAGTGAAATAACACGGCTTTGACAATATACCTGCGACATATACGAGTATATGCCCCAAAGGATTATTCTCAAGTGATGTCAAACAGTGTCATAATAATTAAAAAACAAGAATGAATGAACTTGTAAACACGCAGTTTATGTAAGATTAAGTTTTGTCATACTCGACCTTAGCGTATGATTTATAAGGTCGAGATTCCCTTAATTTGGTAGGTACCTACCGAATTCTATCAATCTTGCGAAAATTCAACGAGATCTTCGTAAGATACACGAAGTTGGTAAACAGTGAAGGAGAGAGTTTACCTGGAATATGTCCCTCTCCCTTTCTACCCCCAATAGTAAAAGGTTAGGAATTGTTTCGAAATACATGAAACATTTACAAGATTTGTACTTTTAATATTATAAGCTGACATTAACCTTCGATTAGAGAAACCTTCATATTAAGCGCCGTGGCAGCCTTATAAGTTGCTTGTTACCTGGCGTGACTGTCAATGTTTAGTGCAGATATAATGTCACGCATCTAATTATATAACTTAGCTATATTTTGAGGTGTCATACATTCCGTACATATGGAATAGTTACTGTATTAAAACATTCCATCCCGTCAACTTGTTATGTTTCAAAAACCTTCACTTTTGGGATTAAATTTATTACACAAATAAAACTTATACGAACGATACGTCAGTCCAACGGTTCGCTCAGTTGGTAAGAGCGCTCGCACGGAATGCAAGAGGGAGCGGGTTCGAGTCCCGCATCGTTCATAAAATTTTGTTTCCGATTTTATTTGTGTAATAAATTCCATCCCGTATTGCTACATGTCCCATATCTGTACTGTTTTTCGACACTTTCCACAAAGTAAAGAAATGTTCATCTCGACCAAAGCGGCACGGGTGACTGGCGAGGTATGCGGGGGTACTCACACACCCACAAGGCGAAATAATAAACTGATATTAATTTAATTTTTTTTTTTATGTACCTGTACATACTACAATTACTTCGAATGAAAACTAAATATGTGTAAAAGTAAAAGTAAAAGTGGTATCCTTCATTAAAATTACTAATTTTAGTATACAAGCATGGTTTGATAAATAGTTGGAACGATGCGCTTAAAATATGCTACTGCTTTTTGGGCATCCATAGTGTTAAGCGTCTTCTATTGCAACCTTATTTTGTGCCCCATATTTCTACACAGACACTATGAAAGTTGAGAGTTATGTAATTCGCGTATGGAAGTTTTGCGTTTTTTAAGTAAAAACTTCTTTAGGACGAGAGTGAGAGAGAGTGAAAGAGAGACAAATGAGACTGAGCTGCCACACTCGGCTGTGTAACGGTCGATCATCTTAAGTCTGCTTGTGTCGTAATCGCGATTAGGCGGATGTACACTCGCAGAAGGTAATACGCTAATCTGTCAGCAATTGCCTCACATCATCCTCACAAATTCCTCAACCACGATTTCTAGAAACTTCTATACTCTAAAAAACTTTGCAAAAATTTAATTATTACAACAACACGTTGCAATACAATAATAAACATAACAAGTAAACAAAATTACTCCAATAGAATGAAAACAATTAATTTAAGCAAATCAAGACGTTACTGGTTAAAACATAAAATAAGATGTTTTTAGGCGATAGAACTACCTTTCTTGTCGATTTATATCAGATGAATTACGTTAGTCAATCAATGTAAAGTTCATAATTAAAGATCACTTGACCCGCCTATACCCTACTTGAACAAGATCAATTTGACTTTGGTCTGTAAAGAGTCTCGTGAATTGAATCAAAACTTCCAAGGTTATCGATTTCCGTATCGAAACACAATTACAGTGAGCCGCGTTCCTATTTGATGGAAATGGAAAATGATTATTCATTAATTTATTCCGTGGAAGTTAAATTTGTTTGCAGTTTATTTATTTTAAACAATAATTAAGGATAATTTTCTTTCTTAACTTATTTCATTATTTCTTAACTCGGATGGGCAGCGTTCGGGAAGCTCCGTAAAATGTTCTAGTCCAAAATACCACAGTGTCTAAAGACGGAGGTTTTTAAATAGTGTGTGTTGCCAGTGATGACATACGGAACGCAGACGTGGTCGCTATGGGCCTTACGAGGAAGCTCATTGTCGCGCAGAGGGCATGGAGAGGGTTATGGCTACCGACATAGCCCAGATGGTTGCGAAACTGAAGTGGCAGTGGGCAGGGCACATAACTCGATGGATAGGTGTCCGTCGGGGCAGTAAAGTTCTCGAATACATATCGCATATCGGAAGACGTAGTTGGTAGGTCCCCCACAAGATGGATCTGGTCAAGATCGCCTGAATAGGCTGGATGAGGGCAGCGTAGGACCGATAGTCATGGCGATCTTTGGGGGAAGCCTTCATCCTGCTGTGGACTTCCGGCTGAATTGACTGATGATGACAAGCATTACTGTGTTTCGATATAAAGGGCGCCGTACCTAACAATACCGCTCAGACTTTTGTGTTTTTCAAGAATTTACTCTGCATTTTACATATTTGGCAGGATATCACTTACCATCAGGTGAACGAAGGTTCAAAGATATTTATTTTACCCGTACGACATGAAGACACAAAGTGCCACTTGGATATGTCCACAACAAACAAAAATCGAAACTTATATCTGATGAGTTTACCTATTGAAGTTCATGGCAAAACTTAATGTCTACTGGGAAAAGAACTGCAAAGAAAAACCCAGCATAACAAAAATACAAATTTTGACTGGTTGCCTATGTCTATAATGAACGTCTTACTCGTCTCGTCTTCTAATAAAAAAAGTTATGCATTAAAAAATATATTACATTTTTTGATGATTATTAATTCCCACAAGCGTATCGAAGTGATGACATTTCACAAATTTATCAGTTTAATAATATATATTTGAAAAAAAACAATGCAATGCAATATTAACAATGTTGAGAATACTTATTTATGACATATGAAGTTGAAACTATCAGTACAAGGAAGTGTACCAAGAAAACTGGTAGTATTTCCTGGTTGGAGATAACTAGGCTGATTCATGAGCCGTAATAACTCCTAGCGCTTGGGTTTCCAGTAGTAGTCCTGTTGAGGCACGTAGATAGTACTTTCTACATTCTTCTTCACGCTTTTTGGCCCCATGGAGTAAGTTTCTCGACGCCAAACGGCACAAAGATGTAAGACTCACTAAGATCGACATTGTGACGTTTGATATCTTCGGCCATCAATGTAGCAGCACCAACTGCTTGGGTATGGGAAGGTGCCAGAATCGGCATTGATGTGGTTCATCTAAGTTAATTCCTAGCCGGAGTGATACGCATATTGACAATGTTATATTAGCGCAATTAAAATCGGCGCAGAAATCAACGCTTATACCAAAAGCCCGTGTCATTTTGTTTCACGATCAAAAGACAAGAAGACTCTGTTCTGTCAAATGTAATCAAAAGATTACCAAAGGGCGACTTAAACATAGGTGCGACCCATGCCTTTCACACTTTAAATCGTTTTAAAATTTTGAATATTTCCGATATTTAGCCAAGCACTTTTAGCTTCGTTAAAATACGCAATCGCTGAATTATCTAGTATATGATTTACAATTCCAGCAACCAAAGGCTACCCACTACGAACTGAAGATAGAAACGCTTAACGTTACGAGTGCCCAAACCACCAGACCTTATTGGTATAGAGGCTTGAGACCATACACCATGGAAGCGCGCAATTTAAAACGGGTTTTAAATATTTTTAACAGATATAATAGATAGAAAATTCTAGATTCACCATTATGGAAGGAATTGATTTGTCGCGGTAAAGGCCACAACAAATTATTCATGATTCAATCGTATTCAGTATATTTGCATACTTCGAACCAGATATATCGTAGAACATGTTTACGTACGTTAGCATAACTGTCAGTTAATTGCTTACTTGCTACTAAAGTTGAAACTAAAATTTGATACTTATTTTTTTAATTGCATAGATTGAACAAAAATGCAACATTTATAATTAATGAAACAAGAAAACTAATTAAAAGCTGCTCACAGATACAATGATATACAATGAGAAATTAATTTAAAAAACATTTTTTACGTCATGTAAGCTTAAAAACTTTTATGAATTATTTTCAAATCTCAGCAATAAATAAAAACAATTAATATGGCCAAGAATCCAATTAAGCACTTGGGAAATTTAATTACGTTTGCTTTAGACCGACCTAACTTATAGTCCAAGGGTTTCAGATCTGCCAGTCTTCAGCTCTTGTAAAGTACGGACGTTGACTTACAGCCAAGCTTGCAATTCTTGCTGGAAAGGCCTAGGTAAATTTAAAAAAAAGCGCATTTGCTAAGAGGTTTCACAACACAATCCTGAAACAATCTCTTGATACACTATGATGGAATTCTTCATTTTATTTGTTTGGAGAGAGTGGCTATTTGACCAAACCTGGTGGGTGCTAGTAACATCGCGTCTAGAATCGATCTACTGTGTTCGCCACTCATACTTATAGCTCGTCGTCAAGCCCTGCTGCCTTTATTTACCGCTCGACGCGAGTATTACAAACATCACCTGGGAGCAGGGTATAGTCGCCAAGGATGGTGTTACGCTTATGCATTAGTGGGCCGCAATCCCAGAGGATATGAAAAGGCGTTTCAACAGACTATAGGCAAAATCTGCAAGTTTTTACAAAAATAAAGCTTTGTGACTCTCTTAAACAACCATGACTGACACAGGATGACCATGTTGCATTTTTTCGACCACTTTTGAAGCTTCTTTAGAGCTATGAGCGTATACTTTGGCATTTTTCTTATTGTAATGCTCTAATTGTGAATTTTATCCATTACTGAAAGCGATATTTCTGTACTTTTCAGTACAGCAAGCATTTTGAATGAGCAAATCTCTCGTAGGGATTGATTAAAGGCATGTCCCTTATATCAACCGTAAGTTCCAAGCTTCAGATTTTCATTTAAAACGCGACACTTCACTTCACGCTTCGCTGGGAGAATTATAAAAGGAAATAAATTAAATTTCAGTCATCTTATTACAAATACAATAAAAAAATAAACCATAACATAGTGGCCATAAAATATCTAGGATAAATTTCGCATCGAATGGTGGTAGTTTCATGTCGATACGATCAGTGGTTTATGCGTGATTGAGCTTCAAACAAAGACCATTTTCATTATATTATATATATTTTAGGTGACGCATTAGATGTTTCTCACGGCAGTATAATATTATGTTCTATTAAAATGGTTCAGTGAATATGAACTCGATTAAACAGACTCTGTTGGGTAAGAATTACGAACCCTGTTCATCTTTCCTATTCCCGCGATAGATAGAATATATTAGATTATACATATTATCTTATTTTCATGAATTAATCATTCTGGGTGTTAGGGCGGCGATGTGGTATGACATGCGATATATTTTAACCTTCATTTAATATTCCAGCTACTTTAATGAACGCTGAAACGGTTACGACCCTAGACTTAGAATATAGTAGCGTAAAGACAACCTGACCTTGACCAAAAAATAACTACACTAAAAGTTATTTTCACAAAAATGGGACAAATGGTTCCTAAGACAGATTTTCTGTATGTATTCTGCTGTATTTTTTCTGTATGATTTCCCCATACTATCATAGTTAATAAGAGCACACTGTATAATTAATAATAAGATTACATTTAAGAAGATAACACATTTCTCTTAATGTGTTAAATTTAAAGAATTAAACATTTTGACTGTTGCTTCTCAATATATTCTTAATAATGTTCTATATATTCATAAACACATTGAGGAATTTGCTAGAAACTGTCATCATCATCAATCATAATGTTAACACGAGGAACAAACATAAACTCGTTATGCCTACTACTCGGCTTAGTCGAATTAGTAAGACTTTTGTGGGGCGATGTATATGCTTTTAGAACATGATCCCAGAAAATGTTCAGAACAAAAGTATTATATTCAAAAGAATTGTTAAAAAACATTTGTGAGGATAAAAGTTACTATAACATCAATGACTTTCTTACTGACTCCACAGATTGGGAATGGAGCGACCGCCCTCATGCTATTATTAGTTTAATTGTACAATATTACTTTGTAAACATATTATTTGAATAAAAAGAAAGCCCGCTGCGTTTGCTGCGCCCATTCTTCTCAGGCCTTCATGGGTGGTAGTTTTTGACTTTCAATAAGTGATGTCACATCCTATTTTGAATAAAAATGTTTGAATTTGAAGCGTCGTTGAAATATTTTAATGCGATTCCGTACGAAATTTACACCTACACAAAAAGTTCAACGATAATTTCCTTGACTAAATAATCAAAAACGAAAACGTAATGACTTATATGAGCTGGGGGTCTACTCTCTTTCTCCGAAACGAAACTTCGTAAACGAACGAAATTTAAACGAAGTTTCGATAGTGACCCTACTCTATTTTGTGTTCGGACACATCGACGAAGTTCGGAACCATAGACAATATTCGTGAACGAATGGTGAACGATTGGAATGAACATTATTTTAAGCCAACTAATTTGAATAGTTCTATTTCATGCCAACGTTGGGTAGTAAGTAATGACAACCAAAAATATCTGTATTACAGACGCAATGTAAACATGTCAAATTAGTACTTCAGTAGGACTACTCTAATTCAACGAAAAACGATGTTTCCTACTACGGTCCCATTCGTTTCGAAGTATCCTCCCGAACGTCATTGCTTGACATTTCGAATTTATAAACCTACTCTAATTCATTTACGTTCCGAACGAATTTGAAGATGACAGTTGTTTGTTCGGAATTTTAACGTCAATTTGACGAAACCAAAGATGCATGCCCTTCGACCTTCCTGTAGAGCTTGAGGTGAAGGCGCAGCTGATTGAGAGGGGACCCGCCTGCTTCATTCACATTGGAATTCGTCCTCGGTGAACTCGGGAATATTAATACCACCCTTGATACATAACTAATTTAACATTTATTTTATTCTGTAGTTTCCTACAAGCTCTTAAGTAGGGAATTTCAGTAATATTAAATTGATTTCATAAGCGGCGTCGGCTTCTTCTATGTTCTTAATGTTCTTCACGTAGAGCAGCCTCGATTATTAGCATTCTTGAAACCATTTCAAGCCAATTTGCAACAAAATTCACACAAACGAAAATCATTCTTGAAAAACATCTTTGGTTTCGCCAAATTGACGTTGAAACTCCGAACAAACAGCTGCCATTATCATATTCGTTCGGAACGTAAATGAATTAGAGTGGGTTTATAAATTCGAAATGTCAAGCAATGACGTTCGGGACTATACTTCGAAACGAATGGAACCGTAGTAGGAAACATCCGAAACTTCAATCGAAACTTCGTTTTTCGTTGAATTAGAGTAGACCTACAGGTTAGTTAAATTCATGAATTGACAGACATACTAACTATGTAATTGAATAAGAATTATTTGAGCATCATATCAACGTTATGATTATAATATATTATATCTATACATATAAAATGATTTGTCATGAAGGACTGACTGTTCGATTAACACACAGCCTAAACCGCTGATTGTAGAGACCGAGTCCTTTGTATGCATCCGTTAAGAACAGATTTTCCGAAATTCTATCCCCAAGGGAAGTGAAATTGGTCCAGCAATAAATACCCAAGCTTCTTGAGGTGTCCGGTTGATCCTGCCATTGAGAAATCTTCCTTTTTTTATCGTAAATAATTTTTAAGAATTATTTCACTGATAAAACTTTATTTATTTGCAGTGTTACACATAGAAATTTGTATGATTCCTTAACTTTACTTTTAACTTTACTAAAGTAAGGATTTGAGTTTATTTGTTGCTAATGCAACATGTTATGCGTAGATTGTATTACAATAATGTTAAATGCTGAAGCTGTAATTTTTTATTTAAATAAGAGTGGCAACGAGTTCCGTGCCACTCCTTCTCGCTAAAGTTCAAATTATCCGCAGTGGTGGTAAACAATAAAAAAATCTTTAATTAAATATGTAGATTGATGACTGGTTTCTGCTCGAAGTAGTTAAAGAATATAAATTTATACTAATAATATTATCAATAAAATATTTAAAGCGGGTTTTGCTGCTATATAAAAAATATTTAAAACAAAATTATGGAAGAGAAGAAGACCCGGAAGTTATGAGAATTCGCCAAAACTCGTTTTCCCAGAGATGAAACCTGGATAGGAGAGGTTTTCGTCCTAAAAACATCTTCGAGAAGTCATTTTCGAGATACATGAAATGTACATTTAAAAGAATTCTCGTTTATTGAAGTAAGATTTATTGTCATCCATTTTGTTCGGTTCATAACTGCTTCTCCCTCGGGGCAGACAAAAACAGTTTCAGTGTCTGTGTTAAATGAATGTTAAATTCGTGTTATAATTACATTTTCATTTAATCCATTAGGAGCGGTGTCTGCGACTGTGTTCGTCTAGATATCGGTTACAAGTTAGCGCATATCATATTATTTATCTTTTTTATTTGTAAACCGATTGGAAACAAACACTATATCTAGCTTTAAATAAATAAATCAAATTCAAGCACAGGACCTAAATAAATGCAGGTTTTTCGTGTCGGAGGTCAAGTCCCACTTTTTTTTGTTTTTTATGAAAATAAGAGACGAGACGAGCAGCACGTTCAGCTGATGGTAATTGATACGCCCTGTCCATTACAATGCAGTGCCGCTCAGGATTCTTGAAAAACCCAATAATTCTGGGTGGCACTACAATTGCGCTCGTCACCTTGAGACGTAAGATGTTAAGTCTCATCTAGAATTAATTTCACTAGCTACGGCGCCCTTCAGACCAAAACACAGAAATGTTTACACATTACTGCTTCACGGCAGATATAGGCGCCGTTGTGGTACCCATAATCTAGCCGGCATCCTGTGCAAAGGAGCCTCCCACTGGTAGCTGGGTTTAGGTCGCTGCGCCATAAGAGTAAGTAAGTAACAATAAAACCAGTCTCTTCATCTTGATTTGCATAACCTGAGTATGATTTGTATGAACAATTGACAAGCAAACTCAAGAAAAGATAGATTACAGCTTTCATCTCTGGCACCTTACTAAACACGGATTTTGGCATAATCTGCTACAAGTGCACGGCTGGATATAAAACGGTCTCTCACATTGTAAATGGGGTTAATTTTATACCCAACATTTTGAGCGGCATCACAATTGCGCTCGTCACTTTGGTGCACAAGATGTTAAGTGTCATTAGTCCAATATTTTAACTAACTCCGGCGATCTTTGAACCAAAACACAATAGTGCTTGCACATTACTTGCTTCACGGCAGGAAAAAGTGTTGACTACCATGTGCGAGTATTGCAAAAGCAGGTTTGACTGCTGGGCGAAGTGCTGTCATTGCCTTGAATCATTTATAATTTTTGGCCTTTATAGTAAATATAGTGTTGCCAGTGATGACTTACGGTACGCAGACGTGGTCGCCAACTGTGGTCCTTATGAGATTGCTCATGGTCGCTCAGAGGGCAATGGAGAGGGCTATGCTCGGAGTTTTCCTGTGAGATCGAATCAGAAATGAGGAGATCCGTCGGAGAACCAAAGTTATCGACATAGCCCAAATGATCTCGAAACTGAAATGGCAGGGGGCAGGGCACATAGTTCGCCGGTCAGATGGCCGTTGGGGTAGCAAAGTCCTCGAATAGCGACCACGTACCGGAAGATGCAGTGTTGGTAGGCAAGATGGACCGAAGATCTGGTCAAGATCGCCGAAATACGTTGGATAAGGGGAGCGCAGGACCGATCATCGTGGAAATCTTTGGGGAAGACCTTTGCCCAGCAGTGGAAGTCTTCCGACTGATGATGATGATGATATACTATCATCATCATGCTTCCTTACACTGGCAAACAGACAAAACCTCTGCAATATTGATGTCGTTGATTACACTCTTGATGGCGTTGAAATGTTCATTGTAAAATATCGGAGCTTCGATCAAGGTACCCCAACGTGTAACCACTTGCTCGAGAGGTAAAGGGACATTTGGCAGTTTTTCTTTGTAGGCCTTAATACGTGCCTTATTATTATTAATGAGTGATAATAATAAAGTGTTACTTATATGATACCAAGTAAAACCTACGATCTCACTACTTTTACGAACATTTTAAAGACACTAACTTTCAAATCTATCACTCCTGACAAGATCAACAAAAATATTGCATTAGACAAAGTTAATGATTCTGTCGAACTCGTGAAAATCATCGAACAGGAAACTGATGTGATTGGTTTATTATACAACATGTGTGACTGCAACAACACAGTTACTGATATTGATTTGTTATAAGGCTTAGTTTACATTACGGACTTTTGTCGCCAGCTATGAACAGCCATATCGCTTGTAACCGACAACTACGATAATATCCGCGATATTTATATAGGGTGGTACTTAATATCCCATTGCACAAATTAGGAGGTAAAAATATTGTATTTGATAGACCTTTAGTACACGATTATAATTATACCACTTATAATACAAGGTAATGCACCGTTTTCAAGAAAATAACGAAAAAAATTCTAACCTAAAACGGGTAAAACACGTAAATAAAGCGGTACATGAGATGGTGCATAACCTTGTAATAAGAGTGGTATCATTATAATCGTGGACTAAAAAGCTCTATCTAAATACAATATGTTTTACCACAAAAACGTGAAAAACCCTCCATTTTATATAGTAAATAGATTTGCAGAGCTTAATATATTGCTGCTTTAGAGCAAAGTAAATGCTACACATTTTGGGAATGCTTTTACCCGAGATTGCGAGAAGGTGAGTTAAAATTTTTTTGATTTTGTAAATTACACCAAGTAATGGTGAATAGATCCGATTTAAAAAAATATAATCGTTTGAGTAATTAATATATATATATATATATATATATATATATATATATATATATATATATATATATATATATATATATAGCAACCATTAGAAGTGTGAAGAAGTGATATATAAGTTGAAGTTAAAGTTCCCTTAGCTACATTAAAATGTTTGTATCTTTCATTAGTAGATTCAATTATGAGCTCTTGATAGTTATGGTCTTACATTTAAAACGTATATTGATAAAATCAATGCATTGCAAAAAAGGTTTTTAAAATTACCTACTTATTAACAAAAATACAAAAGCTAAATGTAAAGGCAACTCAAAGTTTTTTTTTATTTGTAATATACTCCGAATAAGTAAGAAGCACAAATACCTATTAGCCTTAAATAACCATGACTCTCAAGATCATAGCATATCCTTTATTAGTCATAATCATGGCACCTATTCGATGACCTCAGCCAAACTTGAAGTATCTCGAGTAAACAATTACTTTGGCGATAGAACTTTAAAGAAAGTAATACCATATCTGCTTAATAGTTTGCCAGAAGACATCCGACGGGAACCAAACAAAAATAAATTTAAAAAACTATTGATTTATTATTTATTGTTGCAGTAACACCAGTGGGAGGCTCCTTGGCACAGGATGCCGGCTAGATTATGGGTAGTACAACGGCGCCTATTTCTACCGTGAAGCAGTAATGTGTAAATATTATTGTGTTTCGGTCTGAAGGGCACCGTAGCCAGTGAAATTACTGAGCAAATGAGACTTGACAACGTATGTCTCAAGGTGACGAGCGCAATTGTAATAGCCGCTCAGAATTTTTGAGTTTTTCAAGAATCCTGAGCGGCACTGCATTAATGGGCAGGGCGTATCAATTACCATCAACTGAACGTCCAGCTCGTCTTGTCCCTTATTTTCATAAAAAATCATAAAAAGTAACTTAAGTAAGTTTGAAGATTTATTTTATGAGACTCGCTTGATCCTGTAGAAAAACTGTGTAAACAGTTTTACAGGACTTTGTATTATTTTAAGAAGAAACTGAATGTTTATAATAAAAAAAAAACAAATCATACAAAATGCATAGTTTTAATTTATAAATATTATCATTTATAATTGTTATATATTCGTACATGTTGAATTATGTGTCTAGTTGGTAAATCTAAATAACTAAATAAAATAAGATAAAAGAAAGACATGTCAATAGGATGGATGAGGCGGATGTACTTATGGGATTTACGAGGGCGTGAGCTGATTGTGGAGCACTCCTAAACAAGGAAGTAGTTTACGAGATGAGAAACCCTAAATACATCCTTGTTGGTTTATCCCGTGTAAGACAACGGAAGGAATGAATCCTTGATGGGGGGCATATTGATTAACTTAATTGGTCAAATAGTTTAGTTATTTTATTAGTAAAATATAATGAATATATATAGGTGACCCGATACTATGTCCAAAACATTTACATATAATGTACATTAATCTATTAATTTATCATATTTATTATTAAAAAAAATGTATGTGTACTTATGTATGCACGCAAGAAGTTATACTTCTTTGGCCTAACAAAGCAAAAATCCTTAAAATTATTTATTCCTCGTGCTATTCTACGTTTGTAGAAAGAACAATATTGTAAAAATCTTGCAACGATGGCTTTGACAATTAATTATTAAATAACGAATACGATTGTACGGGCTTATACCCTTTGCCTATCATAATAATGGCCGAAGAAACCAGAAAAAAAAAATGTCGCAAACGTCAGAAAATTTTAGGGACCAACTACTGTTACTTTTGTGTTACAGTGATGCGCGTGCATCTTAAAATTTCACACTCATGATTTTTTCATAACTCGCCTAAAGAAGTATAACTACAAAAATCCTCAGGAATTTATAAATGGAGTCTCTTGATGTTCATTGCTTTGTGAAAATTTGTTAAAGTAGACCAAAAGAACATAAAATATATATGGAAATAAGTTTTTACGCATCTTATCTAGAAAGATTATTAAGAAGCGCTTAATCTCATTAACCGCTAACAATATAATTTCATACGGTGTGATGGCGCGAACAATATCCTCTATCAAAGCTAATTGTAAAAGAGGTCGCTGATTGTAGCTCGACACGGAAACATTCACCTACACAAGTATGTACTTCTACTTGTAAGCTTTGTAAATGTATCACGTATTTATTTCAAGTTTCACGAACCCTCGTTAGCAAGACTTATTAAGTTGTTTATTGAGTGGGGCTAATTATAAATTTTATTCAGTAGCTTATAGTAGATTGAAACTTAAGAAGTTAATTACAAATCGCTGGTTATTATAAATTTATGAATATTATTTTTTTACTTATGCTACTAATAGCATAATATGATTTAAAAAAATTATATATTACGCTTATAATGTACCAACCAAGGCACTAAGGCGAAGGCCATAGATCTACCTATCTATATAAGTTATTGGCAGATTTGATGCCGTAAACTACCTAAGAAAGATACGAGAGTCCAACGGAGTGTCAATTCACCGATTGCATCAACTTTCTGCGGGAATTCAAAGGAATATACAGATGCAGTGAAGTTGTTAAGCGAAGACAAGAATGTTTTCGAAACTGCGAAAAGTATTTATGGCTTTGTATAACACATAATCATTTACAAAAAGTGTTGCGACAGCGTATTATGTTATGAGTGTTCTTTTATTTTTTCTTTTATCCTGTGTGTATTTATTTATCTTAACATATATATAAATTATGTGACACGTTGTTTGTCCGTCATGGACTTCTAAACAAATAAACGAACTTTAATGGGGATTACACCATGGAGTGCAGTTTAGTCCACCTTGAGAGATAGGATAGTTTTTATTTCGATTTGGGACCCATAATTATTTTTATTTTCAGTATTTGTTTTGTATGGACACATTTTCTATGAGAGAATTTAGTGACGCACGGTTTGACAGTTATGCTGTGAAACAATTTTACTATCAACAGGGAGCATTTTTTACGAAATAATTCTTGATGTTTTGAAATATTATTGGCCAATTCCTACAAAACAGTATTTTTTTTATTATCTACAGAACAAAGTCTGTCTTCAACGTATATATATATATATATATATAAATATATATATATATATATATATATATATATATATATAAATATATATATATATATATATATATATATATATATATATATATATATTTAAATTAATTAAGTTATATATAAGAAATGTCGTTACTTAGCCGACTTAAAAAAGAACTCCAACACAAGAAAAGCAACACATATAGCAATTATTATTTAAAAAATAATATCAATGTATAATATAATAATAAAGCCTCATTTATTCCATAACTCTTTTTAGACAAAGCGAATAATTAGTAGTATTAGAAGGTAAAATATAACTCTAATAGTTTGGTGTTAGTAAGATTAGTTGCTTATGTTTCTATTTATTTGAGTTGTGGGTCTCGTTAGAGTAAAGGCCTCCCCCAGTTTTTTTCCAAAGTGATCCATTTTTGCTTTTATGCATCCAGTCTTTTCCTGCTATCTCTATTAAGTCATCAGTCCACCGTTTATTTGGTCTGCTGGCACTTCGTTTGCCTAATGTTGGTCAATTCCATCTTATGGTTAGGATTGTCCATCGATTATTAGTGTAACGTAAAATATTTCACAATCCCAATGTATATAAAATATAATTTAATAAAGTGGAACTCTTCAGATGACCATAAAATAAAACTTTCGAATGACAAAATGTTAAGACAAGATAGTTAAGCGAATACCAGTAACGAAATTAAATTATAAATAAATAAAAAGAATGAATATTATGAATCATGACTGTAGGTACATATTGTTACGTGTTAGGGTTCGAGGTATTTGGAGAGAAAGACCTGCTGACTCTTTCAAGACTTTATTCACTAGCACTAGGTCCAACACTAAGCACTAACGATGTCCTATCCGAAGCCTGTCGATGCCGTAGCCAAGTCGTAGGTTTCACTGGTAACACTCTTGTTCACTAGTTTTCACTTCGAAGTCGCCTCGAAGATTAACTAATTAAAATATTACAACCACAAGTTTCTAAAATTTATAAGTATAGTAAAGTTCATAATGCCTGCTTGGGCGTGCTAAATGGATATAAAAAATTTATTATTACGAGAGGTACGATTTTAATCTAGATTATATAACATTTGTTTAACCTTTTCAAGGCACAAGGATAAGGCTGAGCTTAGTGGTTTATTTAAGCTTGCTAACCGACTTGTACAAATTAAAAAAAAGCGGCCAATACGAGTCGGACTCGCCCATGAAGGGTTCCGTAGCAGCAAGTAACATAATATAAAAGTCCATGTAATTCGTTGTAACTTTAATTGATGTTTTAATAATAGTGTAATTTTTTAAATTAAGTTATTGATAAAAGTAAATTGAGGTTTACGATTTCTGTATTAAAAATACTACTTACTAGATCCCGTTCAAATTATCAGTGGAAGTTTGTAGGGTTATGTACATCATATATTTTTCTTAGTTATATCATTCTCTTATTTAAGAATTTACAGGGTGGGGGGGAGACACATTTTAGCACTTTGGAAGTGTCTCTCGCGCAAACTATTCAGTTTAGAAAAAGAAAGAAACCCTCTTTATTTTTAAAGACCTATCCTAGATAGACACGTATGGGTTTGATGAAAAAAATTGGGTTTAAGTTCTAAGTATGGAGAACCCCCAAAATATTGTTTTTTTCAATTTTTGTGTGAAAATCTTAATGCGGTTTCTAGAATACTTCTACTTACCAAGTTTCAACAGTATGGTTCTTAAAGTTATGGAAAAAAGTGGCTGTGGCATACGGACCGACAGACAGACAGACATGGCGAATCCATAAAGATACCGTTTTATGCCATCTGGCTATGGAACCCTAAAAATGGGAAACCTTATATGAACGTTGTTTTCAAAGTGCGTGAAGCATTAATCAATTTTGGAATTGATATTACCACCCATTTAATTAGTATTTATATACACACAACCTACACAGAATCCGATGGACAAATGTCTCGGGCTGTAGACAGTCGAAAGAGGCGATTCCTGCACTATCGCCCAAACTGACACGTCGCGTCGACTTATTAGCCTAAATAGACACGACATCCAAATCATGGTCGGCATCCTAACGGGTCACACATCACTGAAGAAGCACCTATTTACAATCGGCGTTACGGACAGTCCAAGGTGCAGGGGCTGTTTAACCGAGGATGAAACGGTCACTCATGTAATCCTGGAATGTGCTGGGGTGGCTAACCAACGGGCAAAGCCCTTAATAAATATAAGGTCCCTCCAGGAAGTCTGCGAACACCCCAGGAGTGTTCTGAACTTCTGGAAGGAGCTGGGCTGGTTGGAATGACTGGCTAACACTGCTCGCAAAATGGACCCAACTAAGCGGTCTAATTTAGGAAACAGGAGCCCTTTACCAATACCAATAGTATCTAATATATAAAATTCTCGTGTCATGGTGTTAAACATTGAACTCCTCCGAAACGGCTTGACTGATTCTCATGAAATTTTGAGTGCATATTGGGAAGGTCTGAGAATCGGACAACATCTATTTTTCAACCCCCTAAATGTTAAGGGTGGTCCACACGAAATTTTTTTTTATTTTTTTGAAATATTTTTTGAAATTTGTTTGATTACGAGTCAGCATTAAAAAATACACACAACTTCAAATTTTCACCCAACTAAGCTAAACCATCAACAGCTACTTTTGTATCGCGATTTTAATATAGGCAATACAACGTTTGCTGGGTCAGCTAGTTTATATATATTTTTATTATATTAGGGACTATTAATAAAGATAATTATAAATATGATTGAAAAACGATCTGCATTTTTTTTGGAAGAGAGGATAAACTAGCGTAATGGTCACCTGATGTCAAGTGATCACCGCCGCCCACATTCTCTTGCAACACTAAAGGAATCATAAGAGCGGTATGTTATTCTAAAACATCGTTGCAGCATATCGAAAAGTACCTATAAATACAGCAAAGATACCGCTATGTTTCTAACTGAAACCAGCATATTCGTAAACATTGAATCCTGCTGTCATCAATCACGGGGAGTGCTCAGAGGAGCTGTTTGGGTTGATTCCAGAGGCCGAACTCCACCACAGGACATTACGTTCAAAGTACTATCCGCATCACGTTGACGTCTGGCATTCCACAACCGCGGGTTTTACAAGACATTTCTTGCCTCGCATAGCCACTTTGTGAAATCTATTACCGGCTGCAGTTTTTCCAAACAGATACGACTTAGTGACCTTCAAGAAAAGAGGATCCTGCCACCTTAAAGGCAGGCAAGTTAGGATATCATCCCCACCATCTGGATGTGTGGCGGTCCTCCACAGTGCGGTTTTCAAGGAGCTTTCTTCTACGTACTACAAAGCTGTGGAATGAACTTCCTTGCGCGGTCCGGGACGATACGACATGGGTACCTTCAAAAAAAGCGCGTACACCTTCCTTAAAGGCCGGCAACGCTCCTGTTATTCCTCTGGTGTTGCAAGAGATTGTGGGCGGCGGTGATCACTTAACAACAGGTGACCCGTACGCTCGTTTGTCCTCCTATTCCATAAAAAAAAGGCAACGCATCTCTTGACACCTGTGGTTGCGGATGTCCACCGGCGTTTGCCTCACCACTCCTATCCCGTGAGCTTCTTGCCACTTGAAAAAACCACTTCGTTTTTGCTCAGAAAAGACGGCGTTTGATGGGTCATGACTACGAACATAATGTGCAGTTTACGACAGTGCATAATTTATGTTTTTTAAACAAATGTTCTTATTAAAAAACGGTCTCACATGTGACCTATTACACTAGTGGGAGGCTCCTTTGCACAGGTTGCCCGCTAGATTATGGATACCACAACGGTGTCTGAAAGGCGCCGTAGCTAGTGAAATTAGTGGGCGAATCGCATCCTGAGCGGTACTGCATTGTAATGGACAGGGCGTATCAATTACCATCACCTGAACGTCCTTCTCCTCTCGTCCATTATTATCATAAAAAACCTAGAATCTAGCGCATCCCTTCTGCACTCGTCACGCCAGCTTCGGATAAATCACTTTTACATTAATTATGATAAATTTAATGTAAATTTTGTAACAACTTTTCCTCGCAAGTGTGTTGAAAAAAAATCGTATGAAGAGCGTTTAGATTGATCATGACACATGCGGTTCCCTCAGGAATAAGCAGGTGATAGATTAGAACCCAGAAACGCAAAACTGAGAAAAGGTCACAAAAAGAGATTGAATGATGAGATATGTCTTATTGAAATGAAACATTTTCAAATAATTTGGTGGAGGGTTTTGCCTTAATAAAAACAACTACATCCTAAAAGTGAGGCGTTTCAATTCCTGCAATGTGATAGGTTTTGTGCTTTTACCCTATTTTAATACTATATTTAAAAGTATAATATTTTTTATAATACCAGGTCAATAAGTTGAATTGTCTTAAGGTTTTAAGTCGGTTTTTTATAGTTTTGACTTTGAGCCTAGCGCAGACTTACTATAATTAAATGTAAATGGGTTGCCGTTTAACTGAAAGTCAAAGTATGTCGTGAGAACAGTTTGAACAAAGCTCGATGACTAGTGGAGAGACACAATGGAACGGAAAGTACCTTCTAGTATCGTGTTCCACAATAATCTATTGACAGTTTGAGATGTTACTATTAACGCTTTTTCTTAGCAGGAGCTTACATCGTTAACTTAATCACTTTGCTATAAGCCTTAAAATTATATAAAGAAACAGTTTACCTATATAAAAGTTGGACTAACACAAATACATACCATAATAATTGTGAAATTTTACTTAATAAATGTTCTTATTCTTATTCTTTTAATGAATCATCCATAAATCATATAGTAACAACAGTAACTCATTTTACTACTGTTCCTTTTAAAGAACATCACCCCCTTTTCCTGGGAGGATTTTTTTCAATATTTTTTATAGGGTTTTTAGACCATAATTATATACTTTAGAGAAAACGAAAAAGATCGCGCACATTTTCCATCTCCCGCAATATCCGAGTTAATTACTGACTATTGGTAAGAAAACAGTGATACAAACCAACTATATAATTCAGGATTGGTGTCAATTAGAGACGTAATTACGAAATACGAGACGAATGTCTAACATTACAACAACTAATTACGACCTTATCAGGTTATTTCCTCTGATTAACTATACTATTAGTATTGGCCTTGCACTTTTATATTAACCCCCTTATTCATAATAGTCTGCTAACTTAAAGCATTGCTAATTGACACTCTGTCTTCTTCTATTAACATAAGTCAGAATGAGAAATAACACTCCTTAGCGGCTGTTTAAAGTTGGCGGACCATTATGAATAAGTGGGTGTTTAGTAAGCATATCAGTAATGGCCGGCAGAATTTTGCCATGTTATTTGACGGATAAAAATTAATACACATACTTGTCGAAATATGAGAATAAAAAAATAGAGGTGCTCGTTTAGTCCTTAAACAAATACCGGAAAGACAACAAACCTGTGCTTAATAACTCAAGTGTTAGGCTGTAAAATGTGAATTATTTTGCCTTTAGGTCAATAATTAAATGAAATCTGGGACAATAGATGTTTCTGATTTGTAGTTTTGGCTGTTATAAGATATTACTGACAAGTCTAAGCACTTTTTAAAATAATTAAATTAATTCCAACGTCTGGCTGTATTGTGTGCTCCTTTGTCTGTTTCATACTGAAAAGTGAAAAAAAAATATTGTTATTACCTAACTACACTTAAGTTAACAATGTTAAAATAATAAGTAAATTGATAAAACAAAAGATTTTGGTTCAATGCTCATTTGTTGAATATGAAATTTGTAGGAGTTGAATCAATACATTATCAATTATTATATTGTTCGTTCTTGTAATGACATAATGTCACAGCAGAACTGTCAAACTGTTGGTCAAAAATATATCTCAGAGAAATGTTCATACAAAAATAAAATTAAATATAATTGGATCACAAATTGAATTAAAATTCTTCTTATTTTTCAAGTTGGACTAAACTACACTCAGTGTAGAAACTTTAATTAAAATCGGTTGAGTAGTTTCGAAGTTAAGCGTACATTTTTAAATTTATAAGAAAATCACTTATGCCCAACTATTTAATTCTATTCCAGCCTAGCGAAACTCTCTAAGAAAAAAGCGATTCACTCGTTGATAGATGACGGCTATAATCTTGTAAAAAAAGAAGATAGCCGAAATCCAATGTTTTAAGCAACTGTACTCAATTTAACTTAGCCGGATTATACTTCATTTCTAATCGGCATACTGTAATTACTACTATTTCATACTTATGTCAAATGACTGCAAGTTTGATACTAAACTAAATTTCAATTGTTAGTTTGGCAGTCCCGCCATTATTACGTAGTATTTACATCCTCTTTGTTCTATTCTTCCCACTGTGGCTTCTATGGAAGGTATACCACAAGTTAGCTAATGTTATGTTGCTACACAGGTATCAAAATGTCAGCTGTCAAATGTCAATAAACAATTAAAGATATAGATAGTCATCCCCAATGCCCCGTCCAGTCTAGTCTTATTTTGAACTAAAATCGTAAAAGAAAAGAAGGCCATTCTAAATCCTTGAAAAAAAATCTCTTTAAAACGTGAAGTACCTACTAAGACACGCAGGAGATGATATTAAAATTGATTTCAAAGTTTTATCCTATTTTTACTAATTCAATGGTATTGCTCTGTCCACACCTTTGTATACTGTAAATAGCAGAATTATTCTAATCGTATTAACAAAATGTAGAAATCTTGTTCCGAAACTACATTTACATGTTAACATTCCTCATTTATTTACCTGCTCTGATTTCCATTTAAGCCTTATTTGTCGACCACCAATATCTTAGCTAAATAGTTATTGCGTTCTAATTTAGATTAGATTATTAAGTAGACGTTTTATTTTACTATACAATAAGTATTATTGATATTGAAAAACATGGTTATTCACAATATTCATACATTATTATAAAAAATAATAACAAATCATTCCTCCATAAGAAAAATTTCTGAAATTAATACCTGCCTGTTGAAGCTTATAATCTATGTAATGTGGGACATTGGTGCCTTTGATAGGTCAGAGACCTGTGGTACAAGTCACCAAGTTCCAACCCCTCGATAGTACAATTTAATCTATAGTTATGTACATAGATAAATGTATAAGTTATTATGAAATTGGAAAATAGTGACAACTTTTTTTAATAACTGTACAAGGCACTTCATAAGTAATGTGAGTGTAACTGATGTTATTACAGTAATTAATAAGGCCATAAACGTCACACGTAGCACAAGATTGCATAAGGGAACGGAAATAGCGCTACGGTGGGAACGGAGCGATGGAATATTGGCGACTACGAAGTCTACGACACTATCTACACTTTGCTACGGCCTACTTGTCAGTAAAATTGATTTTCATTACATAATTTTAATAATAGGGGTCACAGTATGCAATTGAAGTTTTATTGTAATAGGTACTTCGAATTGATATAGAAGCTTCATTGCTTGAGATTTTTGATTTAAACTTTTTTTCCATAGTACCTATGTAGTTCTTCTTTTAAAAAATGTGCAACATTCGATTATCTACTCTCAGTTGTTTGTTTATTCAGCTTAGACAAGAAAGATGGACACTTCAGAGTCGAGTTATCTGGGCTATGTTCTATATGTGTGACTTTGGTTCTCCTACGGATCTCCTCATTTCTGATTCGATATTGGTTATGTAGATTTAGAATTAAACAATAGAACTCATATTAGCGGCTTTTAGAATTATTTTTGGTTTGTCTGTTTGTATGTTTGTATGTTAAACACATCCGGATATATGGGACGGATTACAACTATAGTAGTACATTTATTTGTGAAGTGAAAACAGATCAGGTGAACAAGAAACATGAAACGCACGTCATCGTCACCGCCTGCTTTCTAAGAGCTATATGTGTATGGTATATTATGTACATAGATATATTAGTATGTATACTAATAACGCATATAATCTTAATTGTGAATATTTGAGTATATTATATGCTATTTGTACTGAGGCTCTGCACTAAGCAAGGCGCTTGGAGCCACAGTTACTAAAAAAAGTAGTTACTTCTATTTGACTCGCGGAACTTAGCATGGAGATACTAGAAAAATAATAGTAAATTATTACGTCCGATTCTCAGACCTACCAAATATATCGTACATAAAATTTATCGTACTACAATAATCATTATATTCGATTGCCATCTTGTAACTCTATTGCGAATCTGTGTATGGAATTTTTTAACAGAATTTGTGTTTTTAAGAAAAGTACTTTGACAAACATGCAAATAAAATAGATGGATAATGAAGTCACGTTATTTAAAGCGT
The DNA here is from genome assembly GCF_905404315.1 of Leptidea sinapis. NCBI lineage: Eukaryota > Metazoa > Arthropoda > Insecta > Lepidoptera > Pieridae > Leptidea > Leptidea sinapis. Next base: position 15,161,317 of record NC_066268.1, read on the forward strand.
CCCTTTCTGCTATCTTGAACCTTAGAATCTAGTTAAATTAAACTTCTATAGTTAACAAAGCTCAAAATATTGTTATTCAAGAAGAATATCTTGTTTATATCTTTATTTATTTGCAATGTTTGTAGATGCTTCTCCTGTACTCAAGAACTCTTGTGTTTTCTTATTTATTAATTTATATTAATTTTTAACTTATTCAAATATGTCGTGATGTTTGAGTAATTTGTGAATCATTTTTATGTAATGTAAAATGATGAAGCTAAATGTTATTATAAAAGAGTGACAATGAGTCATAGTAAATTATAAAATTTATGATTTATGATCTAAATTAATAAAGGCATTACGAATTTTATATATTAAGGTCAAAAAATATATAGTAAACAAAGATAATGAATAAAATGTTCACCGCTCGTGATATTGGTTATAATAATTTATTGGATATCGTCATCAAAGCATCAAATATTTAAATAGTACTCGTAGCAGTTAGGCTGCGGCGGTCGCGTAGGGAAGCCTATTTCGATATTGAATGCAACTCAATGGGCTTCCCTTGTGTGCCGATTAAGGCTTCATTTTGGAGGTTACACGTGCAGTGTGTTTGTTGCATAGTTCGTGATTTAATACTCATTATAGAAAGTAAGGTTACTTGGCATTTAATTGAATGATTATTATATATTATGTATGACTAAATCTTAATTAGGAATGTGCGCCTATAATTGAAGTAGTACTCAGCTTGTATTTTGTCAATATTATTTAGATTTTGTATGTATTAAGTGTATACTTTGTTGGTGCAATAAATAAACTAACTTTAATCTTTTTTTTTATGTTAATAAGGGACGAGACGAGCAGGACGTTAAGCCGATGATAATTGATACGGCATGCCCATTACAATGCAGTGCCGCTCAGGATTCTCAAAAAATTCTGAGCGACATTACAATTGCGCTCGTCACCTTGAGACATAAGATGTTAAGCCTCATTTGCCCAGTAATTTTACTAGCTACGGCGTCCTTCAGACCAAAACACAGTAATGCTTACAAATTAATGCTTCACGGCAGAAATAGGCACCATTGTTGTACCCATAATCTAGCCGGCTTCCTTTCCAAAGGAGCCTCCCACTCGTTAAATCTGTTAATCTGTTTTTCCGTTTGTCTTACTGTTTGTACAACTGAACACATTTAGTTCCAATTTTGCATGAATATTATCAAGAAGAAGGACAACATTTAGGCTACTAATTTTCAAGCTAGATGCAGGTATAGTATTGTTGCTGCTTTACAGCGTCCACGTGGACGACGTGGCAATATAATATATTTAGATATAATATAGATACATAGAAATATATTTTAATTCAGTATTGTTTATATATGTAACAAGAACATTCTTAAAAAAACTATTCAATGTCTTACAGTTCTTAATTTTAGTACGGTTTTCTTTTATAACATATGTACCTCATGTATATACCTAGTCCAGCCATAAGTTCTGTTACAAATGAAAATGCATTTTAGTTTAAATGAAGTAATGTAAATTCCGTACTAATTAATAAAATTTATACTACACAATGTCTCAGCAAAAAATAAAAATAAATTCTATTCAAAATGTCCACCTTTAGCTTTTATACAGGCCTTTAATCTATTTAGCCACGAATCTATGGATTTACGCACAGTTTCCAAGGGAAATTTCGCCACTGCTTGCTCCAAAGACTTTTTAAGAGACTCAATGTCACCGTGTCATTTAGAGCAGGCCATGTCCTCTAAAACTGACTTTAATTTGAAGTCTGAAGGGTTGAGGTCTAGGCTAGATGAGGGCCAGTCTGCAACTCTAATAAAGTCCGGAAAGTTGGTTTCAATCCAGGCTTGGGTAGTTCGTGCCTTGTGACCAGGTGCAGATTCTGATCGCCATACTGTAATGACTACTATTTTATACTTATGTCAAATGACTGCACGTTTGATACTAAACTAAATTTCAATTGTTAGTTTGTCAATTCCGCCTCTTATTACGTCGTATATACATCCTCTTTGTTCTATTTTTCCTACTGTGGCTTCTATTGAAGGTATACCACAAGTTAGCTGTTATGTTATGTTGCGACACAGGTATCAAAATGTCAGTGGTAAAATGTCAATTATCAATTATCATAGACAGTCATCCACTATGCCGCGTCCAGTCTAATCTTATTTTGAACTAACATCGTAAAAGAAAAGAAGTCCATTCAAAATCCTCTAAAACTGACTATAATTTGAAGTCTAAAGGGTTGAGGTCTAGGCTAGATGAGGGCTAGTCTTCAACTCTTATAAAGTCCGGAAAGTTGGTTTCAAGCCAGGCTTGGGTAGTTCGTGCGGAGTCCTGCTGGAAAGTCCAAGGTATATTTTTAAAAAGTGTATTGTGGCGGAAAGGTTTCATAACATGATCCATACCCATTTTGTGCAAGGCGATCACTGCAATCCTATTTTCTTTAACACCCCATTCCATATTGTAATTTGAAAACGAACAGGAAAAAATATGTGAAATGGCACAATCGGAATAAGTTCTTAAAGTAATATACGTGTCAAAATTTAAGATTAAAATAATAAATTTCAAAATAATTAAAAAGTTGAAAAAAAGTAAAGTTTTTATGTAACAGTATTTATGGCCAGACTAGTTACATAGATAAAGCACAATTTTTTTGAAATGAAAAGTTAAAGTTTTCACCTAGGTCCTGTTGTTAAAGCAAATACCGTTCTTTTAATTACGTAAGTGTGTTTTCTAAAAAACTGTGATAATAATATGTTTTTCAGCAGAAAATGTACAAATTGTGGGGAAAGGTTCCTGTAACATAAATTATTTTCGTAATGATGTCACAGATTGAGAATTGGGCGACCGCCCTAAGGCTATTTAATCATTTTTTTTTGTACGAAATCATATTATGACGAAATTTCATAAAAAAGAAGCCCACTGAGTTTTTTGCGCCTTTCTTCGCATAAATTTACGAATGGCTAGTAGTTTTTGTTAGTTTTCGACTCCAAAAACTACAATAATCGTAACTAGAATAAATTTTAATTAATTAGATTTTATGAAAATACGCAATTATTTTTATACTTTTTAGTGCACATTATATCTATTGTTTTGGAATAGTTTTGAAGGCGGTTGTGTTTTAGTTAAAAAAATATATTTTTTGATTTTTAGTGAAGTGAAGTATACTAACTAACAATTTGTCTAAATATGTGTAGATATACTAAATTTTTCAATGCAGCAATGAACGTAAGCGCTTTGCAATTTGCTCACAGACAGAAATTCTGCCACAGATCGCTCCGTTACTGTAAGTCGTTAAGGAGTCCCATTGATCATCATATTCTACTACGAAAATTACTGGACCATAACTACGTTATGGTAGATGACTAAAATATCCGGATAGCATTAAAAAGATTCGGCCGAGTATCGTTAATTTGCTCCTAAGAATTAAAGAGTTCCGATACTTTGTCATGGATTTCGTAATCAGAACCCAACCAAACACTCACCAAAGTATATCGTTTCCTTAAAAAAATCATCTAAATCGGTTTGCGCGATATTGAGTTTTTCGTAACTTTGCTATATGCGTATGTAAAGTAAATTTAAGACTTTTATGGTTTTCTCATGGATGCCATTGCTATCCGGATCTGGACCAAATTACGATGGGATCACAAGGGAAGCGTCAGGTTTCAAATAAAAAAAGAATTATCAAAATCGGTTCACCCAGTCGAAAGTTTTGAGGGAACAAACATAAAAAAAAATCCGACGATTTGAGAACCTCCTCCTTTTTTGAAGTCGGTTAAAAACTGATAAGGATTAATATCGTATTTGTGTAAACCTTTTACATTACCGCTTTAAATTGCCAATTTTTTGAAGTATTAAAATGAATATAGTATGCTATCCTTAAGTGATAGATATATGCCATCCCAGACTTTTCAGTAGATCTATATAGGATACACAATTCCACCATACCTTATTTTGTTATATCTCAAGGAGTTTAGACAGCGTTTTCGTTGAAAACTTCCAGAAGGCATATTTTTTCGACACCTCCAACAAATATCGTTAACGTATTCAAATATGTATACAAAAACTTATATATTAAATAAATTATATACTAAAACCTCCCTCGAGAACCACGCTGTACATTGGTGAACACAGCAATAAGTTATTTTTTAATTTATCGCAAACAGACAGACAGACAGACGCGGCGGAGAACTTTATTTTATAAAATGTAGTTGATAGATTTAACTTTTAATAATATATATTTTTTTTTTAATTTTCATGGCAACTATTTTGGTATATATACCATATTGTTTTTATTCAAGGGATACCGCTTGTTGACAGAAGGTCGGACGGACAGAAGAGACTTGATTTTAGTGTTACCTTTATTTTGAGGAATGCACGCACACAAATACAAAGTATCATACATATCGCGAGCGAAGGCGTACCTTTCTTGTCACGCACACTAAAGTAATAAACCTGGCCTGTTTTCATCGTTTGTCTAGCCGCAAGAGGCTTCATCTAGATATATAAATTATCTAAGGATTCAAAGAAATAAAAAACCATTGATGTTTGTACAATTGCTAAATTAATCTACAGAGCTTCAAAAATAAAATTGATTGTAAAAGCTAGAATTAATAGATTATAATTAATAATAATTATAATATTCCAAATGAAAATGAAATTTATTATTACAATCAATTGTAAAGCGTTAGGTAATTAAATTTCTCAGGTAATTCATGTCTCCAAAAATATTAATAATTAATTGAAGTAAACTATTACTATTAATTGAAGTTCTATAATAGCCTAAACACATGGTCAGATTTGGTATGACCGGACGATCGGACGGTTCGGTGGGCGCCTCGTACCAATTGGTCCATCGTCGTACTTGGTACGGTCCGAAGGTAATAATAATAATGATGTGCGATGGACAATACCATCGAAAATGGTCCGCTGCTAGACCAAGTGCGTTTATTCGGCCATACCAAATCAAAATATTTCTAGGTGGGTAGTGTGATATTTACAACATTAAGTTATGATAATAGTAGGTGAATAAAATTTAAGTTCATATTTTTATTTCATGTATAAATCTTTTATTAAACTATCTCCACTAAGGCTTGCTATTCATGATAGGCAGCTCTTTACACACTTAGGGATATTTAGGGAATTTACCCTTGTATGCACTCACCAATATATTTTGAAATAGGTTCAATTTTACGTGAAATATATAAAATAAAATATACTTGGGTAACAATTTACTGTTCGCATTATATACGAGATATATTGCACGGTATACCGAGAGGAGGCGGACTAGAGAAATTACACGTTGGAAGGGGCCAACATCAGGAAAACGAAATGTAGGAAGACCAATAAAACGGTGGGCTGATAACATAGCACAATCAGCAGGAAAAGAATGGATGCAGAAAGCACTTGACAGAAAGTTGTGGATGAAGTCGGAGGAGGCTTTTATCCAATCTGGGATCCATATCTAAAAATGTAACTAAATAACAATTGTACTAAAAACCTAGATCATGAAATAATACTAACAAAAAAAAAACTAACAATATTTCAAATGTACCCTTTTTTTAGAGATATGGAATAAATGGCTTTCTTTTTATTATTATTAAATACCAGAAATGCCACTGAAAACACAGACTTTAAATTAATTTACATTACGTCATTTATGTAATGAGCAACTTTTTTTAAAAATACAATAAATCGTTGATGAGATATAGAATTGAACATGAAAAAGCAATGCATGGTTCATTGCCCTTTAAAGTTAGAGGTTAATAAAAGTCAACGAGTAAGTAATTAGAAAACGAGAATTTTTCACACTGAAAAAACATATAAATCGCGTTCGTTTTGAAACTAGGTTAAGGCAGAATTACGGATTATCTAGTCAAATACACAGTCTCTAAATGAAGCCACCGTATAAGGCTTCTATTGTACAATAATATAAAATAAACCTGAGTTTTGTTAATACAACAATCTTAATTACTACATCTTATTAATATCACAAACCTTTCGATCACCTTTCAAATCTCGTTCAGTGACACTTATTGAATAAAACTGTCCATTGTTTCTGTTACGAACACTTCACAAATCAACAGAGAACGTGTAGAATATCTTTCGTTATGTATTTATGGTTGCATCAAAGTAAAGATGTTGTTTGTTGCAGAAGCAACGCATGTTCTAGGAGCCGCTGTGTTGCTCTGTGTCGAGGCAAGCGGGGTTGACTGGCTACTGAGCGATTGCGCATGCGCGATCCATCGCCGCTGAATAGCGCCCCTTTAATACAATTTCCTGAAGTCAGAAATGCTGAGAATTGTATGAGAAATCTAAGGAATTATCTGTAGAAAACTTTTTGAGATAATCCGTTTAATAATCTATAGTTAAAACACTTGTATGTTTAGAATTGATTACAATAGGATAAGCATTATTTTTTATATTATCTATCCTGACACTTAATAGTATGCAGTTCCAGTGTTATCAAAAAAGTTTGTACACAACCTGATCAGGCTAAATATACAAAGAAAGGCATATATGTTGTAGGAATTGTAATCGGCCATTGACCGTTATAAACACCTATTTAGAATGGACGTGACGCACTGCCCTTTTAGCAAAGGATGCATGGAGACAGAAGAAAAACCGGCACAAATAAAATAAAATATTAAGTTTTTTATTTTAATAATACTAATATTTTTAGATCTGATAGAAGTTTAATTGTTCTTGCCTGTCTGTCTGTTACACTTTCATGTATAAACAGCTCAACCGATTTTGCAGCGATCGGTCCGGAGAAATTCACACGGACAGACGTGAATAAAAGTCTTATATATAAAAAATATGTTGTTAATACTATTTGATATTATATTTATATAGATATAGGTATATACTATAAAATTAGTAATTACCATATTTAATAATTAATACGAAATACGACTGTTAAATATTGTTCATTGAAATACACAGAAAAGAAGTTTGCAATTAAAAATGATTATTAATGAATATTGTCAAACACTCACTACCCGCGTTGCCATAAATCATCGATCCCAGAGGTAAGAATTCTGGAAGAATTAAGAATAGTCTGCTGTGTTCGGCTCTAAGTCAAACGTAAATGAAGTTATTTTAATTATACAAGTAGATAAAACATGTTAATTACATAAGGATATTTTATTTTTGTTGTAAATCAAAATCAAAGGCATCTTCAACAACAAAACACGTCGTCAAACATGTGAACTCTGTTTTAAGGCGTTAATACATGCCAGTGATCTTGCTGACCAGGGCGTACGAATCGTATTTTAAGGTAACAAAACAATTAAAAATAACAAGGTGCTGGAACTCCTCGGACATATTGCTCGTAAAGAGGGTCACAATCTTGAACAGCTGGTGATGGTGACAGGCAAGGTAGATGGCAAACATCGAAGAGGAAACAGTCCCACGAGATGGTCAGACCAAATACGATCTTCTCTTAACATCAACTTAAACAATGCCCTCCATAAAGCTAAGGATCGCAGCAAATCGAGGGAAATCGTACGGGAGAAACTGATGCAGCGGGGGAGTCGCGACCCTCAGTAATGAGGAAAACGACGCGAGGAGATGGATTTAATAATAATTGACGTCTAAAAATAATTAGAAAAGCACCAGATATATATTACTTTTCTGTATTTTTGGAAACAAAAAAATGCCATTTGAAGGTCAATTTCGAGGTCATTTTATGATTATTTAGTTACAACTTGTCATCTGAAGAACTTAAGGTGGTTCGGTCGCATTCAAAGGCGCCCAGACGATCATATGGTGAAGCTTGCCCTAGACATGCCAATAACGAAGCGTATGCGTGGAAGACCCCCTGCCACCTGGTTGACGACGGTACAAAAAGACTTGAAAGAAGCTCATTTAATAGCTGACATGGCGCAAAACCGTGCCGAATGGAAAAAAAGTACAAGGAAGGCCGACCCCAGGTGAATGGGAAAAGGTCTAAAATAAAAAGTACATCCATCCAACGTATTGCACCAAACACTATAATATTTTTATAGAACTGTTAATTATATTATTTTGAGATTAACGGTTATAATTTTGGTGTTTTAATTCAATTCAGGCCTTAATATATATTTAAAACATTGCGTTATTGTGTCCCAAATAGTTTGCAATAGCTTAGATTAGGTGAGTGAGAAAATACGTCCATATCACATGACCATTAGAAGTTTAATCATAAATGCTTTTGTTACAAAAGGAAATAATCTTTCTTACCTGAAATGATGGTCTGGTCTCAGACTAAGGGCATTGCCTGTCTCGCCAGCTTGCTATCGACCAAATGTTGGCTGATGTGTCTGTCATGAATCTTAACCAATGAACGAGTCAGACGGAGAACGAAATGTAAAACAAACTTGGTTAATTATTCTCTGTTTCAGAACGCATTTGTGTTTATTTAGATGTTAGGCTTTGTGACTTTATGGTAGGTACGTTTTTTTATAAATATGTAATAATTACACTTCGTTCTTAATTAAGCATTATCGTAACTGAATATTTCTAGAGATTATGAATGTGATTTTATATCTTCCGCTATTAATTCCCTATAATATCTGGTGTTTAATCTAAAAATATAGTTAATTTAAGTACTGAATCGTAACAAAGTGAATGGAGTTATACCAAAAAAGTATTTTGTCGAATTCTTTTCTAAACAATTTGTTATTTTTTAATTTTTTAAAGTGATTACCCTCATTCCTTTGATTAATTACACAAATTAAATTATTTGAATGATGCGGGATTCAACCCGCATCCTTTCTGTGCCTCCATTTGTTCGTTTATATGTCAGGGCAAAGCGCAAAAACTACTGAATACATTTGACGGTAGATGCAGGCATGGTATTATTATTGATTTATAGCACCCACGTGGAAGACGGTGTGAGTAGCAGCCGCATATTATAGAATGAGATGTATTATATACTCTATTAATATTTCTCTCCCCTTTGTTAGATTTGATAGATATCACAATTTTAAAGTATGCCATTAAAATCTGATTACGAAGTTATTTATGAAATATAATAACATTTCGAAATTGTTTCACTTCCCGTTTATTGATTTGTCGGTTAAATTGTAAAAATACTGCAAATCGTTGTAAATATTACCAGTAAGATCTTGACAAGACGTGTAATACTAAAATACATTTTTGTTATACAATCGAACGCGACGGATAAAACTGTGGAAAATTGAAATAATTCTATTTGCTTTTAGAGACTACTAGATGCAATCTATCTAAGGGTGTGTCCACATTGGTCAATTTAACTATAAAGTTTATTGTATTCTCTGTTACAGTTTACTGTTATGAGAATTATTATAACGAACTTTTTATGGAGATGTAAAATTGAATGTTTTATGTAATAATTTACTAAGGTAAATTAAATTAAGTGAAACTAAGGTTGATAGATAATTCACTTGTATATGAAATATAATGTATATATTATGTATTATACTAGAAAAATATAATTTTTTCATAAAATTATCAGATTCGAATATTTTTATTCAAAATAGGATTTCAAATCACTTATTGGATGTCAAAAACTACCACCTGTTCAAAATAGCGTGCCTCAGACCTGAGAGAAACGGGCGCAAGAAACTCAGCGGGAGTTTTTTTTCATAGAAAAATAACATTATAATATCGTACAATAAAAATTTATAATTGAGGAGCCTGGGGGTGATCTCTCCATTCAAATTTTATGGTATCATTAAGATAATCATGTATTTGACAATAACCTTCCTCACACAAACGTTTTTAAACAATTCTTTTAAAATTACGTAGATAACGCGTAAGTTACGTACATAAACGTAAGATTGATATCTAAAAAAAACGGTTTTTAAATTGATATTTAAGAAACGTTTTTTTATCTAATCTCATTGGGCTTTATATCGATCGCTATTGAAAATACTCTGCATATGAAAAACATTTTTTTTTAGTTTTTACTACAGCGTAACACGAAAGCGTGTATTTTAGTTTTTGAAAATTTAGAATATTTTGTCATTGTAAGTATTATGATTGTATACAGGCAATCTGAAAATATAAAACCATTTTTTAAAATGCTTTTGTATGATAACTCGCCCAGAATGTTTGTTTTTCTATTAGATACCTACGTGGCCACACCTTTATTATAATACAGAGATAGTATAAAGTCTAGACTTCTCCCTGTAATATATTCCCAGGAATACAGTTGAATTTTAGAGACACTAGATATGCCATTGAATAGCGCTTTAAATTACTTCAAACTTTTTAATAAAGCTAAAAAGTCTACTTTATGTTTAATAATGGAGAGTGTTTAAACGCATAATGAGTTTTAACACATCTCAGCGGACATCTTAATTACATTTTCCTTCAACAATTAAGAAAAGTAAAATACTTGCAGTATATAAGTACTAATATTATAAATGCGAAAATGATTATTTTTGTTTTTTACGCTTTCACGCCTTAACTACTCAACTGGTCTTCATGAATTAACCTAAAATTATTAAATGTCTACATATAAAGAATGACAGCTAAAAAAGCTATGGAAAGAATGATAATAATTTCCAAGCTTCTCGAAATCGCGTTAAAACAAATTTAGAGATTTTTTGTGAAATCCAAGATGGCGGCCACACAAAACTCTTACTAATGTTATAGTTATCAAAGTAGAAATTCGGATATCGTGTTTTAAAAATAGAAATTTTAATATTCATTGAGATGTTTACGCCTATCACACACAATATGACATATTTTTAAGAGTTCCGGAGGGAGGAGGCATAAAAGGCATAAAAGGCATTTATTTTCTCAAAATTGATTCCTTTAGAATTCTTTTTGATGTCATTTCTAATAACTACTAGATACTACTACCGCTTCGGAAACAAATGGCACTCTGAGAGAGAAGAAGCGGCGCAAAAAACTCTCCCAGCATTCTTTTTTTGCGCTCTTGACACCGATGAAGTCCCAGGTATATTTTAATTAAGTATAAAGCCTACCTAATTGATTTCTCCATAACAATTTTATGATACTTACGTAATTGTAAGCACCAAAAAGGGTTGGGGCCTCTTTTTAAGTAAAAAAATACCTTTAAAAAAAGGGACATCGCTCCACTACAGTTACCTACAGAAATAATAAAATTAAGGTACATAAGTTGATGTATATGTTAAGGATTTATATTTTTGTTTATTATTATTATAATGTAAGCAATAAGCTTAGCAAATTTTAATTGAAAATATAATTATCTACAAAAATATAATGATAATTGCTTAAGTCTATTCAAACAAAATTTTTAAATTCCTTTTCCTTCCTAGGAAACGAACTCCTAATACTATTTTGTCTACTAATATTTAAAGGTGTTTAAGTATTATGTATATAATGATATGAACCCTACGATGTCTGTCAAACTTTGACCTACTTTTAAACTGGCAACCCGCCAGAGGTGAATGAACTCGCACGACAACAAAACGTTTGATGGGAGAATCCATAGAGACTGGCTTGGGGTGCATTTAATGTTACTCAGTCACCATGCACAGCGAACAGAGTAAGAGCGACTTGTAGTGTATAAATATATTACATTTTATAGTAAATAATGGCTCAGTTATTGCCATGAACGAGATCATAATTTTATTTAATCTACTGGAGATTAATAAAAAAAAATTATTAATAAAATCTTTGGTGGTAAGTTTTGACGTTCGATGAGTGATTTTAAATCCTCTTTTGAATAAAAATATTTGAATTTGAATAATATTTTGTAATAATGTCTGTAAGTTGCGTTTTGAGAATATATGAAAAAGTTCAAGATGAAGTTGTGATGATACTATCTAAATTTAAAAATAAAAAATACTTTATTATTTTCCTGTATGAATAAGATTAAAAAATATTAGTTTATTTGAGATCAATTATATATATAAAATTTATAATTTATTTATAACGTCTTCTGGCTGATGATGGTGACGATATAAAATTTTCTGTCAAAGTAAATGTCGGTATGTCGATAGACACCACCATACATGCTTAGATCATGTCACATCAGTAAATCCAATCAATACAACTATATTTATTTAGATCAGGTCGACCATAAATCAAAATTTGTGAAAATACATGTGTTATAATTCTGTGAAACTTAGATTAAGGTTTGTTCTCCGCTGCGCTCCAACTAGATACCGCAGTACCTAAGTACAATAGCTTTATTATTACGGCCAGTATTCGATGATTGTGTGAGTGAGATCTTGTCACTCAATGGCATCTTTAAAACTTTGAAACATACGGCTTATGTTATTTGTAATTAATTAAAAGTTTGACAGAACATGACATTGTGACACGTCATTGTTGGCCACTATACCACATGAGACTCGCTCGAGTACGCCTACGGGCGTAGTATTAGTTGCCGAACTTCACGACTATGCCTACGCTGTGAAAGCTATACATACCCGTATTTTGTAGATTTGCCAACGAAATGAATAAATTATCGTTTTAATGGTATATATATAATTTACTCCTAAAATAATAAACGGATTTTAAATGGGGATAACTCCATGGAGTGCAATTTGGTCCAACTTGAGAGATAGGATAGTTTTTATTAAAGGCATAAAAGGCATTTATTTTCTCAAAATTGATTCCTTTAGAATTCTTTTTGATGTCATTTCTTATACTACTAGATACTACTACCGCTTCGGAAACAAATGGCGCTCTGAGAGAGAAGAAGCGGCGCAAGAAACTCTCCCAGCAATCTTTTTTTTGCGCTCTTTTCAATAAAAATATACAATATTGTACAGTCATTTCTGTCGCTATAAAATAATCACAATCTAGTCCCAGGCTGTCCGATCATTTAGATATTCAGCAGTGGAGTAATAGGATTTACGACAGAGCCATTTTTTTATAAAACATTTAAATTTATTTATAGATAATGCCTGAACAGTGGCTGGGACTTTATTGTAGAAGTGTATACATTTACCCTTAAAGCTATTATGTATCTTATGAAGCCTACTAGAATTAGTTACAAGCAATCCCTTATTTCTAGTGTTATAATAATGAAAATCACTATTAAGAGCAAAAAGGGGACGATTTTTGTGAACATATATTAAATTTTCATAAATGTACTGACAATAAACAGTCATAATATTTATTTCATTAAATTTTTCTTTGAGAGGCTGTCTATAACCAAGCTGACAAGCTCTTTTGCAGTGCAAACACTATATCAATGTCAGCAGCATGACCCCATAGTAATATACCGTACGTCATGATGCTGTGAAAATAACTAAAGTACACTAATCTAGCGGTCGCAACATTCGTGTACTCTCTAATCTTTCTAACTGCATATGCCGCAGAGCTGAGTCTATCTGCTAGATGGGTAATATGTGGACCCCACTGAAGCTTTTTATCTAACGTGATACCCAAGAAGACCGTAGTGTCCACAAGTTCCAATCTCTGGTCATTTATAAGCACGTTGGTTTGTACCTCCGCTGTGTTTGGTGTAATGAACCGTAAACACTTTGTTTTTTTACTGTTTAAGTGCAGATTATTCGTCTCAAACCAACGCACTATCTTTGAGAGTGCATAGCTTACCTCGTCATCAATATCCGCACGTCGCTTCACTTTAAAAATAAGTGAAGTATCATCAGCAAACAACACAATCTCATGGCTATCATCTACCACAAACGGTAGATCGTTAATATATATAAGAAACAAGAAAGGACCGATAATAGAACCCTGTGGAACACCTATTCCCACAGGTTTACCCGAAGACCGTTTGCCATTTACATCGACTATCTGAACTCTTTCGCTTAAATATGATTTTAACAGATTTAGGGCTCTATTTTTCACTCCATAATGCTTTTGTTTTAGGAGTAAAGTTTCATGGTGGACGCAGTCAAATGCTTTTGACAAATCACAAAAAATGCCCAATGCATCCTGTGACTCTTCCCAGGCGTCAAAGATGTGCTCAATGAGTCTAGTACCCGCATTAATTGTTGATAAGCCCCTAGTGAAACCAAACTGATTTTTGTTCATTAATTTACAAAAATGCATTTGTAGCTGTTGAAGCAAAAGTTTTTCAAAAATTTTACTAAAAACAGGCAGCACTGAAATAGGTCTGAAATTAGCAGGGTCAAAAGAACTGCCCGATTTAAACAAAGGTATAACTTTGCTGTATTTCATGAGGTCAGGGAACACACCCTCATCTATGCATCCATTAAATATTATTGCTAATTCAGGTGCTATAATGTCAAGTATGTATTTAACAATATTAGTCGAATGGCCCCATAGGTCTTTTGTATTTTTTAGGTTAATTAATTTGAAGATTTTTATTATATCGCTACCTGTAACATACTTAAATTTCAAGTCAGTAGAAGATACTGGTACGTGTAATTTAAGCATATCATATGCTGCTTTTGGCGAAGAGTTAAGGTATTTGGTCGTGACAATCGGGATTTCGGAGAAGTATTTATCAAATTCATTTGCAATTTCTATTTCCGAATTTATAACGCGATTATTAATATTTAAACAGATAGAGGTGTTACGGCAATTCGATTTACCAGTTTCATTGTTAATTACACTCCAAGTCGCTTTTACTTTATTATTACTGTTTTTAATTTTATCTGCAATGAAACGTGTTTTCGCTTCATGACAAACTATTTTAAAGAGCTTGGAGTATTTTTTTACATATATTTTAAATTCTTCACTATTATTGTAATGTTTCTCATAATAAAGGTCATATAAGCGTTTACGACTTTTGTGGATACCCATTGTTGCCCAATCATTAAAACTATGTTTGTTGTTTACTGTCACCGTTACTGGAGTAAAAATCCTGTCAAATTCCTCACAGAAGCAATTGAAGACTAAGTTGTACTTCTACAAAACGAACTGACTACTTTATGTTCTCTAAAACTAAACTGGAGCTGATGACTCTTACGCCAATGTTCTGTAATACATAATATATCTATATTACAGCAGCTCAAAAACAGTTCAATTTCTAATTCCTTACTTGAGATACCTTGTATATTCTAGTGAACAATATTTATGAGCTTTATATTATGATTATCTATAGCAGTAACATTTATATTTGGTGAATGTTGCCTATTTTGTATGATATTGCAAGAGTTGTCCTCCCTTGTCAAATAACTTAATTTAAATTAATTGAAGAAAAATCTTCATTGTTATATTTTTGTACATTAGTACTAATACATTCCCCAATAGGGGCTTGTATGTCGATTATTTTACAATTTTGCCCAATAGAGGCATGTTTATTAAATAATACTACAGAGGAAGTAGTTTGTTGACTAAGACTATAAGCTACTAAAGTAGCCAGCTGTCGCTTAACTCTAAATGGTAGGTATAGGTTACCATTGGTTATTTTCATTTTATAATTAATGAATTTATTTGTGTCAATATTCCGATTTGGGACTCATAATTCTTTTTATTTTCAATATTTGTTTTGTATGGGCATATTTTCTATGAGACAATTTAGTGGCGCACGGTTTGACAGTTCGGCTGTGAAACAATTTCATTATAACAACAGGGAGCATTTTTTACGAAATAATTCTTGATGTTTTGATTATTGGCAAATTCATATAAAGCAGTAATTTTTTTATTACCTACAGAACAACGTCTGTCGGGGCAGCTAGTATATATATATATTTATATTTATATTTGAAATATAACATTTATAATTTAAATGTAACTATATCACGTTGATTTACGTACTTCACTAAGCTCATTTAATAGCTAACATGGCGCTAAACTGTGCCGAATGGAAAGAAAAGGACGAGGCAGGCCGTCTCCAAGTAAGTGGGAATTAAGTCTAGGAGGAAGAAGAAGATAAAAACCAAAGCATGTTAAGGGTCATTGCGATCCATATTTAAATTTTTTAAAGCTCCTAAGACTATCTAAATTATAGTGATTATTATTATAATGAAATTTCCGTGAAGCTAGGTAGCTATGTGTTTCTTATACTAACTAGGTATGACAATGTCGTGGTCTTCCAACGCATACATTACTATCTGCAACGAATGTAGGTTAGACAACGAATGAATATTGTTTTAAAATTACGATTACAAACCTATTTAAATTATTTCTTTTATTTAAATTATACAAAAAACTAAGCAATTTTTAAAAGATGACATTATACTAGGTAGGTACAGTTTTGGGTAAAGAAGACAATCCTATTGTCGTCAGAATAGGTAAGAGTCACGAGATAGAAAGAGAGGCAATTTCTAGGTAAATAAAAATGTAGGTTAATAGCGATGTGCGATCTGAATACACCTTATTATATGGCGGCAAGAGTCCCCATTTCTTTTAATTGATTTTGCAGAGTGAGACTTCTGTGCTTGTACTATTAAATATTCTTTGCCGTAGTGTGCACAAGTTCCAATCTCTCGTCGTTAATAAGTACTTTGGTTTGTACCTCTACTATATGGTTCAACCGTAAACATTTTGTCTGAAATGTAAACTTAAAAGGTAAAGTACAAAATATTAACATTTACAAATATGTTGCAAGTTAATATTGTCAGTTTCTCATTGGTACAAGAGAATGATTAAGTATGTTTGGTTTAGTTCATTATATCATCAATAGTCAATAAATAAATAAACTTTTAAATCAGCATTCTCACCAAAATGAAATTTGAGTTACAGATCAATGGAACGAGATTTGTCTGACTACAAATGAAACTCGTTACGGGAAAGAGATAAAGATACAATATGTGTAGCAATGAAGAGTCATCAAGTCTGGAATGGTCAACGTTTGCATGTTAAATATTTACCTATTTCTTCCTAGACCTACGAATAGGAATGGATGTGGTTGTTGTTGTTCTTTCCAACCGACTTCAAAAAAAGGAGGTTCTTAGTTCGTGTGATTTAATACAGTCTCTTGATATTCTTTGACTGAATGCTTCACTCCATTTGAATGAACCTTTGTGAACAGTTTGACAATAACTTTGGACTTTTCTGACCATTTGTGATGCTTTTATGGAGCTACGAGCGTACACGTTCTCATCATGTATGTTGTAGAGCTCTTCAATTATGAAATTCTTTTCATCAGTGAAAATGATATTTCTGTAATTTTCACCCGCGTATCGTATTTTGATCATGCAACTCTCTTTATCTCTAGGAATTGATTAAGGGCATGTCCTGTATATCGACGATAAGTATCAAGCCTCAGTTTTCTTTGATGATACGCGCAACCTGGCAACCTTCACTTCTTGCGATATATTTTGTTTGCTAAAAGGATATCGGTGAATTTTGGCTTTAACAGTATTAAAAACCTTTTAGTCCTAACAGCATGCGGCCGCCCAGATCCTTTAAGGACTTTGACGGAGGATCTGTTGAGGTATCTCAAAAATGACTTACGGTTCCAAACCCACTATGTGCAAGGCAATCACTGCGTTTCTGATTTTTCAATACTGTGTTTTAGTATAATCTGGGAATACATATGTTAAATATTGGAATGTGGTCGACGTTTCGAATAGAATAAAAGTGTTCCAAAGAATACAAAAAATAAAAAGTAGAAGTTTTTGTACGGACTTATTGTATATATGTACTTCTTTTTTTACTCTTAAATTGAACAACTTTTAACAGCGTGTAAGAGCTGGCATCGGCTGAAACTAACTATAGCATTTATTTGTGATTATTTATATAACATCGATATAATTGATTACGACTGGTAGTCCTTACATTTACCTAAAAATAAAAAACATAAAAATATCGATGATTGAATTTCGTCGTAGTTTGATTTCGACTTATAAAGTCAAGCACTAAAATTGCCGTATCCAATTTTTGTTCTTCAATGGGTTTAGCGTGGATCAATAAGATGAGTTGGGGTTGAAGCGTCACATGTAAAAGTAATCTGCTTAAAACTGATTATAAAGGTTCAAATTAAGGGTGTGCTTCCATTTCAATAGCTGATTGTATGAACACTAAAGATTAAAAAAAACAATATAATAAAAGGTATCAGTATATTTATCTTAAATTAAAGAAAAAAAATCGAAAAACATAATGTATATATATAAAAATGAATTGCTGTTCGTTAGTCTCGCTAAAACTCGAGAACGGCTGGACCGATTTGGCTAATTTAGGTCTTGAATTATTTGTGGAAGTCCAGAGAAGGTTTAGAAGGTGAATTAATATGAAAATGCTCGGAATTAAATAAAAACAACAATTTTGTTTCTCCTTTGATAATATCTCCCCCCTAGTTCAGAAATCAAATTGAAAGAATAGTTTATAATGAATAACTAATTAGAATCTAAATCTTTGTAACTTTCTCAGGAGATAAAAAATATACTTAATTTTATATACAGAACAATGTCTGTCGGGTCCAGCTAGTAAGATATAATTATATCAAACCCGAGTACCTAACAGAAATTCTTCTTAAAGCAGGTGTTAATTATTGGTAATGTTGATAATGATGAAAACATGGTCTATTGCAAGATCAGATGAATTAACTACAAGTGTTGTGGAATTTAAGAATACTTAGCGTTATAGCGCTAAGAATTTATTTCAAAGTATTGTCATCAAGACTAATAATTCTGGCTATTGACCTATTACTGTATATCATACTTACTGTTTCATCTTCCTCACACAGGATTGCCTCCTGATCCAAATAGAGCAACCTATAATGATTGTAATATTGTATTATACTATATTTTATTCAAACAAAACAATATTATAACTATATTTTCAGTACTATGACTACATAAATTTTTAACTATCATTACGTGGAAGCGCACCAAGAATACTGGCAGCATTTCCGCGTTGGATAGCTAGGTTGATCCGTTGACTGAAATAGCTGCCAGCGCTTGGGTTTCCAGTAGCCTTATTGAAGCGCGAAGATAGTACTTTATACAATCTCTGGGCCCCACGTGCCAAAGGTCTCGATACCAAACGGCACAAAGGTTCAGACTCACTGAGAGCAGCATGGAGACGTAACTTGGACCTGAGAAGGAGCTAGAGTGTCGACGCAAGCCGCGTCCCACACCAGCGCCCTTCCCCTTGCGCAAGCCACCAGCGTCATTCCATCAGGACGTTTGCCATGCGGCGGGTAAATACCATTTGGCTCTAAAACAGCTGGTATATTAAGAGCGGCAAATACCCTGCGGATGACTTCATTTATGCTGGCGTGACGACTGGTACAGCCTGCCGATTTTAGGCAGGATAACCCGCAACGCCCAAGAGCATATCTGAACGTCACATCTACATACATCTATATTCTTTTTACATATTTTTTTTCTATGACGATTTCAATGCCATCTTGCGGAAGCGATCGGCCTCATTGAAGCGTAGATTTTGCGACAGTCCGAATACCGTTTTAAACATGACATGACATAAACATGACCCTTTCTGCGACACTGGGTGGTAGAAAAAAAAAATTAAGGCGAGGTTTTCCCAACAGTTAGATTCGATAGGTACGCATGGACACGGGCGTCGGGCTTGGCTGAGAACGAACCGAGCGATGCGGGTCAACGACCGCCGACCCAGAAGGGGCGTGTAATATATTTTAAAACTTACAGTTGTGCTAGAGTACGGAATTACTGTGATAATATTTTTTTGAAGTAAATCTTTTTTATCGACGTATGAGAGAAATGTTATATTACGCACAAAATTATGATTTCAACATTATGGATATCGTATCCGAGATTCTCGAAAGTGCGGAGAACTAATTTGGGTTCATTTTTGAAATCCAAGATGGCCGCCGCGCAAAATTATGATTTCAACAATATGGGTATCGTATCCGAGGTTCTCGAGGGTGCAGAGAACGAATTTGGGATCATTTTTGAAATCCAAGTTGGCCGCTGCGCAAAAATATGATTTCAACAATATGGGTATCGTATCCGAGGTTCTCAAGGGTGCAGAGAACGAATTTGGAATCATTTTTGAAATCCAAGATGGCCGCCGCACAAAATTATGATTTCAGCAATATGGATATCGTGTCGGTATCGTATCCGAGGTTCTCGGAGAACCTCGGACACGATATCCAAAAATGATCACAAAATCGTTATCTGCCCCTCGAGAACCTCGGACACGATATCCATATTGCTGAAATCATAATTTTGTGCGGCTGCCATCTTGGATTTCAAATATGATCACACAATCGTTCTCTGCACCCTCGAGAACCTCGGACACGATATCCATATTGCTGAAATCATAATTTTGGGTGGCGGCCATCTTGGATTTCAAAAATGATCACATAATCGTTATCTGCACCCTCGAGAACCTCGGACACGATATCCATATTGCTGAAATCATAATTTTGTGCGGCGGCCATCTTGGATTTCAAAAATGATCACAAAATCGTTATCTGCACCCTCGAGAACCTCGGACACGATATCCATATTGCTGAAATCATAATTTTGTCCGGCGGTCATCTTGGATTTATCTAACTTCCCTAAAGTACATATACACAAAAATCCCGCGTGGCATAATATTCAAAATAATATTACGTAAATTTTATTTTAGTACTTTCCGACTTACATTTACCTATATATTTCAACAAATACGCTGTCGCATCATCATTATTTTTTTACTATGATTTCCGCTTTGTACTTGTTTGCTAAAATCTAACGTAATGTGAGCCCGAGAGACACGAACACAATACCAATACAAGACCACAATACAAGGATGACAGTGGTCACGGGCGTACTGCTGGCTTGAGCGAGCATGCAACCAAGGCGTCGCGTTTGGTTTATTACGAAAAAAATTAATATAAAATAATTCATAAAGCGTATTGATAAATCCCACAGTGAAAACTTATATGAGAGACAAAATTCCATGAGAATCGGTCAAGCCGTTTCGGAGGTGTTCAAAGTTTAACACTTATAGGTGATGCGGAAATCTTAGATCCAATTTTGAGATTATTGATAAGCACGTTATTGTGAGTTTCAGCAGAGTGGACAAAGAGATGAAGTGCAAACTAAAACGAACAATAATATAAATAATGTATCACAAATTTATTAATTAAATAAAATTATCCCGTCACTATTTACATTATTTTGACCAATTTTAAACAAGAGTTTGAATGTCAGATAAACGGCGGTTTATAAAATGTTGTATAGAAAAGACAAAACAATCACTCAATAAGTTTAATTAAAAAAAAATATATTTAAAACGACTTTATTTAAAAGTTGTTTAAGACGACGAAATGGCGACGTCCGGTTCTTATCATTTAAAAATGAAATATAAGACGTAGAGACTTAAAATTTGGTAGAAATATTTCTTTCGCCGAGTATAGGTCAGCTAAGAACGGATTTTACGAAATTCCATCCGCAAGTTTTTTTTATTATGTCGGATCAGCTGATATATAACCAGATAATACGATATTCTGAGAGTTATAAATTTTAATAAACAATAGATGTATAATAGTGTTTTTTTACTATGACTAGTTGCTGCCTGCGATGCTGTCCATGTGAACGCTGTAAAGGAGCATTTATACTACGACAGTATAATAATAATATATAGCGCGATTATATGTAGCCTGTACGTTATCCCGATCTCTTTTTAATATTAATGTACAGAAAAATATTTTGTCTTTTGACCAGTGGGAGAGTCCTTTGCACAAGATGCCGGCTAGATAGTGAAGCACTAATCTTTGAGCATTATTGTATTTCGGTCTGAAGGGCGCCGTAGCTAGTTAAATTACTAGGCAAATGAGACTTAACATCTTATGTCTCAAGAGTAGTTGTAGTGCCCTCAGAATATTTGGGTTTTTCAAGAATCCTGAGGGGCACTCCATTGTAATGGGCAGGGCGTTACAACTACCATCATCTGAACGTCCTGCTCGTCTTGTCGCTTTTTGTCATTAAAGTAATGTAAAATTTGAATTAAATCTATTAGATAGTTTTTGCTTTTTGTCCGATCACACAGACAAATGGACAATCAGAATAACTCATATAACTATTTGGCTTCGGTATTGTTTATAGAACTCATAACAAGTTTTGATTAAAATAAATATATATTATACAGTGTTTACTTTGTCACAATTCTATTATATGTATAGATTACGAATAATTTGTGAAGTGAATTAATATCTCAAACACATGAACACAATCTTAATATATATATAAATTACGTGACACGTCGTTTGTCCGCGATGGACTCCTAAACTAATGAACGGATTTAAATGGGGATTACTTCTTGGAGTGCAGTTTAGTCTAACTTGAGAGATAGGATAGCTTTTATTTCGATTTGGAACCCATAATTATTTTTATTTCCAACATTTGTTTTGTATGGACATATTTTCTGTGAGAGAATTTATTGACGTACGGTTTGACAGTTGTGCTGTGAAACAATTTTATTATAACGACAGGGAGCATATTTTACGAAATAATTCTTGATGATATGAAATATTATAGACAAATTCATAAAAAACAGTATTTTATATATTATGTACAGGACAATGTCTGTTGTGTCATATATATAACTCCAGAAAGGCATCGCTAATGAGTACAGCGTAGCTTCATATGGAAAATCATTACAAATAATAACTTGACGTCTTGTCAATATTAATGTGCAGTATGTCCACATAATATATATAGTTCCTGACTAATGTATGTACTTAATGATTTCTAAGTTTACTAACGCCTTTTTTGGAAAGGTCCTATCAGATAATATGCGGTACACCTTTGTCTTACTAAGTATGAACTCATTTAGTAATGGCTTTCGTAGACGTCGCCACTTATTGATCTCAAATATAATCATGTGAGCGATTATATAATCATGTTTGCATCTGTTATTACAGTTTTAGTGTATTTCACTGTGTCCAGTTTTGCAACTAACGTAGAGGGGTAAGACATGTTTTGTGTTTAAATATGAATTTTGTTAATAGTTTGAAAGTCTATAGTCTATACCTTGAAGACTCCTTTGACCTGCTAACCCATAGCAAACGAGAGTCGAGTCCATTAAGTGTGTGATTGGTTTCATGATGGTGTAAATCCTTATCTATTTAGTATATTCATAAAAAAGCTATCAGTGGTGAGACAGTTCCAAAAATAATTGCGTAAGTAATTTAATTCGCAAATAATTTATGTTTTTTTACTTTCAGCTATAAACCTGTGATACAGAAAACAGTCGAGGCTTTCTTTATTGATAGATCTGACACCATTTACCCAGGCCCTTGCGAAGTATTAATTCCGTCTATAAGACAATCAAAAATATGCAAAAGACACCCCGGCCTATCAAATATTTTGCAATTAGCGAAGAATCAAGCTATAACAGCCTGCGAGGACACCTTTCAGTATGATCGTTGGAATTGTTCCCTTGTTTATAACCAGAAACGTAGACGAAGCGTTTTCAATAAAATTTACAGAGAAACTGCATTTATTTACGCATTAGTAGCAGCTTCTATCACCCATGCAGTTGCAAAAGCCTGCTCATCTGGTGATTTAGAACGATGTTCCTGCATGGGAACCTTGAGGAACTCTTCATGGCAAATAAGAGGGTGTGGCGACGATTTTAAATATGGAAAGAAGTTAACAAAGAACTTTTTAGACTTCAAACATGCTGGCACGGATCAAATAGCCGAAATGTTAAAACAGGATGTTAATATTGGTATAGACGTCATTGGGGAACAGTTGAAAGAAGTATGTAAATGCCATGGATTTTCTGGCTCATGTACGACGAAAACTTGTTGGAAAAAGTTGGGGCCTTTCAGCTCAGCGATGGGCCTATTAAAGAAACATTATCATCACGCAATTAAAACTAAACTTATGAACTATACGACGAAGCGAGCGATTGCTCCAAAAGTAAGGAGAAAAATGGAGTCTGTAAAGAAAAATTTGCTTTACTTTCAGAAGACTCCGAATCTTTGTGTGAGAACGAAGGGTAGGGTTTGTAAAGATAGACATAATTGTGTGACCCTGTGTTGTGGAAGAGGGTACGAGGTTCAGCAAAGATCTGTGAAACGAAGATGTCGGTGTAAAATGGTGGATTGTTGTGTTGTGAAATGTGATACTTGCGTTGAGGAGACAGACTATTTTGTATGCAAATAGTGTTCTTGTAAATTAATCAAATACTTGTTGTTTTTTGTACATTGCACAGCTATTATATTTGTTGTATTATACGAAGTGATATAAATAAATTATTTTAACTAGGAGTAACTACATAATATATACCTACGTATTTATTGGGGGTCAATTTAATTAGGTACATAATATATTCAATGAATAATCGAATATTCGATCTCTCTTGTGTAATTTTATAAACGGTTTCGTAAACCTTAAGTATGCTTAGATAAATTGGACGTAATTCAAGAAAAACGTTCCACACCACAATCATGTCGAAATTGAGTTAAGAACACAAAACTGGTCACGTGATTCATATTGACGGGCTGACAAAAACTGCAGCCCTACTGTCACTCTTTAAATGACATCATGACTTAGTAGCCCAACCCACATGTATGGAATGACTAACTTTAAACACGAATTCCTTAAAATGTGATGTTTGTAGCTTGGATCGTTTTTGAGGAACGACGTCCAATTATTAGATATTTTTTCCAATATAGGTGTTAATTCGAAATTGTCTGAAACCTAGATTACAACTCATGTACATGATAAATTTTTGTTATTATCACTGTGAGAGGTAAGGGTCTTGCATATTCTTTATTTGAACGGAATCCTGATGAATTTCTTAAAGGTATTTAACTTTAACTTTAACTTTTTTTTCCTAATGACTAATTATTAAATTGAATGTAGCCGTATCGAAGATAGCCCGAATTAAATGAGGAAAAATTTTAAATTGTAAGTATGTAACGTGAACCTAAACATCTTAAACGCATTAATAAATAACTATTAGTTCTTCTTTAGGCACGTTATGAACAAATTATGAGAATGAAATTTTAAGATGCACGCGCATCACTGTAACACAAATGTAACAGGGTGAAGTTGGTTCCAAAAATTTTCTGATTTTTGCGGCATTCGTTATTTTTTTTTGTTTCTGTGTACATTATTAGGACAGGCAAAGGGTTCAAACCCATACAGCCGCGTTCGTTATTTAATAATTAATTGTCAAAGCCATCGTTGCAAGATTTTTACAATATTGTTCTTTCTACAAACACAGAATAGCACGAGGAATAAACAATTTTAAGGATTTTTGCTTTTTTACTCCACAGAAGTATAACTTCTGTGCATACATAAGTACACACACACTTTTTTTTATTAATTCTAATGTGTATTTATATTACTTTAAATTCGCTGTTCAAGTTGCATAGGTATCTAGTCTGACATACTAGGTGTCTAATAGTCAAAGAGTATTTTATTCAATTGTTTAGTCGATTGCGATAGTATGATGGGAGGTGTACGTCTCATACCTACCTACTACCTTCGTGCCTACGTACTTACAATGTGCAGATTGGACAACATACTATTATGGATATTGCTCTTGTATCTGCTTTGGTCTCGTATTGCTCTCCTATTCAATCCTTTTAATTTGAACAAGTAAAACGAAGAGCTGCTCAACTAATAGAGTGGTATGTGAACGCACAGCTTCAGGGAACTTTCCTTCCTATGGCCGTGTGCTGTGATGTGGCAATGGTTAAGGCAACAATAATAGCAGGACTTACATTACATATACTTACCAGTGGGAGGCCCCTTTGCACAGGATGCAGGCTAGATTATGGGTACCACAACGGCGCCTACTTCTGCCGTGAAGCAGTAATGTTTAAGCATTACTGTGTTTCGGTCTGAAGGCTTAGTTTAAGGGGCTGTTTCCAAGTAAAGTAGCAGATTGTTGTAGGCTAGATAAATTACTGACTACACAAAAGATCCAGATAGAACAGATTTATATATTTACTAGATGACTTATCTGGCAGATCGGTCTGGCAAATTTGCATTCAATAGTTACGTGTGAAAATATAAGTGAAATTACGAAGTGAAAATATAAAAAAAAAATTTATCATATTTTA
Organism: Leptidea sinapis; assembly: GCF_905404315.1. Lineage (NCBI taxonomy): Eukaryota > Metazoa > Arthropoda > Insecta > Lepidoptera > Pieridae > Leptidea > Leptidea sinapis. Next base: position 15,187,157 of record NC_066268.1, read on the forward strand.
CAGTTTTAAATATTTCGAAATAGCACTTCTCAAAATTAATTAATATCTCAATCAAATTAATCATTCTGCTTTCGCGTAACGAAATTTGAAAATTTCAACTACTAAATCAATTGTCATGAGCTTTTTATAGTTGTCCATAAGTCATAAACAAAACATATACCAAACATTATAGTAGAGGATATTAATATAGACTTACGGCACTGTATGGTCCAAACACTTACGCTAAAGGCATGGAAACTTTTTTACAGCGCCATCTAGTTATATCTTACCAAACAAGAACGTGTCTACTACTTTTATACTCTTGCACCGTAAAGCTCAACGGATATAACGCTTTTGCTATTATGCGACAGATGTCACTTTTAAGCAAAGTTTTAGCGTTGTATTGAACAGGCTTAGCACGTGGCAAGGAGTACGTAAAACATCTAATAATTTCTAATATTGACAAAAAGCATTTGGTTAACGGCCGTTCCCAATATTCAATCTATCTCTTACTTGAGATAAAAATCGTAACTATCGTTGACTTTTCTGTCCCAATAAACTTATCGATGGTAACTCACCTTATCCGTACACGCCGTCTGTCAATGGGACGACCTATAGCTTGCCAGCGATAGAATTTTGTATGGAAATTGCAATTAACGCGTCCCAATATAAGGCGATAAAAATGACTTATCGGGTATATTGGGACAGCTTCAGATTATTGACACCTAATTACTGGCAGTAGAAGGTTGTTATTTATCTCTATCTGTAGATAGTATATTGGGAACGGCCGTTAGAGAACAGATTAGGATAATTAATATGAAAGAGATTTAAAAATTAGTTTTCCAAAGAAGTTTCACATCTGACGTGTGTACTTTGTACGCACGCCATTTTTTATTAAATGTTAATTTATAGGTAAAATACTGTAACGTCTCTTAATCTATTATTTTGTGTTTCAACTTGCGAAGATTTTATATTTCTTTTGTAAATGATTTTATTCCAGTCAAAATTTTAAGAATTACCCATAAGTTTCCCTGCTGGTACCCTAGATGCTTAATAAAAGTTATTAAAGAAAAATTAAAGTATCATAGGAAATGGAAAATTTATAACAGAATTTCTGATTATGATACGTTTAGTCTGTTGCGTGATCGCGAAAAAAGGTTACAAACTAAATATTATGACTTGTATATTTCAAATTCTGAAAACAAAATAAAAAATTGTAGCAAATTCTTTTGGTCATTTGTCCGAGCGAAAAACTCTTCTAGTTATATCCCTGATATAATGAATTTAAGCGAATTAACGGCAAGTGATGGAAATGATATTTGTTCCCTTTTTAGTAAATATTTTGAATCCATTTATGAATCACCTGTCTTAACCTACAATAATAATTGTGTAAGTGCTTCGAGTAAGTATAGCTCTGTTAGCATTGGATCAGTTTCACTTTCTCCTATTATAGTAAAGAGATACCTCAGTAAACTGGATATTAATAAGGGAAGTGGGCCAGATGGCTTGCCTCCTATTTTTTTTAAGGCGTGTCGTACCTCTCTATCTCTTCCTCTTTATTTATTATTCCACAAATCTATTTGTAGTGGCGTTATGCCTCAACTGTGGAAACAAAGTTATGTGGTACCAGTTTTTAAATCAGGTGACAAGCACAATGTGAAAAATTACAGACCCATATCCAAATTATGTACTATTGCTAAACTTTTTGAAAAAATTATATTTGATTGTGTTTTTCCTATTCTACGACCCATTATTATTCCTCAACAGCATGGTTTCGTTAGCAATAAATCTGTGGAGTCCAACTTATGTGAGTTTGTTCATCAGGTAACTACTGCAATGGATCAAGGCTTCCAGGTGGATGTTGTGTATACCGACTATTCAAAAGCTTTTGATAAAATCTGTCATCTTATCTTAATTCGTAAAATTGAAGAACTCGGTATACATGGCGACCTGCTCCATTGGCTTTCTTCATACCTCAGGGATCGAAGTCAGGCTGTTACAGTTAAAGGTTACTGCTCTACGTTCGTGCCTGTTACTTCTGGTGTTCCTCAAGGATCTCATCTTGGACCCCTTTTATTTAACCTATACATAAATGACATTATTGCAGTATTTAAACATTCTTCAATTCTTCTCTATGCTGATGATATGAAGATATATAAAACAATAAGTAAACCTTCGGATTGTAGCTTATTACAGGATGATTTGAATGAATTGTGTAAATATTGCAATGATAATCTCTTACAACTTAATATTAAAAAATGTAACGTAATATCTTTTCTCGCAAAAAAATGCTATTAAATTCAAGTACACTTTAAATAAAAATCTTATTGAACGGGTTTCATGGGTGAGAGATTTGGGCGTTCACCTTGACTCCTCCTTAACCTTTATTCACCACTATAGATGTGTGACTGCAAAAGCCTATCGCATGCTTGGGTTTGTTCTTAGAGTCAGTAAAGATTTTAAACATATTACCACCTTGATTCTTCTATTTAATGCATTTGTGCGTTCTTTACTTGAATTCGGCTCGGTAATTTGGAATCCTCATTACAATGTCCATATTCAAGAAATAGAGAAAATTCAAACGAAATTCTTAAAGCATTTAAAATTTAGGTGTTCCGCTATCGATCAATATGTTCCTAACTTAATCTCTCTGGAAAAACGTCGTAAGGTAAAGGATCAAACATTTCTGCTAAAATTACTTCATAATATGATTGACTCTCCACTTCTTCTTAATTGCCTTAATTTCCGATGTCCAAGACAATCTTCGCGAATTAAATCTTTATTTAGTTTACATACTACACGCACTAACTATGCACAAAATGCCTTCATTCATCGTTCTTGTTTAGTATACAACAAAGAATTCTGTTCAATTGATTACTTTTCAGGGTCGATACAGAAGTTGATTGAACAAATTAAGAAAATGTCTTAGTTTTAATTAATTCTCATTAGTATTATATATAATAAATATTGCATCTCTTTATTAACTTAAAAATGTATGCTATTATTATTAATATTATTACTAAAATCATATATAATTTTCTATAAATATTTTGTTATTTTCAATTCAATATATTTAATTAATATTTATTATTTTCATTACAAATAGGTACTTTTAAATTGTAATTAATTTGCTCTTATTTTTCTATGTACTATTTAATTGTGGAAACTTTTATTGGTCAGTGATTTATATTTTAAGTTTTATTTTTTAAGTGTATTAAGTTGTACTGTTTGTTTCCCGAATAAAATAAAATAATAAATAAAATAAAAAAAATAAAATAATGAAGCTGTAAATTGTAGTTAGTTCGTTTGTCCAGATCCTCATTATCAGGACCACGCAGATGAATCAAGTCCGATATTTCGTCAATTATACCAATGCAAAACGTTGCAAAATATTTTAGGCCCAACATACACGAAGGCAATTCTAAAATAAATACTTTTAATTAATCTATTCTCATGAATTTGAAAGTAACAGTTTCAAATTGAAGAAGTAAAAGAATAAATCCAAAAACTGTCGAAAACACATTTAAAGGATTAAAATAATAATATCCTAAACTGGTAAGTTTATTTTTGTATAATGTAATATATATTTTTATTACATACCTAATAATGGCAAAGAGAAAGAGAAGAAGTGACAAAAAAGCAGGAAGTTAGATTAGTTTACCCCTTAACTACGAATGACTTACAGAATATCTGTCGAGAAGGAACCACAGGAAGAGGGCAAAAGTTGGGGAGAAGTGAAGCAGATAGCAAAAAAATTCTCTTAAAGAGCGTTTCGCGATTTCGCGAGCGATTTGGTTTATTACTTTGATATTGTTATTTCATCAGTAAAGAATCGGTGCGTAAGCCGGACTGCCATTTGTTCGCTTTTAACCAGAGGATGCCCCCGCTTTCTCTTCCGTAGATTTCGATTTTGTAGGAATCAAACCACTGAATCGAATTTTGTTCAATATTTCACGGATTTTTGTTTTTCTGTGCGGAACCAAAATTCGTTATCCATATATACCAATAGGCCAGATATATCTATATTATTTTCTCTTTGAAATAGTTCCAGCTGTTGGGAGATTAGCCGGAACAAATATCGGCTAGAAATACAATATATTTATATCGTGTGTACTGTCTGTTATATGTATGTTTATATCTGTGTTATGTATGTTCATAGGCACATATGTGAAGTCGCTAGAAACTGTTAGAACCATAATGTTAACACCAGGAACATACATAAACTTAAAATGCCTACTACTCGGCTAAGTCGAGTTAGTAATTAATCTTTTTTGGGACGATGTATATGTTTTTAGAACAAGATCCCAGAAAATGATCAAAACAAATGTATTACGAAATTCAAAATAACATTTAAAAACAGTTTGTATGGTAACAAAAACATAAATGATTTTCTTAATACCACAGACTAGGAATGGAGCGACCGCCCTCGACCGGGCTTCGATTAGACTTATTAAATAATAAGTTTTATTATTAAATATTACCTACTTTGTAAATATATTTTTTATTTAAAAAATAGAAGCCCGCTGAGTTTGACAGCACGGTAGATTTACAAAAATTCAAAACCGATCATGTGTAAGTTGGTTTCGCACACGAAGGATTCCGTGGAGGCCATTTTGGAATTCGCCATCTTGGCTTTTATTATTTGTTGTTGCAGCAGCAATAGTAACATACACACCGTTAAAACTTCTGTCTTGTCAGCAGGGTTCCTGTTGGTAACCCTCCAGAACCCTAAAAAAGATTCCTTGTCATTTCAAATATATTTAGTATAATACTAGCCGTTTCCGTTAGTTCGTTTCGCTGAGGGAATTATAAATAAAATAAATTAATGAAGGAACATTGGAATTTTAAAAATAAGTAGCCATCGTAGTTTATATTATAGTAGTAAAGCCTTTCGTGTCGATAAGATCAGTGGTCATTGTTTTAGGCGTGTTTGAGCCTAAAATAATGATAATTTTTATTATATTTATATATAGATACTAGCTGACCCATACTAGTAGATCGTAGATGGGTGAAAATTTGAAGTTGTATGTATTTTTAACGCTGACTCATAATCAAACAAATTTAAAAAAAAAATTCAAAAAAATTAAAATAAAAAAATTGGCGTGGACCACCACTAATATTTAGAGGGACGAACAAAAGATGTTGTCCGATTCTCAGACCTACCCAATATGCACTCAAAATTTTATGAGAATCGGTCAAGCCGTTTCGAAGGAGTTTAACTACAAACACCGCGACATGAGAATTTTATATACTTATTAGATTACCTGTTACTTTGACTATACAATCTATATATTATGTATATATTTAAATTATAGTTTATAAATTAGATAGCTATGACATTATCTGTATTTGTGTTCTCAGGATTATTTGAAATAACTAACTCAAAATGTAAACCATGCACGTCATCAAATTGCCTCAACATAATCTTCTCGCGTCCGATCTAAAGCCCAAACAACCAAAATCACTAATGAATAACACGGGCGGGATATTACTCTCCTAAAGACCCAAACATTATTATTATAACGCCTATAATAGACCCATAAACCATTAAGAGTAGACTGACCACAAAATATTGTGGTTTGTTTTCGATGCCAACTCGAACACACGTAATTATAGAGTCATTATTAAAAAGTTAAAAAACAGCAGCTTTGAGATTTATTTATTTATTGACCTCTGTTGCTTTGGTATTACGGCTATAACTGTTGGTTCTCGATCTAAACTCGATTGAATTACGTATTGGATTGTAGAATGTATTATGTTGCCCGGAACAGTATATCCAAGGTTTCCAACAAATGGGTTGCAAAAGACAGAAACAGTATAGCAGTAGCTAAAAAGCGACGCTTACTAAGCTCTTTCCTTGTGTAAACACCCGTATCGATTAAGTAAGCAAAGGAAAAAAGCATTCGTTCTTCTGAATTGAATCTTCACTATTACGAAAATCAAACCTTATACATTTGGATATGGTTGAATAAAAAATAAGTTTAAAACATAGTTAATACAATGTACAATCTTACACAATGTACAATAAACTTTTAAGTTTCTTAATTTTAACTGCTTTTTTGACAGAACTCCAAAATAGAGGATATCCTATACACAAATGTGAGATCGAATATACACTGGCCTGCAAAAGTAAGTATCACACTTTTCAAATTTTTTTTTCTTAACTATACAAGGTAGATATTTAAGATTAAAAACGTTTTGTTGCAAATTTTATAGGCTTTAATTCTTAGAAACTAAACTTATACATTAGTAACGTTTTTAACTTAAAAAAGATAAAACAATGAAAATAGACATTTTTAGTTTAGTGTAAAAAAATTCAACTAAAATGTATTACATGCTATTTAATTTTTAATAACTGGTATTGCCTCCTCGAGCTCTGATTACAGCTTCGAGCCGGTTTGGCATACTGAACACTAGGTTTCGGAGCAGATGTTGGGGAATATTCTCCCATTCTTCTACCAGGGCCTGCTTTAGTGCCCTGAGGGTAGTAGGTGGTGGTCTGCGATTTCTGACTAGCCTCCCAAGCTCATCCCAGGCGTGTTCAATCGGGTTGAGATCAGGACTTCTTGATGGCCAAGCCATCACGCTGATACCGACCTCCTGAATATACTTTTGTACGATATGAGCCGTGTGTGGCCGGGCATTGTCATGCATCAGCATCGATCCATCACCCATATTTGCTAAATACGGCCCTGCATACTCATTGAGAATCTCTTGAGCATATCTTTGCCCAGTGAGGGTGCCATTTTCTATTGCTACTAGCTCTGAGCGACCTTCTGAAGATATGCCAGCCCATACATGTGCACTGCCTCCACCGTATTGGACTCTTTCTAAGATGCAGGCTTGAAGGTATCGCTCACCAGGTCGCCTGTAAACACTTCGCCTTCCATCAGAAGTGTAAAGGGAGAATCGAGACTCATCTGCAAACAAAATTCTTGACCATTCTTCTTCATCCCACTGCATGTGTTCACGGGCGTATCGCAGTCTCGCTACTCGATGCTGTCTCTCGAGTTTTGGGCCACTCGCTGGTCTTCAGGGTTTCAAATTTGCTTCAGCAAGTCTTCTTCTCACTGTACTGTCACTAATGTAGTCCCTCCGGGACTGATATCTGCTGTCGCCGTCTCGGCAATTTTGAGGGTAGGGGCCTGTCTACTCTCTGGCTCCGCGTAGATTTAGAGGACCGCGTCCGCATCTATGCGTGTGTCTACAGGTCCCATAGTGGTAACGCAGAAACGGATCACCTCATGGGCTGCGTTCAAGCGGCATTTGATGACGTGCTTGCTCAGATCCCCTCCGCTGAAATCGTAGTCTTGGGTGATTTCAACGGGCACAATGCCGAATGGCTTGGATCACGTACCACAGACTACGCAGGGCGATCTGTGCATAATTTTGCATTGGCGTATGGTCTGTCCCAATTGGTTGAGTCGCCGACGCGGCTCCCGGATGTGGATAGCCACATGCCGTCCTTATTAGATCTTCTGCTGACTACACATCCCGATGGTTACCAGGTCTCTGTCGACGCCCCTCTCGGAACGTCCGACCATTGCCTGGTCAGGAGTGTAGTGCCTATCCGACGCCAACGTCGCAGACCACCAGCGACCCGCCGCGTTTGGCACTACAAGTCAGCAGATTGGGATAGGATGCGTTCCTTTTTTGCATCCTACCCTTGGGGCAGGGTTTGTTTCCCTTCGGATGATCCTAGTGCCTGCACCGTTGCAGTAGCCGATGTGATACTGCAGGGCATGGATATTTTTATACCAAGCTCTGTAGTACCGATCGGTGGCAGATCACAGCCCTGGTTCGATGCGTCAGTTAAAGCAGCATCTGACTGCAAAAAACAGGCGTATCGAACTTGGGTTGCGGCGCTGGGCTCAAAGGATCCGAACTGCAAAGTTCTGAAGAGGAAATATAACCGTGCCTCCAGATTTTTTAAGCGGCAAATCGCCCGTGCGAAATCCATTTAGCACGTCGTCAAAATTGGCGAGCAGCTTTCCAGTTACCCGACCGGAACACGCAAGTTCTGGTCGTTGTCGAAAGCTGCTCTTGGTAACTTCAACCAGCCGTCCATGCCGCCGTTGCACATGAGGAATGACACCCTGGCCCATACGGCAAAAGAGAAAGCCGATCTCCTGTGCACTCTTTTTGCCTCCAACTCGACTCTTGACGACAACGGAAAAACACCGCCGACCATCCCGCGGTGTCAGAGCTCCATGCCTTAAGTACAGTTCCGACAGAAAACTGTTAGGCGAGCTCTGTTTTCGTTGGACGTCAGGAAGTCGAGCGGGCCGGATGGCATTTCTCCAATCGTGCTTAGAACGTGTGCCCCTGAGTTGACGCCGGTGCTAACGCGTTTATTCCGGCACTCTTATTCAAAAGGCGTAGTCCCTGATTCATGGAAGTCAGCCCTTGTCCATCCGATCCCAAAAAAAGGAGACAGTTCGGATCCGGCAAACTACAGGCCTATTGCGATTACCTCCCTACTCTCCAAAATCATGGAGAGCATAATTAACCGCCAGCTCTTGGTATACCTTGAGGGTCACCAGTTGATCAACGACCGGCAGTACGGCTTTCGCAATGGTCGGTCGACTGGCGATCTTCTGGTATACCTAACACATAGATGGGCGGCGGCTATTGAAAGCAAGGGGGAAGGCCTGGCAGTTGGTCTGGATATAGCGAAGGCCTTTGATCGTGTATGGCACAAGGCGCTCCTCGCAAAACTTCCATCATTTGGGCTTCCCGAGAGCTTATGCAAGTGGACCTCCAGCTTCCTCACTGGGCGCAGCATATAGGTCGTTATCGACGGTTATTGCTCGAATCCCAAGCCCGTGAACGCTGGAGTTCCCCAAGGCTGTGTGCTATCTCCCACGCTGTTTCTTCTGCATATCAATGATATGTTGGACACCGCCAACATGCATTGCTATGCAGACGACAGCACTGGTGATGCCGTATACACGGGCCATGCAGGTCTCTCTCGGGAAAACGTCGACCAGTGCCGGGAGAAACTTGTGTCTTCTATCGAGTCCTCTCTCGAGAAGGTCGCGGAATGGGGTAAGTTGAACCTTGTCCAATTCAACCCCCAGAAGACTCAAGTTTGCGCGTTTACCACTAAAAAAACCCCATTTGCCGTATCACCGCTCTTCGAGAACACTTCCCTTAAAGCCTCGCCTAGTAGCGGAATACTGGGTCTCGAAATCTCGAGCAATTGCCAATTCCGTGGCCATCTGGAGGGCAAAGCCAAACTGGCTTCAAAGAAACTGCGCGTCATAAATAGAGCACGGCAATACTTCAAGCCGGCCCACATTCTAGCGCTCTACAAAGCGCAGGTCCGGCCACACATGGAGTATTGCTGTCATCTCTGGTCTGGCGCACCCCAGTATCAGCTCGATCCATTTGACCGCGTGCAACGCAGAGCAGCTCGAATTGTCGGGGACACAGTGCTCTGTGAACGGCTGGATCACTTGGCGTTGCGTAGAGACGTCGCTTCATTGTGTGTCTTCTACCGCATTTATCACGGGGAGTGTTCCGAACAGCTGTTCAACCTGATTCCTGCCGCCGAATTCCACCTTCGCACGACACGCCACAAGTTAGGATTTCATCCCCACCATCTGGATGTGTGGCGGTCCTCCACAGTGCGGTTTTCAAGAAGCTTTCTTCCTCGTACCACGAAGCTGTGGAATGAGCTTCCGTGTGCGGTGTTTCCGGGACGATACGACATGGGTACCTTCAAGAAAAGCGCGTACACCTTCCTTAAAGGCCGGCAACGCTCTTGTGATTCCTCTGGTGTTGCAGGAGAGTGTGGGCGGCGGTGATCACTTAACACCAGGTGACCCGTACGCTCGTTTGTCCTCCTATTCCATAAAAAAAAAAAAGTAGCTGTTGCTGGACTTCATCTGCATTTTGGTGGCGATTTCTTAACACAGTGGAAATAATATAACGATCTTCTGGGGCACTGGTACACCTGGGTCTGCCATTACAAGGTCTCCTCAGATGGTGTCCAGTCTTTTCGTACCTTCGCTTTACCTTCTGGACCGTTCGTACCGTCACACCCACCATTCTTGCAGTGCGACGCATACTGATGCCTAGTTCCAGAAAAGCCATGATCCTAGCACATTCTTCAACTGAAAGAGGCATGATAAATAAATGTTATGTGCTTTTTAGCATAAATTTTTAAAACAAGACCAATCGATCTTGAATAAAATTTAAAACAGAAAGAAAAATGTGAATGGTAAAATTGTAATTCGGAAACGTCCACTTTGAAAAAGGAATGGTTTTGTTTTTGAAGTTTTTTTTCAGCCAATTCTTAAAAGAAGGTTACCGACTATAAAGTTTATATGTACAAAATAAAATTCTCTTTGAAGTCCTTTTTTTTTCGAAAGTATATCTTGTGAACTTAAAACGTTATACCAATTTTAAAAGTGTGATACTTACTTTTGAAGGCAGACGTTGGCAGACGAAGACAGTGTAGTTCGTTTTTCCCATTATTATTTCTGACTTTTTAACCTTACGAAATAACGTAAATACCACCATTTAATATATTGTTTTTACTATACCTCTATTAGCATCAGTTTTTTATATAAATATATTTATGTAACGTATGTCATATGCACAAATATAATATAAATAAAATGCTGTATCTCATCACCGTAGTAGGGGACTTAAAATGTTGAGCCGAGACAATGTCTATAAAAATCATGTTCTACCAACCAATTACGGACTATTAAACAAAAGTTTTTATTGGACAGCGAACTTCTTATTTGCCATTAATAAAATACCACGTTGTTCATTCTCGGTCAATTTCAGTTTCTTTTAGTTTATTAGCCAATTGAAATCGTTGATATATATTCGCAAAATATAATAAAAGTCGCATTTGAGCTGATATTGATAATGAGTATGTTGCTATTTTTGCGTTTTGATGTCATTTAAAGTTATTCCAGGTTGATCGATTTTTTTTTAAATCACTTAACCATATTTAATGGGAGACGAGGCGAGCTCACATACGATTCACCTACAGATATCGCGTGAGTTGAATGCATTCAGCGGGAGTATCTCCCCCCGCTGTCCGCACACCTCGCCTCGTGAGCCTGCAGTGTAGTGCTGTGCCGAGCTTCTCAGTTGTCGTACACTTACCGTGTTTATTTATTTAATACATCCACAGAACTAAAGTTAGGTTATAATAATACTATTGTAGAACTTAATTTTAATAACGGATTTACAAAATCAAATCAAAATCACTTTATTCATGTAGGTCACGGAAATGACACTTATGAATTTCAAAAGATATATTTTTTCTTTTTGAATCTACCGCTACATCGTAAAGGATTGAGCTAATGAGAATAAGAAGCATGAATATAAGTATATATATAATTCAATTTTTATAAGTTAGTAAGTGTTATTGCAATAATACTGAAGTTTCGATCCCATGTTTTTTTTTTATTTTAATAATTACTGATTGGAGTCTATCAGGTTCAGTTCCAAAAGAAATGAGTTTTTAACTACCGCCAAGCACGAGAAATGACGTAAAACGTTTTAGACATGTGCGTTGAAGAAAGACAGAACAAAAATTTGAGATTTAATTATTAGGTTAAAACGCTTAAAAATTTTTTTTCATCATTTTAATCTAGTTTAAAATAGTAAACTTAAAGAATTGTTTAAATTTATCGACACATTCAAGATTATGGTCATCAATTATAATTAGGTCACATCACTATCGCATGCCTGAGCTCTGCATTCAACTGGCGCGTTATCTGTAATTGTATGATATTACGGCGACCCATACTCTCTTATAACACAAGCGGAATCATACGAATTTTATAAATAATTCGGAAACCGAACACATTGGTACGTGGCGGGTGACAATCAATCCGGGGGCAATTTTTAAATACAGGTACCATAGATATATATATATTATATATGCTCAGGTACTACACACAGCTAGTATACTGTTTAAATGTTCCAGATGTTAAAAGGTAGCTCCTGTATTCCTCCGGTGCCATATCATAACTCGTTTGTTCTAAATAAAAAAAGTATCGCGTTTTATTGTGGGTAGGTTAAAGCTTTGGATATAATATTTTAAGTTCAGGAGAGTAATAAACTAACGCTACAATAGCACTTCAAAATTAATAATAATTAATTCCAAGTTAAAGTGTAGTTTTAACTTTAATAACATTTCCATAGTTTAAAATTCAAAGGTATTTCATTCAAGCTATAATTTAATCTGTATCACGTTGTTCTTCAAGGCACAGATAAAACATTCCATTACTCGATGCATCGAATACGAGCAACAAAATCGAACGGAAATCGAATGTCGCGACCGATTATTTATGTTCGTATTAACCCGATGAAGATGTCGATACGCTCCATGAAAACTTTGACAGAAAAGCTTAAATACTGCCTACTTGTTGTTTTGTTGATATCTCGTCTCTCGATTATTAATTATTCGAAATAATATTCGTATCGGATCATTCGGGATCACACGCTTCGATTAACATGGAATTTAAAGAGGGGCATGTTATATTATTTAGATATTGGTAGCTCAAGGACCTGTTGCTTTGGTTTTCTTACATTTAGCGATTCATTAAGTTTGAGGTCTGATTAGGATGTAAGAAAAAATTCACTCTAGTCTGAGTTTTGCCAAGTTCTCTCTAAAGAATCACTATCACTACTAAAGAATTACTAACTACATATATTCAATGGTCGCATTTCTTTTTTGTACACAACAATTTAGTGTAATTTACCTGTTGTTAGCATTTTTGAATTTATAAAGATATGGCTGATTTGTTTGCAGTTGAGAATCGAAAAAAAATTATATTTGAGTTTAGAATACCCGATGTAGATTACTAATACTGGGTACTTTACATAAGTGATTTCAGATTTGAATTTTGAATAGCACTATTTAAATTTGTTGTAGCTGGTTGTGTTAAATGTATTATGATCAGTCAAAGAGATCAGTCAAAAATACTCTTGATACGATATTGTTTAGTTTATACATGCAGTACATGCTTACGGGGAAATCTATATAGATAATGTAAGTTAACGAAATTTATTTGGAGTCATATTCATGTACTGTATGTTTGATGATAAATTTATAAAACACCTTCTTCTTGACAAAGCACATGTAAACAAAGAACTGATATTTAAGATAAAGTTTATAGGCACTCTAAGAATGATAGAAGGAAGTTCGAAGGCTTAGGTGTGAAACCACAAAACAAAGTGCTTGGCACACTACTGGTTTGTAACTTGAAACTTGATATTTATAAGTCATCATCCATGAGGGACGCAGATAACTCCAATTTCAACGGCCCCGACATCAAACTGTTATTTGAAGGTATTTATCATCTGTACAAGAGAAAACACGCAAATTATGAAGTGAAACTTCTAATGCAACTTCCAACAAGTTTGCGTTAAACGTTTAACGCTACTTGTGCTGTAGAGCGCATAGTCAACCACAGCGAAAAATGAAAAAGGAAGCATTATACAATGTTTTGGTACCAGGCGATCATAGTTGAAGAAGAGATTGTCTTATGTATGACGCGAGTATACCCTAATACATTGTGACGTCATGCGCACGACCTTACTACATAAACACCTGGAGAACATAAATATTGTAGGATTGATAGTAACGTCTTTCATAGCGGTTGAAATCATGTGTCATCCTAGCAACATGTACCAGGACTTCACATGCAGTTTAGAGGTTCACACACAATGCAGGTTTCTCTTCTGATATGTGTACTTTGTACTCACGCATTTAATCTTTTTCAACAGTTCTATCAATAAATCTGTCGCTATCTACGAATCAACAAAATGCCATTTCCAACGCATTAATCTCTTAAGAATTTAATTTCCAAAAAAAGAAACAACTGCATAAAATAGTTTAATTGCATAAATAACTCCGAAATAAGCACTGAATCCGTGTGAGGCAAATCGGCAGCAACATCATAAATTACATCGGCATTTGGGTAACTCTTTCAAAACTTCTCAGAAGCTCAATAATTTGTACATTTATAGTTATTAACCCTCTCAGACACTGCAGCGTGAATGCAAAATTTCCGACTCATTGGCTTTTTTAAATGATTTCAAACATTCAGTGCCCTAAGTATCGATGGTTGTGCCTTCAACTGTTAAAGTTTTGTTAAATCTCGCTAAATACACCATTGCTATTGAATATATTGTTTTGTAATCCGTGAACGACAAAGGACAGTAGGAGATTAAGTACTGCTTTCAACCGTTGCGAGATCTTGTATAATATAAACTACTTGAGATTATTATATTATTGATTAGGCTTTGACGAGCTGTGGGTGGCAAGAGTTTTAGAATAAGTGGCATGTTTTAATATGTTTGCTAATTATTATCAAAGCTACTGGAACTCGGGGCTATTTTATAGGGTTTATATACCCTTATACGCTAACACGAAAAACATATAATATAACGTATTTTAAAACAAATGGTTGTGTGGCTGGTACAAGTTTGCATAAGTTCATGCGGCAAAAGTGAAAATGTTTTCAAGGTGCAATTAATAGTATAAAATTCAACAAAAAATAGTATTTACAATATATTTGTGTATAGGAAACTCTGGTTTTTATTTTTCGCTGTCTGTTCGCGTTCCCTTGGTTGATTCGTGTCATTCATCATGCCTTCCCCAAATGGAATGGTTTTTGCCATAATCGGCACGCTTATCAGGCGATCGCAGTAGATATTTATGCTCTCTGGGAGGGATGCTGCTGCACATCCTCCGTTCTTTGTACCTCTTAGTAGCCTCCTACGACACCGACGGGAGGAGATTCAATGCAGTGTCATTTAATACCCAAAATACAAATTATTCGCCTAAAGAAATTTGTTCATAAATACAACCTTCTACATTTTATGCGTCGTCATATTTGGATAGTGTGAATCATGTATCTTATATATAAAATTCTCATGTCGCGGTGTTTGTAGTTAAACTCCTTCGAAACGGCTTGACCGATTCTCATGAAATTTTGAGTGCATATTGGGTAGGTCTGAGAATCGGACAACATCTATTTTTCATCCCCCTAAATGTTAAGGTTGGTCCACGCCAATTTTTTTTTTAATTTTTTTGACATCTATTTTAAATTTGTTTGATTATGAGTCAGCATTAAAAAATACATACAACTTCAAATTTTCACCCATCTACGATCAACAGTTACTTTTGTATCGCGATTTTAATATCGGCAATACAACGTTTGCTGGGTCAGCTAGTAGTAATATAATATTAGCAACGAGTAAGGTAGTATACCAAAATATTCATTCAGTTCAGTTTGTTGTAGCCATATACAATTCAAATTATTAATGTTAAAAATTATGTAAAATATTAATTAAACTTTATTTTTATAGTACTGAAATTGTGATACCCTGGGTAGCTGCTCAGTTTAAAAATGGAAATCATACAACAACTTATTCACCTTGAAAATATGTAGTTAAAGTCGATGATTTTAATCCTAAGATAACTTACAGTGAATCATATTAAAACATTTCCAAGGTGGACTTCGAAAGGTTCACTCGCAAGTGTCCGTTTTTATTGGTTTTTATTTGTCCAATAAAATATTTGTGTTCACTTTATAAGTTTTTTTTAAAGTTACTTAACCGCTTCGTAACGTTACGCGTTACGGCGATAATCTGTCTGGCTTCCCTTTCTCTCATGCGTACGGCAGCGGAGCAGGCTCCTCCTCTCTCACTCTAACAAATTGTTACTGTTATAGGATTTAATAATGTACATTTTAATGCACAGAAGAAGAAGAAGAAGTATTATAGAATTGTAACTACGAATTAAATATTATATTTTATTGTCTATAAAAGATTTTATTAATGAATAACCTATCCTTACTTTATCCAAAAATTTAAGTCATAATTTAAGCTTTTCTCAAGTTAAACAATTTCAATATTAAATAGGTCCACTAAGATAAGTTTAAGTTATCACTTTTGTTAGGCATCCCGAGACGCAAACGTTTTTTTTAATTTATCCACATAACCCTTATTGTAATTACTTGGTCTTACTTTATCATCATCAGCCGGAAGATGTCCACTGCTGGACAAAGGCCTCCCCCAAAGATCTCCACTACGATCGGTCCTGCGCTGCCCTCGTCCAACGTATTCCGATCTTACCGATCCTACCAACACTGCGTCTTCCGGTACGTGGTGGCCATTCGAGGACATTTCTGCCCCACTGGCCATCTGACGGTCGAACTTTGTGCCCTGCCCACCACCACTTCAGTTTTGCAATAATTTGGGCCATGTCGGTCACTTTGTAGTAGAAGATTGGTGACGGTTTTTTTTTTATGGAAGAGGAATATAATCTGGTCGTTCAAATCACCAACTACAATGTGATCACTGCTGCCCACATTCTCCTGCAACATTTATGGGAGAGGAGGACAATGGAGCATACGGGTCACCTGATGGTAAGTGATCACCGTAGCCCATACTCTCTTATACCAAACACAACAGGAATTGAAACTGAACACCACAAGAGCATTGTCGACCTTATAAAGCGTCAAATAATCGTACATATGAATTCGTAAACCGAATATATATTGGTACGTGGCGGGTGGGGATCGAACCGGGGGCTCCGTGGTGAGTGTTAACGGTTCAACCTACTGCGTCACTGATGCTTTTGTGACGCATGTCGTGTGAAGATGGAATTTAGCGGCAGGAATCAGGTCAAATCTTTTTTGAATGCTCGTCGTGATAAATGCCGCTAAAGACACACTTTTAAGCGACGTCTCTACGCAACGCCAAGAGATCAAGTCGTTCACAGTATCGCCCGTAATTCGTTTATCTTTGGTATCTTCTATATGTAGGTAATATCTTTGGGAATTTAAGTATTGCTTCTTTTTTTCTTCGCAGACTCTTTTCCCTTTTACTGTAGGTACTCTCTGGGAACTTTTGTATCAGCAAGATGATTTGTCAAGCCCAACGACCATATTAAAAATATTTTCCTTAACTCATATGCTCTCCTCTGGCCTCATTCAACGTTGCCACATTCAATTATCCATCCATCCATGGCTACAACCAATGGATGAGGGCAGCGCAGGCCCGAACGTCGTGGAAATCTTTGGGGGAGGCCTTTGTCCAGCACTGGACGTATTTAGGCTGATGATGATGATGCTCTTCTCTAAAATATGGTTGACGGAGGTATGGCTGAACCACGCGTTATGCTCGTGAATGGTACTGCAGATACTACTGGTAATGTTACTTGTGGTAGCTGGATGATCTCGTTACCAGAAACTCTGCTTCACGTTTTTAAAATAAAAGTTATTTATTATATTTATATTTTTCATAATCGCTAGTAAAATGCTGGCATAATACCTTTTTTTTTACAGTGTGTGTAGATTGATGCATCTACTGTACTCTTGAATTTTTTTTTATTAATTTACATTCACTTTTTTGACTTACTCATGTAAGGCATTGGGAATTTGTCGTTTGAGTATTTTTGTTGCATCACCTTACATATGTTGTATTTGAAATGATTTGTAAAATAATAAAGCTGTAAATGTTTATTAAAAAGAGAGGCAATGAGTTTCTTGCCGCAACACCTTCAACATTTTCCAAAGTAAATGTAAAAACAAAAAAAAACCTTTTGACAGTAAAGTAACGGCTTTTATACTAGGATTATCGATCAATACTCTAGAGAGAGTCAGTCCTACACGCTGGATTGGTTTAGAATAAGTCATTGAGAGTTCATCGTCGAATGTTTTAGCAATACAACTAACAAACAGAAATTGAAAATTGCGATAAGAGCAACCATTAGAAAGGACAACTACATGGCCAAAACCACACTCTCAATGACTGACAAACAAAAAGGACAGTGTTAGGAGTTATGATGTAATAGTTTTATAAATAAACAAAAAATATCTTATTGTCAATTATTAAATTAGTAAATATTATCGTTAGCTTTTGATTGCGTAAAAACTATTAATTATTTCTGGATTACAAGTAAGAGATGCGTCTTCATCGCATGTTATATATTTCCTTTCTACTAAAATGATTATGAAAATTTCTTTATCTTTAAATATTAGAGGTGCAAACGGTCAAGAGGGTCATGTAATGGAAAGTAGGGAGGAAACAGCCTTTGGACATCCGCAACAACAGGAGTCAAGAGATGCGCTGATGAAAATGCGGCAGTTTGTTAAAAGTAAAACTCAATAAGGCTGGGAATCAAGCCAACGGTCTTGAGGAATTGAGCAGAGCTAGGTCTCTCATACAAGATCGCCATAGTTTAAAATTTGAATTACAAACATAATTTCTTACAAACATAGAACAATTTTCTGTTATATATGTTAAATAGTATTGGTAAACAGATAATAATTTTTTATTTAGATTGAATGGCTCCAAGTGTAAATGTCCATAATGGAGTACCTACTTTGGTGACTTTTTTTTGCAATATCTATAAAATATGGAATAGTAAAGAAAAAATTAATTTTCTTCTCATATTCTGTAGACATATTTTTTGTTAAAATAAAAGCTTCATATAAACCGTTAAAAAATGGTTTAAATTAGGCACTATTTTGGCGTGTTCTTTGGATTTCGGCCTTAAGCCTGGTTAAAAACTATGCAGTGTGACAGACGGAGAGAAAGAGGATGTTTTTGTAATTACGTTAATAACCGCCCTATAAATAATTCAATATTATCTCCATTTCATATTCAACAGTCACTAAGTAAAATTTTAAAATATAAATATTTTATGAAGTAGATCAGATCTTTAAGTCTACACAAACATTCCAACGTCCTCTCTCAGTGTTATAAAAGAGATTAACATCACCACTTACCGAGGCGAATCCTACCAATTACATCTATGTGGACGCGACCAACCATAATATATTTATACTCTTGTTCACTTACCTGCCTCTTCAATGGACGTGTCCATATAATCCTCGCACAAAAGCGTATCTTACGTGTTTTGTTTGTGATTGAAATTACAGTTACATACTTCTTTTCGTGACCCGTGGAGCGTATGTTCGATTTTTATGTGAGTATAATAGGCGCCACGAAAGGTTTGATATTTTTATTCATTGATACAAATAAGATGCCTTTTTTGTTGCGCAGGTCTAGTATTCCATAAGATTCTTCTTACCGAATGATGAACCTACTCGTTCATCATCGAAATTTGTAAAAGTGTCATTCACACTAAATATATTATAGTAAAATTTAATTCGTTCTCCAACATGATGGACCAACCAAATCAAAGACTCTTCATCCCAACTCTCAACGGTGGCTTATTAAAAGTCTCTTAAGACAGATCATCCACTCCAAATGTAATCATAATGCTGACCACGATCCTCAAACACAAGGGCAGAGGGACCGACCTTATAGAGAAAGAGAAAATTTAACTATAAAATTGAATATGATTGAATTTTTAATATTATGCTGCATTGAAAATTCTTTTAATCCATATTTTAATATTTATCGATAAGAAAATATTGGGATGCTTTTTTATTTTTTAAAAGCTGTTAACCGCTACAGTCTCACAAACTTATCTCTCTCACCTTTAGGACCCAGTGCTTTGTGAACGGCTGGATCACCTGGCGTTGCGTAAAGTCATAACTTCAATGTGTGTCTTCTACCGCATTTATCACGAGAAGTGTTCTGAAGAGCTGTTTCACCTGATTCCTGCCACCAACCTCACCATCTGGATGTTCTTCCACAGTGCCATTTTGTAGAAACTTAGATCCGCGTACAATCAATCTCTCTACGATATGGGTACCTTCAACGCTCCTGTGATTCCTCTTGTGTTGCAAGAGAATGTTGTCAGTGATGATCACTTAACATCAGATGACCTGTGCGCTCGTTTGTCCTCAACGAATGAAAGTGGATTGACTGCATAAACATAATATATAGGCGACAAAGACATGGAAAGAATTGTTGTGAAAGGTCATAGACATTCCACGATTAAGTCAAGGATGAATTGAAACGAGGCCAGTACAATGGTACCAAGAATATGAGCACGTACAAAATGGTTTTATGCTAGTGGACATGACAAGTGGAGTCCATAATGTCTGCTTGCCTCTCTGGGAGATAGGCGCGATTGTATGCATGCATATGCGTAGCGAGGTTTCTATATAAAAGAGGACAGACAAAGAAAATCCTAGATTGTTAAGGCTTAGTTTTTCAACATGTGAGTATCTCACATTAGTTATAGTGGAGGAGAGCTGTTTTATAATTTCGTGCTTTTTTTTCCTTGGACAATTTTCAATCTCATTTGACATGCACTGGGCACTGCGAATTGCGATTAACATTGCCTGTTCGCTCATCCCGCATCGTTACTATGGCGTTAGGGCGCGTTTAAATGAATTTCTTATCTTAAGATCTAATCATTACAAATCTAATCTTTTAATAAATATTTCGTTTATTTTGTATTCTCGAAATTAATTAAACTAAAGCCGCGACTTCATTTGTTTTTCTTTTTTTTTTAAGTACTCGTAAATTATGCAACGAGTGTGTTAGATTTGTTTTACGCTCGAGGTAGTATCATGGTAGGATTTTAGTAAAGTATTTATGTTTATGAGCCACTGCATTTGTGGCATGGGCGAAGCTAGCGCTAAATTTTTGAAAAAGCCTCTTCAAATGCATAAAATAAAAAATAAAAATTTGAAAACAATTCTTTTTCTGAAGACCCGCATCGTTCATAAAATTTTGTCGTTAGTCAGGGTTATCACTTTAAAAACATAACAAATTAATATTGAACATATTATTTCCACATCCACTACAGTAATCTCGGAGTTAATAAATTCGATGTTCTTACCGATGTTTCTCAATTGGTACAGCATCAAACATACCTAGTTATGACTAAAAGATTCTTTTTATTTTATATTGTACGTGTGAATATATTTCAGTACCTAGAAATCTTTTTTAATAGTAAGACCAAAATTATACAATGATGTTTTTTCTACACATTAAATTACGGCACTTTTTTAATTGAAATTTTAATGAATCGGCCATTCATCTACAAATACGCATTTTCATATCAGTATTAAGATTATATGATTAAGACACAGAATTGAAACGCGTTGATAATCACGAATGAAGTGAGAGTAAACTTGAGTTAATAATATGTTCATTTATAGCGCAGGGCTGATGTGCATCTAAAGCCGCGTTCTCATTAAGTTGACGAATGTGGTGAGAAATATCTGAAAAACTAAGAAAATTTGTATTCACGTCTTATTTGAAATCAGTGCATAAAATATATCCGTATGCATTCTTAGTGCATCATCTCTGATGCATCAAATAGCGTAAGTAGTAATAAGTTACGTAATTCCTATCTAGAGATGTGTAAATAAAAATTAATATAAACAAAAGTTGGAATTGTAATACAATAGAAAATATAAATCTATAAAAGTGAATTAATTATAATTCACTATTATATATTAATATAATAAGAATTTTCCCATGGAAACAATGCGTGCTTCTATTAATAACTGGCCTCAACGTTTAAAAGACTGTACTGCAGCCAATGGAAACCACTTGGAATAAGCTTTTTATATTTTAAATTATTTTATATTAAAATTAATTAGACATTTTTTTTCCTTGTTTCAGTATTTATGGCCAGACTAAGTATTATAACAGCGTGGTTTTCTAAGTAGGATTTCTCTAACATGAGGAGAATCCGTGTTTGCAGTGTCTACTAATAACAATCAACTCTGTCAATTGTTTGTCTTTATGGTTGATGAAATTTTGGGAAGAGAATAGTGTTTCTGATCTTTACATTCCGAAGGATATCTTTATTTTCATTTCCAGTGATTTAGCACATCCATAAAATAAATCAATGTTTAATGGTAATAGCATAGCGTTAAGTGGTATAGTGAAAACGCTGCTTTACAGTACTCTAAAATTAAGCCTTCTACAAACTAATTAGCATTTAATTTGACGTTTCAATTCACTTTTATCACTTAATTACCATTGGATTTGTTTTCATTATGATGGCAATGATGTGATAAATTATTTTAATACCTTCAATATTTTGAAATTGTATGACTAATGGGGAGCCGTTTGATATGATTCAGATTAATAGAGGTATTATGTTAATAGTTTATATATCTGGTATATATTTGAGACACACATACATAAGTATGATGAAAGCCTAAAAACAGGCATCCCAAATCTATTACTATTTACACAAAAATTATCAAACATATTTTAACTGTTTTCATGAAGTTTTCATTTAACATGAAGTAGGTAAGTAATTATATAATTCAATAAAATCATTCCAAAATTAGTTTGTATTTCATTATGAACTTTATCTTTACAATACATTATTCCCGAATACTTACATATTTTTTCTATTGACAGAACAGCGTCTGTCGTGTCAGCTAGTATTAAAATAAGAGTATCAAGTAACGTTCCTCTGTCAGACCTTTAAATTTAAGAATAATTATGACGATACTTGTGGTACTTTTTCACTTTGATTTATAATATTATACTTAATTTATTTATGTATTATTTAACTCACATTACGTGGTTACGACACATTCCTTCGTAGGCACCCTGTTGAGGTCCTTGAAGGTTGCGTTATATGTCATGGAAATAAGCGTTTTTATAAATAAAAAATTTAAAATTAAAGT
This sequence comes from Leptidea sinapis, assembly GCF_905404315.1. Classification (NCBI taxonomy): domain Eukaryota; kingdom Metazoa; phylum Arthropoda; class Insecta; order Lepidoptera; family Pieridae; genus Leptidea; species Leptidea sinapis. The sequence continues at coordinate 15,209,701 of NC_066268.1, forward strand.
AGATAAAATAAGATAGTACCAATCAGGTACAATGGGATTCTTGTATGCTGTTTTAAAAAAACATCTTTCTTTTTAAATTGGCTGGGTGGTAGGTGACCTCTCTTAGATATAAATGGTGCCCAAGGCATTCCTTGTCAAGTTCTAAAGCAAAGCTTTATGCAACGTGATGGTATTGAGCGAATACTTGAAGACACAAGATTTGAATCACAAGATAAAAATTTGAATTCACCCTCATGTTAAAGAAAGGGCCTTGTTGAAAGCACCATTTTGGTGGTCAATCAGTAGCCATGGTAATGGTGTTCCGCATTCAAGCCACTTAGCCGAATCTATTTTGCGTTCAGTTTTAACTATTTACTCCAACCAGACCAGCTCCTTCTTTCTAGAAGCATGAATGTTCTAAGCAGAAGATTAGAACATTCCTGGGCTGGACTTCTTGGAGTGATTCCGTATTAACTAAGGTTATTGCCCGTTGTTTGATCACTCCTCCACATTATAGGATTACGTGAGTCACCGTTTCATCTTCAGCCAAACATCATCAGCAATAAGGGGTATCCAATTATGATAAGGTGCTTATTTAACGATGTATGCCCGTTAGGTTGCCCACCATGATTCGGATATCATGCCTGTTTAGGCTGATAAGTCGACGTGTCAGTTTGGGTGATAGTGCAGGTACCGTGTCTTTCGACTGTCTAAAGCTTTAGATTTATCTTTCGGGTCTTATGTAGATGGTTGGTGAAAGAGCTTATCGTTGAATGCATTTCCTGAAGTGCCGCGGCAGGCGTGGCAATGGACCATCTACTTGGGTCACTGAGCCCCGTCTTGCAATTTCATCCAAAGCGTCATTTCCCAACGAACCACTGTGTCCCTTGATCCATTGCAGAGCTACCCAGTTGTGAGAGGCAACTTTTACCAGAATTTGATGACACTCGTGCATTGGCGCTGAATGGGTGTTGTTGCTCTTCAGCGCTGTTAGTAGGACCATACTATCGGAGAGAATTCTGATATCGTGGCCATGTACTTTATTTCTTAGTAGGTACAGAGTTAGCAGCTTCCTTGATGGCTACACTCTCATATTGGAAAATGGAGCTGTGTGTGCCCAAGGGTATTGGTTCATGTATATTCAGTTCCTGTGAGAAGATACCAGCACCAGTTCTAGCAGCCATTTTGGAGCCATCTCTGTAAATTCTAAATTTCGAACCGTTGTATGTGGTGTTCTTATGAAAGATATATGAGAGACAGACACCGAGTTAAAAATCCTTTTTTATTATGTTCCTACACTCCATGCCAAAATATCAGGTTTCTCTATTGCGGTTTATGAGACAGCCCGGCAACAAACAGATAAAGCAATATTTATAGGTTCTTGCTAATAACACTTTTGGAACGAAATCTAATAAGCTTATAGCTTGTACCATCTGCAATTTTGTCACGGTGCCTCCGCTCGATTGACAGGAACGAGTTGAGGATTTTAAACACTGTTTTGTCAATCAGCTTTCGGAAGGGTTAGGATTACTTTTTGCTCTCGCGTATGCTTACTTCTAAGAAGGAAAGACCTCCACTGAACTTCGAACGACTTGTTCGTTTTATCTTTTATAATATTAAATACATTTATGTCTTAATGCCCCACAAATTGAGCTTGAACTAGTAACTCTTTTGGTATCATTTTAATCATCATCAGCCGGAAGACGTCCACTGCTGGACAAAGGCTTCCATAAAGATCTCCATGACGATCACTCCCGCGCTGCCCTCATCCTACGTATTCCGTTGATCTTGACCAGATCGTCGGTACATCTTGTGGGGGGCCTACCAACACCTTCCGGTACGTGGTCGCCATTCGAGGACTTTTCTGCCCTGAGTTTGTTGCGATTACGGACATCGTGTTTGTATAGAGGTGCGGGAGAAGGTGAGGGGCTTACAGCACAGTTATTCTTAATCTTTTGTGTCAAGGATAAATTCGACTCATCAGTTTTTATTATGTATATGTAGAGTGCTGTATGAAAAAAAAATAGATTCTGCCAGTCTTGAGTACAGTTGCTTATGTAACATTTTTGGATTAATTGTGACAAATCTATAGCAACGGTTATTCGAGCTCCTCGAATGGCTAAGATATGTGTGGTAAGGGGTTGGATCGTTGGTTTATAAGTATGTGTGCTCGGAATAATGGGATGGATGTCTAAAGGTGAACAGTTTTGGCTAACACATTTCCTGTGTGTTTTGTAGTGTGTATGTTGAGGCCTTTCAAAGATTTGAATGACTTGCTGCACTCAGTATGTATGGGCCGTGTTCGACGTGCCATCACAAGATTAGGTCACGGACTGCATTCACAATAGTTAAATACATTCACAAAAAAGAATATCTTAAAAATATATATATTTATATATTTTTTATAATTATTTATTTACCTGATGCACCAGTCATTAGCCTGTCGGTGACGCGAACCCATAAGACTACCAAAAAGTGCTCAACGCGGCTAAAGTAGTTTTCACTTTTAGAAAAATAGATGAGGGGCGTACGAATAAGAGACTCATATGATGGAAGGTGTTTAGGCAACCGTCCATGGACATACGCAACACCAGAGGTCAAGAGATGCGTCGCCGGCCTTAAACTCGGCAGTCGGCTCCAATCTTGAAGGTCCCTAAGTCGTACAGGTTCGGGAAAACTGCATCCAGTAATTCTCATAAAAATTTAAATTATGAAGTGTGAAATATTATAAAATCACACACCATTTACTAAAGGACGATGATTCATATAATATACAGGTATATTAAAACACAATATAAGCTTAACTCGATCGCATCAACGCGGTCGATTGCCACGAGCATCTTAATGCGTTTATCGTCTCATCTAGTGTACTAGGTGATTTAATTAACGGTTCTCTCACACTTCAAGCCGATGTTCATATAAATTATCGCTTTAACTAAATACATTCGATTAAAACGTGTCAGATTAAATATGTGAAAACACCTGCATACGAGAATACCAGTTTCTAGGTGCTGATATAAAAAAATTTGCAATAAGAACTTCGGCACTTTTTTAAAACTTAATCGATATTTATACAATGCCTACTTGATTAAGTCGAGTAAGTATATATTTTGTTTGACGATGTATATGCCTTTACAATATGATCCCAATTTACATAACAAATGTGTTACTAGATTCAAAAGAATTGTTAAGAAACATATTTTGTGTTGTAAGGGTTTCTATAACATAAATGACTTACTTAATGATACCACAGATTGGAAATGGACCGACCGCCCAAGCTATTTTAATTATTAAATTTTATTGTAAAAAAGTTTTTTAAAATAAAAGAGTTTTTTGCGCCCGTGCGTCAGATGTATACATTTTCAAATGCGTGATAATTTTTGAAGTTCAATTAGTGATTTAAAATCCAAACAAAAGGTTTTATTTTATAAATATATATAATTTGAATTTTCCTGACTGTCTATTAAAGCACACCTTTACTAAAACTCAAAAAACCTTCTTTCTAATATAATAAAATATATATAAATTTTCAAGTGGCGAGATTATCGAGGTATATTTCTATCCTCAACCGTGGCATTCTTTTAATAAAAGTCATGAAATGACTATGTTTGATTTATATTCTCCTCTAATAATAATTTTATTACAATTCGTATTTTGGAATGAAAGTCTGTATTTTTTTTTTATTATTATTATTAAGTGATCACCGCCGCCCACAATCTCTTGCAACACCAGAGGAATCACAGGAGCGTTGCCGGCCTTTAAGGACGGTGTACGCGCTTTTTTTGAAGGTACCCATGTCGTATCGTCCCGGAAACACCGCACAAGGAAGCTCATTCCACAGCTTTGTAGTACGTGGAAGAAAGCTCCTTGAAAACCGCACTGCGGAGGACCGCCACACATCCAGATGGTGAGGATGATATCCTAACTTGTGGCGTGTCGTGCGAAGGTGGAATTCGGCGGCAGGAATGTATGTCGTTTTACCATGAATTTTTTTCTGTTTTTTACCTAATTTAATTATTAATAAAACATTACATAATTTAATTTTCGCTATTCGCTCCCCTGCATAAAATATAAATTAGTTACTACTTTTTTTAATGAGTTGATTCGATAAATCGCTTGATATATCGGTTCTGACCTTTATACATTTCTATGTATAAAATTGACTTTAAAAATAGTGAATCATGTCTTATCAAGTTTGTTTAAGATCAATACAGTTTTTTTTTTTAATTTTTATAACAACTTAAGCTAGACCACACTTTCTAAAGGCATTGAAGTTTACACTGGCAATTAAGTTCGGTACTTTAGAAGGTTTTTTTAACTATTTTATTACTTTGGCGCCATACTATGTAACTGTTTGGGGAAGGCACCAAATAAAAACCTTTTGTTTTCAAAGTTTCATTCAGTTTCAACTTTTATAGTGTTTCTCATAGAAATCATTCGTTGAACTTTATTTTGTTAGTGTAGTGAAGCTTTCGATTCATAATTTTTGTATTTTTAATTAACTCAATTGTTTTTTATTTTCTTTATATTCATCAGTTTATAGTATTAGAACAAAATCAGTATTTCTTATTTATTTCATTGCTGTGTATTTAATGTACGTTAAGTTACAACATATAAGTTCTGAAAAACCACTTCAATTTCGTAATTTGTAATTTGTTAATATTTTTAATAACATTTTTTATATAGAAATACATCTTGTACTATCCAACACCATTCAAGTTTGTATTGTTTGAATCAATGTTCAATAAAACTGTTTAAAAATACAAGAATTTCATTCATCCAAAAAGGCTTCTTGGGATACTTATCTCTTTACATCTCAAGAGGCTAACGAAACAAATGAAAGAATAATTCATTCTTTGTGACCACCTCGAAGGCGCGAAATGTCCGAATCTAACATTAATTTATATATGTCAAGACAAGAATGAATAATAAAAATAAATATGTAACCGACGCCCATTACGTGAAGATACGCCTTAGAACACCTTTTAGGGGTCTTTCGTGCCGGCGCTAGCTCTCACAAAGGCAACAAAGGGAAAAATAAGAAAAAAATATTTCGGTTCACCTGTAGTAAAAGGCACAAGATGTAAGCGTTTTATAAAAATACCATTATTTATTTTAACTTTAACATCAAACAAAAACACAAAAGTTTTCATTTGATGTTAATTCATGTAGGTTAAAAAAATACACATGTCAAGTTATATATTTTACTATTTACCAACACTTTTAAAGAGTTAAAAGATTGCATAATAAGAATGAAAATAAGTAGTAAGAAACTTATTGCTACTCTCAAGATCTGTCTGAAGAGAATACATTATTTAATTTTGTTTTTATTATGATTTTTATTTGGCAATCTTATAATCATGTTAATAAATCAATGATCCATCCTCCCTCCAATTTAGTTATAAATATAAAATATAACACCGATGCATAATTATTTATTGACTTTTAGGATGAAAAAACCGAACAAGTATTCATTCGATAATTAATTGACTAACAATAAACATTACCATAAATATTTAACCTTTTTAAAGTAAGTACTATAAAATTAAATTAAATTTATATTTGAGTTGAGTTGACTTAATTGAGTTATTGGCATTTTTAATAAAACAAGTTTTGTAGAACCGACATAAATCGCAAGCATGATATGAACCAAGTAAACATCGTCATCTTCTATGGCCGCAATTGCAATAACTACGCCATAATCACGAAAAAAAGTATGTCTGTAATTATTTATGCACGCAAGAAGTTATACTTCTTTGGCCTAACAAAGCAAAAATCTTTAAAATAATTTATTCCTCGTGCAGTAGTACGTTTGTAGAAAGAACAATATTGTAAAAATCTTGCAACGATGGCTTTGACAATTAATTATTAAATAACGAATACGGCTGTACGGGCTTGAACCCTTTGCCTATCCTAATGGATGAAAAAAAATAACGAATGTCGCAAACATCAAAAAATTTTAGGAACCAACTGAAGTTGTTACTTTTGTGTTACAGTGATGCGTGCGCATCTTAAAATTTCACTCTCATAATTTTTTCATAACGCGCCTAAAGAAGTACTTCAATACTATAAATGAAATATACAAACTAACCGCTGTCGCTTATCCGCTTGTACTACAGTATAAAACGCTGTGTCGGGCTTTTAGAGAAAATTTGGATGCGCCTGGTGCGAGATTTTTTTAACTGTTCACGTGGGAGGTGGGATGTAATTGCCGAAATTCCTAATTTTTGACAATCAATGGACAGGATATTGCTATTATGATGTACCGAAAAGATTCCACGTCGAAATTTAAGTGGCACGTTATGTATAATGTTTTTATTTCACTTTTTGTGTTGCTATCCCGCTCGTTTTTATGAAACGTGAATTATAACAGTTTGTAAATTTTATTTCTGAAGTGTTGGCAAAGTTCGATCTACGCGTACACGTCTCAGTTAGACCAGGAATGTTCTGAAAAACCGTGTAGATGCTAAAGTTTCAAGAATATGTCAGGCAAATATAGCAGGTATTGAGGAATGGAAGTCCATGAACTCTGCATACCCGTCTGGGAGATAGGCATGATAATAATCATTTTCATTCACAGATAATCAATTCTTAAAATAAAAACCAAACTTGAAAATTTTCAATAAATCTGTCAGTTTGTTGTCGAAAACAATGAAAAGTTATGTCTAAAGTATGAAATGTACATACTATTTACTTATTCGCCTTAAAAATGGAAACTAACTTGTCAAATTTATTCATATAAAAAAAGTAAGCACTATAAATACATCGAACATACTCGAAAAACTCATTTGTATTATCGACAGATCTTCAAAGATTTCAATTCATTCATGCCCGAAGCATCTAAGTTACAAAAACTGTCCAAAATGTACGCAAACAATGCATAGTATAACATTCCAATTTGTACAATAGGATTCAACAAATGTATACAATTACTAATTTTCCGTGATTGCAGTCATTCGGCACTTGAAGACCCACACGAAGATAATAACAAAATCGATATTTTAATACAATCTCCTCTCCCCCTCTAAACTATCTAAATAAAGCGAGACGCTTTTTATACTCGTAAAGAGCATTTGATTTCACTATCAAACTCAATTCGAAACGGTGAACTGATTAACTTTAAGGAATGCGCTGTTCCTTTTTTACAAGACAAAGAATAAGTTATATATTTAAGAGCACACAAAAAGTATTCCCATTTCAAAACCACGCCTACGACCATTAATAACAGGCGATCTTTGAAGCGCATTGATCGCACAAAATGTGTAGATTTTGTCGCATAATTTGTTAAAATTGCTGCGTTTCGATTCTATTGGCGAAGTGAGTAAGCAATTATGACGCCCTGTGGGTCCGTGAAGATTAATAACTATTTATTATTAAGATGATGTTGACGATGGGGTTCCTCTCTAATGCCTACCTTGTGGGAGGCGAGGTGATTTGTTAATTCCGTTGTTGGAGATGCGTACCCACACTGTGTGGAAGCCTTTCTTGTTGATCAACTGATAGAATTGCTTTGATAAGAATTTTAATTGCTTTGATTGATGTATATCTAATACGTTATGATTATGAATGTAATTTTTTGATGTTATTTACGATCGTTTCATTAGCTTGACGAACTTAACATGTTATGTACCTATGATATAATCATCAAATTCATTCAAATAGAGTTTGAAAGCAAATATTTAGTTTTTGTTTATGGATATCAAACTATGGAATGACCTTCCATGTGCCAAGTGATTTCTCTGGTGTTGCAAGAGAATGCGGATGGCGGTGATCACTTAATATCAGATGCCTGTACTCTGGTTTGTCCTCGTTTTCCATAAAAAAGACTATTTAATCGCTTTTCGTATTCGAAAAGCTTCATCACTGTTCTTCAAAATAGGTATAATTTATCAAAGCTCATCATTTTAGTTACTTACGTTCATTAAAACGGTAAAAGGTGGAAAGTATTCGATCATTGTAAGTATAATATAAAGTTTAGAGTCTTACATTTCTCAATTCTTGCACTTGTCTTCTAGAAATTTCAACGCTATAGTACCTAGGTTATCTAAAGTTAAAGAAAATAAAATTTAAATAAATTTAAAGATAAAATAAGCTAATATTTTATTTATGTGATATCTGTGGATCGTAACATCTGCCCATCATGCCACGAAACATTTAAAAAACAATGCGTTTTTCTATAAATTAACATGCACGTACAATCCTTCCGCACTATTTCCAAGAACCATCAAAGAAAAACTAACCACTTTCAATCTGAAGATAATTTCATTCAGAAAAGTAACCCAAGATTAACGCGCATTTTTGACATATGAGGAGAATAGACATGTAACTACTAACTATGTTATAATGGGAACTACATACCTACATACATTTTACAAATAAAACAAAATAGGAAGTTTGTGTTTCATTTCTGCTTCAGGTTTTGTACCTATACTAAAATATACTGTTATAAAAATACGATTTTATGAATACCGACTAACCCAAAAATAATAAATTAAAAAAACAAATTTGAATTGTTAGAAATATCTTTAGTTAAACCATCAATGCCATGGAGGGCATAAGTTGATGAGTACTAAAATAGAAAATGAATATAAAAAGAATATGTCCAAAGAAAATGTAAATAGTTAAAAATGCCTTATTTCTACAAAACTTACAAACTTAGTAAATAAATAGACATCGCAAAATCGTATGTAAGCACTAAGCTGTCTGACAATGGACAATAATCCTTTGTTTACCAAACAGTTACGCTCGCAAATATAGAACAGCCTTTCTGAGAACCCTTATCAGCAAGTCATATGCACAGTGTTTTACAATTCAATAGATAATATATTTTTCTCTGGTGAGTCGTGACCTATTGTGTAAGACCCAAGTGTTGATAACACCTGGTTGTTCCACAAAAATGAAAGGATTCAGAAACCGATGCAATAAAGTTTTACAATCCATCAACCGTAACTTTAACTGTTACCAGTATTGCCTGTTGGAAAGTACGTCACTTATTTGAGAACAGGTTCCTTAAGACATATCTTAAGGAATCATAGTTTTAAAAAGTAATAAAGCTAAAATCTTTATAAATTGATACTGATGGTAATTGATACGCCCAGTCCATTAAAATGCAGTGCCGCTCAGGATTCTTGAAAAACTCAAAAATCTTGAGCGGCACTACTTGAGCGGCGCTCTTCAGACCGAAAAACAATAATGCATACACATTACTGCTTCACGGCGGAAAAAGGCGCCGTTGCGGTACCCACAATCTAGCCGGCATCCTGTGCAACGGAGCCTCCCACTGGCACTGGTATTTCTAACTCATTTGCCTTCCTGCAACAAGAAGTGTAAAAAAAATACATTAAAGTTTAAATTATTAGTTATACCTACTCATACCTACCACCTAGCAGCTAAATACAATAAATCTTGCAAGTAACAACATGTGCGTATTCGTAACAAAATGATTCCCAAGTCCGGTGGTAAACTCTTTACAACGCTCTGTTCCCGGTTTTGTTGTCGGGAAGACAGTAATGATGATATTGTATTGTTTGGTTCGTTAAAAGGATTTGCTTAATTGGCTATTGTTGTGTCTCAAAGGCACCGGTGTTCCCATTTTGACAGTGTCCGTAAACAGACAATTTTTATCTGATAAGTATTCACTGTCGAATACCTTTTGTAGGTAATATGTACATAACTGTTACATCGGTCTATATATTTTAACCATAATAATTTATTCAAACAATGCAAACCTTATAACTATATTTACATATTGATTATATAAAATTAAAACTATCACTACGGGTCTGCTTACCAAGAACACTGCCAGCGCTTGGGTTTCCCGTAGCCGTATTGGGGCGAGAAGATAGTACTTTGTAAATTCTCCCCGTCTCTGGGCCCCACGGGCCAAGTGTCTCGACACCAAACGGCACAAAGATGTAATAAGACTCACTGAGACCGACATATTTGCGACTATCTTCGGCAGTCGAAACAGCAGCTCTAGCACCAACTGACGTAACTTGGACATGGGAAGGAGCCAGAGTGTCGACGTCACTCGCGTCCCACACCAGCGCCCTTCCCAGAACCCAAACCACCAGGGTCATTCCGTCAGGACGCTTGCCATCGCGGCGGGGAATACCATTTGGCTCTAAAACAGCTGATAAAATCTATATTGTTGAGGTAATCTTCAATAACTTGAAAAAAATATCTTAAATCCAGACATAATAAAGGGGCGTGCTCCGATATCGCATGTAGGTTGCACTAAAGTTTATAACATTATTTTTTTTTTGTTAAATCGATAAATTTGTTTTATGCTACACTTTCTTGGAAAAAGCAATTCAAATTCAAATTCAAATATTTTTATTCAAAATAGGATTTAAAATAACTTATTGAACGTCAAAAACTACCACCCATTCAAAAGTGACTGCCTCAGACCTGAGAAGAATGGGCGCAAGAAACTCAGCGGGCTTTTTTTTTTAAATATAAAATATGGATTGCAATGTGATATCGTACAATAAACATTTATAATTGAAGAGCCTGAGGGTGTTCGCTTTATTCTCAGTCCGTGGTGTCATTAAGAAAATCTTTTATGCTATAATAACCTTTCCCACACAAACGTTTTTTAACAATTCTTTTAAATTTCGTAACACATTTGTTTTGTACATTTTCTGGGATCATATTGTTATGACAATGGCGGCCCCATTGCGTAATTACTGCGTAATTTATTGGTAGAATCGTATGTCACGTTGTTAAGACAGAAAAAAATTATGAATATACATTTGTATCGTGTTTTCTTTATAACGCTATTAATAATAATTATTATAATGTGATACTAGCCCGTTAAAAAGTTTATACAAGCCATGTGACAGAGAAGTACCAAGAAGAAGTACGAACACGTACCGGAAGATGCAGTGTTGGTAGGCCAACAATATGGACCGACGATCTGGTCAAGATCGTCAAAATACGTTGGATGAGCGCATCGCAGGACCAATCATAGTGGAAACCTTTGGGGAAGGCCTTTGTCCAGCAGTGAATATGGAATGTAACAGATTTTAAATAATTCAATTTAAAATAGCAAAGCAATTTATATATAAAAAAATATGAAGTGTATTCGTTAAAATTATAGATTTTCTTATTTTTATTTTATAAGTTGTGTAACGTTTACTTCCAGTAAATGAAATTTTCAGTTGGTAGATCACATAGTTCACTTTAAAAGTGGCGCGACTCAATTTAATCTGAAATATTTTTGTAAATTTTCTCATCGAACCGTATTATATATAAATAAAATTATATTAAAGACGCCACGGCAAGGTATATTAACGTCTGCGCGTGATATTGCAATAACTGTGTACCCAAAAATATTTCCATAATTTGCAAAATATAAATAAACTATGCTGGTTTAATGTTGGTTGTTTTCGGTGGCCAGGTTTAAATTATAACCTAACATATAACATCTTAAACGCGAACAACAATAATTGTTAAATTAAAATGCCACCCAAGCATAATTTGCGGTATTTCCGATCACCGATTCATTACTTCGGGGCCACAGAACTCGAACGATATTTTAGCATAAATTACGATAATATCTGGAACTCAACCTAAATTAGGAAGGCATTAGTTGTTCATTATAATGCATTGCAATGTTGCCTTTTTACACATCATTCAAGATATAAGATTAAAAGTTTATTGAAGTTATACCAAGTTATACTACTTATGGAGCGTTTGGGATATATAAGAGTGAATTTTTGACGATATGCACGCACATTCGATGATGTTAGTATTTATAGTATACTATAGTATAGTGTGAAGTGACACAATCAATGCATAATCTACAGTTTTCTACTCAAATAGTTTTACTTCTGCGGTCTCATTTTGTATATAAGGCGGCAATTTGTGTAAACGCTAAGCAATAAGAAATTTATTATATCATTTATATATTAGTTTTTTTTTTTGTTTTAGCTATGCCGAACAAGTTTTAAGTACTCTCTACTTATGAATTAAGTCGATTGTTAAAAAGAAAAATAATGGTAAATAGCATAATTTTTTAAATATCAAAAGTAATAAAAATTTAATGTAAAAGGAAAAGATACCTGATACCAGAAAATGCTGGAAACAGTCAAATTAAAAAAAAAAAAAAAAAATTTAATCCTAAATTTCGACGACGACACACGAGGGACCCTATACAGGTTCCGTTTTTTTTTTTATTTTTTGTACGGAACTCTAACCAGCTCACAATATCAGATAAAAAAGATTACCAACCGCTATGAAAACCTAATTAGTTCACCATTTAGTAGCCGCTTTAAATTACACGAATCACTTAATAAAAAAGCCATTAATTATAATAACTCAATAAGATCGTCCATAAAACCGTCGTGTTGGCCATAAAACGATTCGTTGACAAAATATTTACAAAATTTATCTATTTCTTTCTGGCAACATTTTAGTGTAAAGGGTAATAAATTAAGCTGAACCCAAGCCTATTGGTCATTATGTGGATTTCAATGTTGCCATGTTAATTAATGAGTCAGACTTTAAAATGTTAAAAATTTATTATTATTGTTGGATCTTAGGCTTAAAGTTTTATGTAAGAAAGTTCCATCTATATTATCTAAAAATCGACACTACTATTTTAATTTATTTCAGATCATTTCATCCCATAGTAATTTTATTTTAATTAAAAAGAAACTAAAAGCCAAAACTGTAAAGGGATGTAGTATCCAAAATATAAAATAAATTAAATAACAAACAGCCGACTTCAAAAAGCTATTCCTAAACTAAAATTGATATAATATGCACTAAAACGTAAAAAAAATATTGCGTATTTTTTTACAATCTATTAATAATTCTAGTAACAATTACCTATTGCTATTTTTGGAATCGGTGTCCACCCGCTGCATCGCACTCGCCTATCGCCACGTCACGTCGTGCGACACAAGCACATCTCACCTGTAACTGACTATATGGTTACAAACCTGCCTTAGCTGATATAATCTTGTACAAGTTGTAACTTTGAATCTTTGTGTATATGAATATAATGACCTGTACAGCCTAGGTTCTGGAGTGAGGCAGGGATGACTGACGTCACGGAGGCTGTTCAATTTATATATAAACCAGCTGATCGGGAGGCTCAGTACAACAGGTGTTGGATGCTCGATATACGGTGTTAGCATGAACAATATTAGCTACGCAGATGCCATGGTTCTATTGAGTCCATCGATTGGTGTGTGTACCGGGGCACAAGAACATCGAGGGAAATGAAATAGCTGATGAGCTGGCCAGGAAAGGAACTTCGATTACCTTCAGTGGACCTGAACCCTTTTGTGGTGTCGGAGAATCCCTAATCCGTAACGTTTTGAAAAATAAAGCAACTCGCGAAGCAGCCAATCATTGGTTTTCGTCGCCAGGCTTTAGACAGGCTAAGTTGCTCTTAGGCGGCTACAATCGGAGGCGGGGAAAGCTTTGCATAAACCTAACCAGGAGTCAGCTACGAACCCTCAGAGGCATTCTCTCTGGGCACTGTAAACTCAAAGGTCACTTGGCAAAAATAGGTCTCAGTGAATCCGCTATATGTAGATTTTGCCAAGAGGCCTACGGGAATCCCAAAACACATCCGTCTGGAATGTAAGGCCATTGCCACAATGAGGGCAGGTTGCCTCAAGGCCCTCAATATCCATGAGAAGACCTACCCCACCTGTGTCAACTGAGGATACTGCGCCTCTTAAAGGTCGTAGGCCTGGAGGATGTAGTTAGATACAAAATTCTCTAAACGTTTCCCAATTACCTCATCACAATGAGCACAGTCATCTCTAGGGTGTGCGTCCAAGCACACGTAGGGGGCACAATAGATCTACAGATTTAAGTGCTTATTTCCCACAACAATAATAATATAAATAATAATAATGAGTCCATCGATCGGTGATCTTAGTAAGTTGCTGCGCCTAAGCGAAGAATATCCTGAAGAAGGACTCATTTACAACTCAAAAAGAGTGAGTTTCTTATTTTCAGGGGGAGGAACAAAAAAGTCACATCCTCTCCTACTGTATATCTGTTCAGAGTCGAAACAAGTATCTGAGTTCAGGTACATTGAGCACGTAGTGAACGAACGTCTCGATGACGACAGTGACATGGAACGGGAGCATAGTGTGGTCGGTCCGAGACAACATGTTGCCTCGCAGATTTGCACAGTGTAGTGCGCAGGTCAAATAAACTCTGCTTAGAGCATACTGCCAGTCTGTGGACTAACTACACGAAGAGAAGTTACAGCGCCCTACGCGTTAAGTACAATGTGTTGAGAATAGGAGTGTTGGGGAAGCCGCACTTCAGCAATGCTGCGGATGCTCGCGTGGACGATTTCTATGCGATTATGCGCAAACGTGCTGCGTCCATGATGAGTAGAGTAGCACTAACTCCTTAGCACAATGGTATTTCGACTTGACAGTTTGGAAATGTTGGAACGAGGCTCATCTTAGCAGTAGGGGGTGCAAGTAGTTTTATAAGGTAGACTTAAGATTAGAGATAGCAACTAACATAGGTATAAGTGATTATTGTAACTAAAAAATTATGAATTTGCTGTCAAGACTGTAAGGGCTTATCTGTTTTTTAATTTATATGGGTAGTATGCCTTAAATAAATGATTTTATTATAAAAAATAAATGATTATTTGTGTGTCCTTTCCCATGATTTTATTTTTCTGGCATATTGTTAGGACCACGCAAAAGTACCTACAGATATGAAATTACGACGATTCGTTGTCTGAGCATTATATATATGAATTCATCATTTTACCATTTTAAAATAAGTACAAATATGATATTTTAACTGGTCGTTAGTTTATAAGGTCGCCTCTGATTGCTCAATTTTTGTTTCATGCGCAATTTTCAAAACAATAATAGTAAACAGAATGCTCGACGTCTCACACTGCTAACTTTATTTGTAAATGTAATGTACCTAGATTTATTATAATATCACTTTAGTCTATCCGTGAAATTACAATGTTACTAAAGCCAGGCCGTTAAATAGTTATAAATTAAGTCGATTGACAATCTACCATTTCATTATAATATCACTAGTGAAATTGTAATGTTACGGCTTTTACAGAATACCCACAACACATACATAATAACTCGAACTTGAATGCTAGTATGACAGCAGTAGAACGCTGTTTACGCAACACTTAGTCACTCCACAAATCAATTCAAGGTGAGACGGCGGGAGGTACATATAAAAAACATTTGATCAAAAAAATTGCGTAATCAATCCAATTGACTGTTTTATCATAAGAGGATTAATTTGACGTTCAGTCGTCTAGACTGGTTAAAATACATTCAGCCGGGGATTTTTTACAATAGTCCACGTTTTTGTAGCCTCTGTGACTAAGCCCTGATATTAAAATGCTATTAGTAATAATATAGTAGGGCGGTGATTTTATCGCTTCTAAATTCGGACTGGAATTTGGATGTCTCTATTTTTTGTGGTTTTCAACTATAAAGGCTCATGCTTGGGTAGCATATTACCTGTGGTTCACTATCTTTAAAGTATTATGTTAGATTTAAAATTTCGTACTTAATATTTTATTAAAATGAATTAATATGTAAGATCAGACATTAACTGACTTTTAACTTGTAAATGCTAAAATTCATAGTTTTATTATCGCCATACAATATCATAGCATTTTTTGGTTAAGGCCATAATTGAAACTATTTCTTGAGGGTTAATATAAAGCATATTTAAAAATATATATATCTACAGAATATGAGAAGAAAATTAATTTTTTCTTTACATTTATATTATTATAGACAGTGCGAAAAAATCACCAAAAGACCCCTTACTGTTACAGTTGGAGCCATGCTAATTATTCCATCTAGAAAAAAATTGTACGAAAATTTATTAATTCTACACCAATACTATAATTACAATTTAACATGACATAGTTTTGTTAGTTTTGTAAAGAAAATTGTATTATATTTCTTAATTCTCAATTAAAACTATGGCGATCTTGTATGTAATGTAGATCAAACTACTATAATATTAAGAATCGGCTGGATAAAGAAATTAATAGCAATTAAACCAAGAGTGTTTTGTGTTTGAGTTATCTATTGTATGTTGTTATAATCTTCATCTAATAATGTGTTCACATGTAATGAAATCGCGTGAGATTTGAACAGTCTCCACAGAATTTCAAATAAATCGAAGCGTTTCAACAAAAAGTTTGAAACCTATTACCGCTTCAACTCATTTGTTCAATTTCAAATGTTACTTGACAAGTCTGACTTGTGACTTTCATAAAATTATGTATTTTACCCCTACAATTTAATACACAAAACATAATAATACTTATTATATGATTATTTATAAAATTGTTATCTTTTTAAAATGATAACAATATTGAGAACGATGCGGGACTAGAACCCGCGACCTCTTGCGTTCCATGCGTGCGCTCGTCCACTGAGCCAAACGTTCGAGTGACGTAAAGTTTATAAATCTTGTATGCCTTGTTCAACTCTCAGGTGTGGCTTTTGTAGTACAGGATCTACTTTACAGTTGATAACCTGCTCAACTCCAATATTTGCATATTAGGAAATTGACTTGAGATGTCGATCTTTCAAATCTAAACAATTTGTTATTTTTTTAAAGTGATAACCCTCACTTCTGGGATAAATTACACAAATTAAATTTTAAAAACATTTGGCTCATTTGACGTTTGACTTTTGCATTAGTCAGTATAATTTCAGCTGTCAAATGACTATAAAATCAAAGATTAGTGCAGGGCCCAATCCTACTGAAAACCTCGACTAATTGGTGTTCAGTATATATTTCTTCTCTTAGGGCTTATGCGCACTAGGCGGTAACCGTAGATTAGTAGGTAATGCCGCGCGCATCGCGTGACTTTCAAAAACTTCTATTATCAACACAACATGCGCGAACGAAGACTAGCCGCCGACTGACAGACGACCGCAACCGCAACTGCGCAGTGCGCACGAGTGGACTTGCGGCACGCCGCGCGCGGCTGCCACGGCTCCCTTGCTACCGCCAAAACTGGCGGCTCACCGCCAGCCAGTGCGTTCGATCATCGTGGTTCGCATACAAATTAGCACCGTGCGGTAGGCCATACGTCACGCCGCGCTGTGGTAACCGCGTAGTGCGTATGTGACCTTAGAGGAGAGAATGGGTTTTCTTTTGGCTTTCTTGGGGTTCGCAAACTGCGATCTTCATGATGCGTAGAAGCTACGTATATACGTAGGTTTTTAGTAAATGTTAAAATTTGTTGAGTTTTTTTGCTAACTATTTTAATCGCAGACTCAATTAATTAAAAACTGTAGGACATATTTTTTGAAATCTGCTTTGAAAATAGGGCAAGCTAGTGGATCCAAAGTTAAAAAAATTACTACGGTAAGTAATTAAGTGAATATGTTGTGCGGGTCATATACAATTATATAACGTGGCTGAAAAGTGATGCCAAACTTTGATGATGCCATACATTAAAATTTTACATTGAAAAATACACTGTTGAATTTGAATAACTCATGTCTTCAAATGCTACTCAACGATGATATTTTGTAATTTATAAACGTTTAGGTGAAAGGTTTTTTTTTATGTTTTCTATAGTTTATTTTAAAGTAAATAGTAGATAAGTAGGTACACATAATTCAATATTTTTAGCGCAATTACTTGGCAATAATCTGTTAAAGTTTGGCAGCATTTATATAATTACTAAAATTTTAAATAAATATAAAAAAATAATTCCTATATAATTTAAATTATAGCTAGTATTATATTGCATAATCATCTCTAATGTTTAAATTTTAAAATGTATTTCAATTTACATATGTACAATACGTACAAACGGATTACAAATAAAACATAATTACCAGATACTCAAGAAAACTCTAAAAAGTCACATCACAGAATGTAAATAATTAAAAATATCTCTATTATCCAGCATGAAATAACTTGAGGATTGAATGATGACATTTCATTTCATAAATAAGAAACCTGCCTGGTCATAGATTAATCATTAACTGAGTGCCGAATTTAGCGTTCCTTTAACAATTCTCATAGAAAAATGAGGAGCTACTAATTCAGTTGTCAGCGCCATAAAATGTACGATCCCTTTTTGAAATCGATCGCTCTGGGAGGCGACCACCGCTTAGACCGAGACTATCTGTAAACATTATAAAAATTATTTACTCTCAACAATAAACACAATGAACGAATATTATCCATTGCTCGACTTTACATATATCAATTCATTGCAAATGCAATTCTAAATCATACAACTCAAAGTCTGTTTTAAGCATTGATAAAGGGTTGAGTTATACATCGTTTTAAATTTTACGTTTAAGAAACTTATTTGTTGCGCATTGTCTTTAAGGTGTGTTTATTTTTCGTAAGAGATAAGCGTAAAAAGGGAAACTCGTGTGAAACATCTCGTGGGTTTTCAGTTGTTTTTAACAGTAGACTGTTTATAATTCTTGGTAGTTATGAAGTAATTGGGGTTTAGGTGTAGAGACTTTTTTCAATCGACAACAATAAAAGCCCGGGTAAAATAAACAAGTTACTTAGACTAATATTGCATCATACAAATTCACACTTAAGTTAGAAACGCAAATGGGTTGAAAAGCGAAGTGCAATTTATAATTAACTTGATGATATTAATTGTGTGACTTTACTTACGTAAAACTTTGCTGAGTGTAAGCTTAGCATGATCTTTGATTCCGTTTTCATAGACATTTGACCGCTGAAACTATTTTTTTTTTTTTATTTTTTTATTCTGATTAAAACGGTTACAACACCAATTACAATAATCAAGTACCTACATTAAACTATTGTTAGACGCTATTATGCGAGGACTCACAAAGTTGGAGCAGCAACTGCACCAACACCTCAAGTCTATTAGTAAATAGATCACAATCAGGGCGGGCTTCTACGAGGTGATTAAACAATTTCAAGACTCGCGGCACGGGCGCCGCAGTGCGTGCTACCGTGCGACACGCGGGTACCGCCAGCAGACGGTGATTTCTACAACGAATATAATTGTCAGGTGTATACAATCGAATCAGCTCATTATGAATATCAGGGGCATCTATTAAGCCACGGCTAACTTTCACCAAGGTAGTTCCCTGGTCGAGAGCCCGTCTGGTTTCCAGAGTGTTGTATCCGAGGCATCCGACGAGAAACGCCGTCGGGTACAAGTACGGGTAGTAACCTAGTTTCCGCTTATACAGGAAATTATACTGAGATTAAGCTAAGACAGCCCAATGCAAATGTCAAATTCACGTTGTAGAACATTTAGCAAAGCTTTACGTAAGTAAAGTCTAAGAAAAGTCCAAGTACGCTCTTTAGCTCTTAGCCTAAAAATAACACGTTTTGAAAATTGAAAAAATATTTATTTCAGTAACAACAATGGTACAAACATAATAGTGGATGCAATCTTCTATTAAGTAAGGATCACCTGTGCCAGAAGGCCACACTCTTCCATAACTAGTGATCCCAAATTAAGTCTATTATTATCTAATATATAAAATTCTCATGTCGCGGTGTTTGTAGTTAAACTCCTTCGAAACGGCTCGACCGATTCTCATGATATTTTGAGTCGATATTGGGTAGGTCTGAGAATAGGACAAAATCTATTTTTCATCTCCCTAAATGTTAAGGGTGGTCCACGCTTTTTTTATTTTGTTTGATTATAAGTCAGCATTAAAAAATACATACAACATCAAATTTTCACCCATCTACGATCAACAGTTATTTTTGTATCGCGATTTAAATATTGGCAATACAACGTTTGCTGGGTCAGCTAGTATAATATAACAAATGAAAAACCTTATATAAATAGGATGTTTGTGTGTGTGTGAATGTGTGAGTGTTTATGAGGTATTGGAATATTAACAGCAAACAGTAAAATATAAGAGTAGATAAAAACAAAAGTGCTTGCACCTTCCTGTGTACATCTGTCTCAAACACGAATTGTCACTTAACTGCCAGATATCACGTGTTTGACACATGTCCATGGCACGAGACTATCTCAGGAACTACAGCTATCCTCCCAGTAACACGGATATTTATAAATAGGTCAACCACTTACAGTTACATTTTGTATGAGATAAAAGTGCTAAATTTTGGTGCACTTGATATATACTTCTCAGCCCCTTATTCCCATGCATGTATCAACATACGGCCGTTTTCAATAACGTATCTCTAGTTACGGATACATTGCTATCACCGTTTAATGACAAGATCTTATCTTTCCATAGTTATGTCCAATATAGTTAAAGTACAATGCTTTATGTCGATAGGTTATTGAAATTTAAGTAAGCGTAAAAGGATAGATTTGTCTACCTCTAGTAAGTTAAACTAAGGATAGATAGGTTATTGAAAACGGCCGTTAGTGTCTTTGTGTCAGAAGTGTTTTTGTTCATATACGAGAATATCAATCGCTATTAAATTTAGTCTCCTTATTATTTTTTAAAGAAGACAAGCACTACTATATCAGGATGTTGTCTATTTGTTCCAGCTAATATATAAGTAGCCTTATTGAGGCGCGAGGTAGAACTTTGTTTTTTCTTCGCGCCTCTGAGCCCCACTGGTTAAGTGTCTCGACACCAAACGGCACAAAGATGTAAGACTCATTGAAACCAACATATTTGCAACGTAGTAAACGTCTTCAGCAGCAGCCCCTACACCAAATATCGTAACTTGGACATGAGAAGGAGCCAGAGTGTCGACCCAAGTCGCGTCCCACACTAGCGACCTTCCCCGTAACTAAGCCACCAGGGTCATTCCATCAGGACACTTGCCATTGCAGCGGGTAATACCATTTGGCTCTAAAACAGCTGGTATATTAAGAGCAAAAAATGCCCTGCGGCTGACTTCATTAATGCTGGCGTGACGACTGATATGGCCTCCCGATTTTAAACAGGATAGCCCGTGACGCCCAAGAGCGTCTACCTCAACACCACATCTACATTGATATGATAATTTAAATTGACAGACACTTACTGCCTTATTAATAATTAAACGCTTTTCGAAGGTGTAAAGCTACATTAGTTAAAACGTGTTTTAAGCCTATCAAATTCGATAAAATTCCTTATTCATATTCGTTAGATAAATCTCCCATAACTAATACGTCTCTATAGTACGCAATGTTGCCATTTCGTACAAAAAAATGTTTTGGAAGGACATGATTTTAACTAATTCAATGAGGAACTGTCAATTGAAACATACATCTTTCTAATGTCAATGGTTTGTCAGTTGTCAAAATTCGATGTCAAAATATTATCCAACTTTAAAAATCAAAGTTTTGAAGTCTGTTGGTTGTCAATCTATGACGGATATCCAACAACTTTGAGCGGGAAGCTATTTATCACAATATTTAACGAACAGCGGATCGATGTCAGCCATGTTTTTTTGCGTTCGAGTGCTTAAAATAGGTTTATAGAAGGATCCTATCTACTATAAGTCATGTCAGCTTTATCGAAGAGATAATGAGCGTTTTAGCTGCGATTATTAATACCATTTTTTAACAAGCGCATATTAGCGATGTTTTAAATCTCCGCGAAGTCATTATGAATAAGACAGCAAAAGTTTTACAAAGCGTAGAAAAAGGTACCAATATATACTGAAGTATAAGGCTAATCTTAACTTACTTACCTACAAACAACTATTGTTAAGAGTTGGTAAATAGTAAAATGTAATACTTTGAACTTTATATCTGTCGTTCTTATCAAATCAATCAGGTCAAAAAATTACATTCTTATACTTCGGAAAGGATTGAGAAGAAGTGGCGAGAAACTCATTGCCACACTTAATCAATATTTATAGATTCAACATTTCACAAATTATTGTTATTACAATTTATGAGAAGCGTTGTAACAAAAATATTCAACAGTCTTAACTTACTTGAGTAAGTTAAAAAAATGAAAATTAAATAAAAAAAAAACGGCCCAGTGCGTTTCATGAGATACAGCCTGGTGACTGACGGACAATCATCAATCAATAGAAAAGTAGAGGTACTATGAGAGCACCATATAACCATTATAAAAATATTTATTAAATAATGAAATGAAATGAAAAAAAAAATAAGTAAACTTATAAAAGCATTTGTAAGTAGTCATAAAATTTAAAAAAAAAACAAATCCGCAAAAAAGTTATAAAGTAAATTACGTAAATAGTTAAAAATAGTTTAGTAGTGGATGCTACGGGGGTCGCAAAGACTAGCGATATACAAGGAACCCCTTGCCTAATGGCATATGTAACTATAAATATATTAATGTTAAAATTAACAACATTTTATTTCGGTCTGAAGGGCAACGTAGATAGGCAAATGAGACTTAACATCTTATGTCTCAAGGTGACGAGCACAGTTGCCGCTCGGAATTTTTGGGTTTTTCAAGAATCGTGAGCGGCACTGCACTGTAATGGGCAGGGCGTATCAATTATCATCAGCTGAATGTCCTTTCACCTCATCTCTTATTTTTATAGAAAAATGGAACCCTGGGTTCCTGATGACAAGGTCAATCAGCACAAGTAGCGCCCGTTCACGACATGACGCATGGACAAGCCATTTTTGGACCTGAATTAATAATTGATTTAACTCTGCAGTTAACCTCTTATGGAAATATTTGTGGATCATTTTAGGTACTTATATGTAACTTGGAACGAAACAGTTGATAATATAAATATCGAAAGTTTGACGGCTAAAATTACAATCAAGCCTTAAGTAAAAGTATGAGACTTATGTGATCGCGTTGATGTCTTTTGCTTTGCGGAAAACTCGACCATACATTGACATTGATGTATTTAAAATGATACACTTATGGATTTTTTAAAATATGTTAAAAACCTTATGTATTCTACTTTGTATCACACGATTTACAGATTTACAATGAACATAAGTATTTAGTTAACCACTTGGTTAATATATTATAAATAAACAATAATTGTTATAACAATGACTTTGTTGATTGATGCGCGTTGTTTCGAGTTGCTAGGTGCACGTGTTGTGACTCGTATTCGCTTTCAACTTACGTCCGACGATCTGATTGGCTGACGCTGCCCCTCCCACTTGCGCAAACGCAGCCGCCCGCGATGCAATATTGCCCTTCAATCGGATGCTCCTCGATAACAAATGTAGCATATTACTGAAAATTTGAAAATTGATAATAAGATAATAAGTCGATTAATTTGTACTTCTAATAAAGTTAAGTAACAGCTGTCCTTTAGATATTTTTTTTAATAATTAAATAGACTTAGGTAAATATTGTGTGTGTTATATTTAAAGCATTTTAGTATTACATTTTTATGCCCATTTCAGAAACTCGAATATTTTTTAAAGGATTATGGCCTATTCACATATTCCTTGAAATTGTATGACTTCTTAGAGTTTGTAGTACCTAAGTACAACAATGCAGTTTATTGCACTATTGTGCATACTAGACTCCTGTACATTATGACGTCTCCATTGTATGATAGGGTCGCATGAGGTTAATATTTTTACTGACTGTACTATTGTTCACTAACTATATACAATTTCTTAGTAGAATCAACCTTACTTGAAGTAACTTGTAAATATATTATTAACCGTGAGTAGATATTATTTACTTGTCTACTATAATATTATCAATGACAATAATGATAATATGCTTATAATACAAAATTGTTACAATTATAAAACTTAAAAGGAATAAAGGACTTTTCAGGGGGACCGTGCTCTGGAAAAGTCACGAATCGCCGAGTTGCTTTATGTAACGAAATGTTGTATTTAAATGAGTAATACTTGCGTTAATCAAAGAAAATATAATTACAAAACTGTTTCATCAAGTTTTAAAATGCTTACCGTTACCTATCAGAAATGTCGCCTTGTGTAGGTTTAATTAAAGCTAAGGATATAGGTTCTTATTATTCCTAATTAACATCAGTCCATGCAAGCAAAGATGAGGATGGAAGCTAGCATAATTGATATTTAAGTACTATGGAATTGTTGCAAAAAGTTTTTAATAAAATTGCACAAAGTATTAATAATTAATGCGTTATAATAGGTTTTGAGCTGTTTGAAGTTTACTAAAGTATTAATTAGGAGATAATCCCAAAAAGCTGTTAAATAATCAATTTAGACAGCAAATTAAAGATGAAAGGCAACATTAGTGCAAACAAAAGGCTCGTCATAATCCAATCGTATTATCTAACCGAATTGCATAACCCAATGACCCAAACGTAAATAAAAAAGTGTGAGATATCGGGCGTTGGGGCACAGAGGCAGGTAAAACCTCCCACCTCTACGACTCCGCCTTGGGACTCGAGACGAGCGATCGAGAGTAGTCGCTTCGCAGACCGTGCCGTGTTACGATCTAGCGCGCTCATGTAAAACCACGGGTCCGCCCATCGCAGAATGAAGTGTCTGTGCATTATTGTGCTGTTTCTGTGTTTGAGGTGCGAAGCAGCTGGCAACAAGCCCAGGAGAGGCCGCGGCAGTATGTGGTGGTGAGTACTGGCAACCCCGTCTGCAACTTTGACGTGCAGATGTCACTGTCAAACATTGACCAAGCTTTTTTATTTACAAAATATCTTAATAGTATTTAATGATTGGCGTAAATTATAAATAAAACGCGTGTTTGAATAAATTAATAAAGATCTCTTGAATTAAGTGACGGGTCACAATAATGTCAGTGCCTCGTTTTAAATGACTTTAAGTACCTAATCTTAATGTGGCGCAATGAATGACTAAAGGTTACAATAGATTGTATTATTATGATTTAAAGTTTGAAGTAAGATCATAATGTGTCACTTACTTACTAGATAATTATAAGAAATAAGTGTTACTGATAACTTTACATAATAGAATGTCTTGTTTACTTAACAGACAATTACACAGTTTTGTTATTAGTATATAAGACTCGTGTCTTTAATGAAGTCGATACCGCTTAAGGTTTTATTTAATGCTCGATAAATTGAACATGTTCAAACATGTCGTTATTTAAGGTTATGTAATATGTAATGGGGCTTTTGATTGATAATATAACTATTTTTTTAACTTCAAGTGGGAGTCATACAAATTGAGGTCGTTATTAGTGTTATTGAATTTGTGAATCACTCTATCGCCTCAAAGCTGTTGCAACGATCACATCACCTACCATCAAGTGAATGCTATTCTATAACTATAGTTATATGATATTTTATTTTGAAAGGGCATAGTAATGACGTTGCTATGACATAGTTGAATCATATAACATTAAAATAAAATACGCCTCTTTCATAATCCAGTTAGCTTACTTACAATTTTTTTTTATAAATCGTACAATTAGTTATATATGTATTTGTTACTATTCAGTCTACCAAACTGTTATTTTATCTTAATGACACAGTAAGTGAAAGTATTAAGTATATGACATCCAGACTGACAGTTCGTCTGTAGTTTGATGGACGCATGCGCCTTAGTTTTATTTAGATTGACTATCACTGTCTCCTTATACGCAGTTGCCCAATCCAAGCCATAGAGCTACAACGCATCACAAAAGCATAATACTTAATATTTAATCTAATAAAATATATTTTTTAAGGGACCCGTTTTTAAAACCCGTGTTTTATCTGATATTTAATCCTAAATACCTTAAAGTAACAATGTCGGCCTTAAAAATAAACTTGGTATATAGTTATACCAGAGAATAAATCAAGAATATGCAAAATGTTAATAAATAGACATTTTGCTTATGATTGGTTTATTCGCACGTATAATGTTAAAACATCAAAGTTATCACTGTATTGAATTTCCAATGATCGCACTAAAGTTACTTTTTTTTATAGATTAAACATTTATTTTACGGGCACACAAATATATATATATAAAAATAAGTAGATAATGTTTAATTCTTTCTTTCTACGAGTCAAGTTTATATACCTAATTCTATTACATAATTGTTATTTAAATAAAAAATAGCTATTCGTAGCTATGTCATATAATCTTAAATATTTAATAAATTCACGTGTCACGTTATCAGTTGCTATATACTCCTCCGAAACAGTTTGACCGATTTTAATGAAATTTTATATGTAGTTAGGTCTGAGAATCGGTGAGCTATTTCTTATACCCGATTTTTTATAAATTTAATATGGCTATACCACGTTTGTCGGGTCAGCTAGTAAATATACTACATACCCTGCTTTTATCTACCGGGTTTGAATCCGGTTACCTAATTAAAATATTTGTATGATGAAAAAGAATATTTTTTTTCGTGTCTTGGATGTTTTTATGTATATATATTATTTCAATTCTAATAAATATATAGTTGTCTAACATCCAGTCTAAAGGCTATGTTAAGTTTGGGGCTAGGCAATGTGTGTATAATATTCGAGAAAATGTGCCTTTTAGGCCAACATATAAATCAAATTAAAATCACTTAATTCATTTAGGTCAAGGTAATGTATCACTTATGAATTTTGAAAGTTATACATTTTACCATTTACCACTACTGCGGAAAGAGAAGAACTTTATTGAGAAGAAGTGGCACTAAACTTATTGCGATTCTTAAATCATCATTAACAGCTTCATAGTTTTACAAATTATAATAAAAAACACAAAAATACTAGGAAGGTAAGTTAAACAAATTAATGTCAATCAACCGCAGACAATGTATTGTATAAATCTTGATTTGACTCTTAAGGGGAATTATTTGTTTAATTATAAATAACTCGAAAGCTGAATCGCAATAAGTGTCATCTGTCTTTAAACGCAGTGTAAAGTTACTCCAAGTTTAATACCTTCTTTCTTTATATTATTATTACTATAGAGTTACATGACAGGGAGAAATAATTTTAAACTTGGAGTAAGTTTTCATTGGATTTATTAATAACACAGTTTGTGTAACTTATCATATAAACATGCCGACGGCTTTTACGGAAGCTCCTGGTCTATCCTATAGGTAAATATAGACGTTATCTAACATTAATTACATCATATCCTGTTACTAAAGCAAAACAAGTGCAAAATATTAAAAGGTACAGGGCATTAAAACCCTCTATTTACGATTAATAAAGTTAACAACGCCATAAAACCAAATTGATCACCGACTTTAACGTTTTACATAAAATTAATGATTATTTTATTATCACTATAGTTGCGCAAAATTAAGACTAACAATTACACTTTATTATGTATTAATTACTATCGAATAAAAGAGTATCTTTGTTGAAATTGATTTAAAAGTTATAACGTAAAATAACATTAAAGGTATTTTATTTTAAAATCATTTTTACTTACTGCAAATTGGTTAACTTTATTTGTTTAATTTTTTCAACGAAGTAAGAAACGATTTTGACATACGGCCGTTCCTAATATTCAGTCTATCTCTTACTTGAGATAAAAATCCTAACTATCGTTGACTTTTCTGTCCCAATAAATTTATCGACGGTAACTCACCTTATCCGTACACGCTACCTGTCAATGGGACGACGTATAGCTTACAAACGATAGAAGTTTGTATGGAAATTGCAATTCACGAGTCCCAATATAAGGCGATAAGAATGATTTATCGGGTATATTGGGACAGCTTCAGATTATTGACAGCTAATTACTGACAGTAGAAGGTACTAATTTATCTCTATCTGTAGATAGTATATTGGGAACGGCCGATAAACAATTGTTAATCATTGATATGTTTATTTGAAAGACAGTATACTGGTGTATAAATAATCAAATCTTGCGAAAGAGATGAACATGTCTAACGGAGATACAGTAAGGTAGAAAAGGAAAGCGAATATATTGTATTTGAATCAGTCAGCCACGCATTATCTCCTTAGTAGACCTCTAGCTAATGTACCTACAAATTGACAAATACATTATGTCAGGTCGTCTATACGCTAATATGTTCTAAGCCTATGGTTTATATTATAGAATAATTGATAGGTTTTACCATGAAAATGTTGAAGATATAACCGTCCGACGGCTTTTATACATCATCCGTCACTTTCCGTCGGTCTTAAGATCACTTACTTTATAGTTCATACTCATACTCGTAGCATGACTGTAACTATATAATATACTAGTTGTAGTCCGCGATGTCACCCGTGTGGACGCTATAAAGTAGGAAAAAAAGCTTTTTTTTAAAGGAAAATAAGGGACGGGACGAGCAGGACGTTTAGTTGATGGTGACTGATATGCCTTGGCCATTACAATGCAGTGCCACACAGGATTCTATATACATATATAGTAATGCTTAACACAACACTGGTGTTGTTCTTACAGCGGCAAACAATCCTTAATCTAAGCGTTTAACAAACAAAATTTTATATTATTTAATGACAGTATATAAATTTGAACATGAACCGTCTATTAATTTCAATTCTATTGTAAATTCTTATCTCTCACTATCAACATTATCCCTGTATCTCATTACAAACAGTAGCGCGTGTCTCTCACTACACAAACAAACTTCTGTTATAAAGTTTTATTTATAAAAGTGCTAGAAAGAATAAAAAGTTTGTAAAATCCAAAATTATATTTTTAACCATTTTCCACAATATTCTAAGGTGCGGTAAAAAATGCTGTAATAAATTGTATAGATAGATACAAAAAGATACAAAGTTATATATATATTTTTTTTTTAATAATAATTAAGCGACGCTGAACGCTTAGGTATATTAATTGAGACAATCCGCAGTGTATTCCTTACTTACGGCCGTTCCTAATATCTCCGGTTGTGGCCTACTTGAGATAAAAATCGTAACTATCGTTGACTTTTCTGTCCCAATAAACTTATCGACGGTAAGTCACGTTATCCGTACAGACAGCGTGTACAGATAACGTCAGTGGGAGGACGTATAACTTACCAGCGATAGAAGTTTGTATAGAAATTGCAATTCACGCGTCCCAATATAAGGCGATAAGAATGATTTATCGGGTATATTGGGACAGCTTCAGATTATTGAGAGCTAATTACTGACAGTAGAAGGTAGTAATTAATCTCTATCTGTAGATAGTATATTGGGAACGGCCGATAGATAGTTAATAAAATGATATTATATTCCAGTACCATAACATTTTCTACCGATTTCCCTGCCACATACACCGATCTATAAACACAGACACACGGACATCCAGAACAGACAATTACTATTTTATTATTTACTATGTAAAACTGAATAATTGGTATTGAAATAATTATTATGTATCTAACTGATTATTCGACTTGATATAAGTGCCTATAAGTGGGATATAAATAAAAAAAAAACAATTTCAGTTTCATGATAACTGCTTTCTTTGACATGGCGAGAGTAGGGGTAGAGGGAATGAATTCCCCATCGGAAAATCATGAAACCGCTGCATGAGAACCAAATTTACTGATCTGTTATTCGCATAGAAATCTTAATATGAAAGTTGTAGAAATATCGTGAGTACTAATGCAGGACAACTGTATTCTATACATCTATACAGGGCGTCACATGGAGGGAAAGTGGGAGGCTCCTTTGCACCGGATGCCGGCTAGATGATGGGTACCACAACGGCGCCTTTTTCTGCCGTGTTGCAGTAATGTGTAAGCATTACCATGTTTCGGTATGAAGGGCGCCGTAGCTAGTTAAATTACTGGGCAATTAAGACTTGACATCTTATGTCCCAAGGTGACGAGCGCAGTTGTTGTGCCGCTCAGAATTTTTGGGTTTTTCTATAATCTTGAGCGGCACTGCATTGTAATGGGCAGGGTGTATCAGTTACCATCGGCTTATCTTCCTGATCGTCTCGTCCCTTAATTTCATTAAAAAAAAGTACCTTAAATATTGCAGATGTAACATTTTACAGAAAAAAGTCTTTAATTCAAAAACACTTTAAACTGCATTCATAGATTTTAAAATAACTGCCTTATTGAACCGATAATGTCAGTATTTCGTTTTTTTGTAAACAAAATTTTACATCAGATGTTGAAACTTGAAAATCCATGGTCTGCCTTGGTCGGTCTTGCATAGTAAGATATAGTTACTGTAGTACACCATATGTACGCGTTATTCCAAGTCCGCCGTTCCAATTAATACTAAATCACTACTAACTCGTTGGTGGTCTATAAGTCACCAACGATGCAACATGTTTAGAGCAGCTATATTTCTTATTTTTTTTTTATGGAATAGGAGGACAAACGGGCGTACCGGACATCTGGTGTTAAGTGATCACCGCCGCCCACATTCCCTTGCAACACCAGAGGAATCACAAGAGCGCTGCCGGCCTTTAAGGAAGGTGTACGCGCTTTTTTTGAAGGTACCCCTGTCGTATCGTCCCGGAAACACCGCACAACGAAGCTCATTCCACAGTATTGTAGTACGAGGGAGAAAGCTCCTTGAAAACCGCACTGTGGAGGACCGTCACACATCATTATTATATTATTATTAAGATTTCTATAATAATTTGCCACGTCTTGCTATGTATCCCATGCGTTTCTTCTCCGCAACTCAATCAACAATTCATACAAGCTCTCTTATTCTTGGAAGACTTACCCTGGGCTCTTTTCAAAATCAAGTTCAAACCAACACTAATAAATGTCAAAGATGCGTGTTTTACCATTTATCACTCAGAAAAGTTGAGCCTTGATGAGAAGAAGTGGCAAAAAACTCATGTCCACTGTTTTAAACCAATATTTACAGAACTTAATTTTGTGAATTTAAAAAAAGTAAATAAATCATGAAAATAGGTAGCAAGTTCAATAAATGCATGAAGTTATTTTTTTGAAGAAGAAGTCATAGTTTTTGACGTTCAATAACTGGTTTTAAATCCTATTTCGAATAAAAATATTTGAATTTGAATCCGCTGTAAAAATGTAAAGGTATTTTATGAAACAGAAAAGTATGCGGGCATTTTTAAAGAATTTAATGAATAAATCAAAAGAAATATATCTTATAACATAAAATGTTATATAACCAACATACAAATAATAGTTCCCTATGATAAGATTGACCAGCCACCACAAGCGCTTTCAGATCAGTACATCCCCGATCCGACAATGGAGTCCATACATGTGTATGTATGTATTTGGTTAACTTGACCTCACCTACCTATTTAATGAATCTAAATTGATTTAAAAAAAACATCTTCATTCATTTAGGTCAGAGAAATAACACTTATGAATATCAAAAGTTGTACATTTTACCTTTTACAACCACTTTGGAAATAGTTATAGAAACAAGAAATAATCTATGTGAAGCGATGCAACGAAAATTCTCAAACATGTCTTACACGAGTTCTTAAGTTAAAAAGTATATATAAAATAATTGAAAAAAGGGTAAGTGTAAATAATTGATATAAGAGTGTCAATAAATAATACTTTATTTAATGTAATGTAATTTTATCTTTTACAAAAAATGCTCAGGATTTTCTTAATTTTATCTATATTTATTTGAAATGAATTTTCTAAATAGTGTAATAAAGTGTTTCCTTCATTATAACTTAATTAAGTACTTACTATATCTTCTTAAACTCCACTTTAGTCTTTTTCTCTTACTCACCTTAACATCCCTGAAGATATAAAAATGGTTAAAATACAATTGATGAAATTATTTTCATCTGAATGTCATTATAACTGGGCAAAAATAGATTGACAAGACCACGTGACCAGTTTTATGTTCTTAACTCAATTTCGACATGTTTGTGGTTTGGAACGTTTTTCTGGAATAATGTCCAATTGTACTAATGTATATATTTTACCATGAAGTTACATGGATCCAAAAAAAATTATTTATTATTAAAATTTCTAACCAAAACAACCTCACCAAAATTTCTAAACACCCTGAATTGGCCTGTAATTGAAATAAATAACCGTAACAAAACGAAAATCTTTTATAATATTAAAATTTCAGAAATAAAAAAACCGATGCAAAAACATTGGCTTCAGAGGAATATGGAAAGGAAATATGGAATTCAAGTACACCAAGTTAAATTACTATGAACATCATTATAAGTGTGAAGATACCAGATAAGACTTGACCACTCAACTTTGATACACTTTACTTCAAATTTTGTTTGTGAATGTTGAGAAATATTACAAGTTCCGAGACCTTTGAACGCTGGTGGCTTTGTCTCGATATTTTGACACCTCGTAAGGCAACAAATTAAATCATAAAATCCTTATGTGTATTTAGTTTGCGTGCATTGAATCGCAAATTTGTTGATTGTTTTTATCATACGCACACGGGAATTTGAACACTATTTACTTTTGACAAGTCAAAACATTTGTTTTATTTTCAAACGGCTACAAATGAAAATTATTATTTTTTTAATAAAACTTAATATGTTATGTTCAGTCAAGAATCCTGAGCATCACTGTATTATAATGGAGCACGTTTGGAAACTAGAAGAATTTGCTCTATTCAATACCTTTTCTTCTAAAAAAAAATCAACAACTGTTGTTTATTTTATTCAGTTATATTTAGTCAAATACCTAGTCCCTACCCGCCGTACTATAAATCATCAGCGCGTGCACTCATCTCTCATGACCGTTCTGCGTTTTTATTGATAAGTACAAACTATTCTACATTATTTTTTGTAGTCTACGTTAGTTATCAATAAGTGATGCCCAACATGCATCACGCGTCTGTCCTCAATGCATTCTAAACCGTGAGTAACGAGTGATTGACAATTATATCTCTCCCCCAGTTGCTAAAATCAAGCAACCTACTACAGGTATGCTAAGAAAAGAAAACTTTAGTATTTTATTACCTTGTCGGCCCAGCAAGCTGGTCTGCGGCCAATATATCTTCACCATTCCAATATCTTAACAAATTGGGCCTAATGATCTAAAATTTAAATAAAAAAAGTTTACAGTACCGCTGTTTGAAATTTGAACGTCTCGATTGTGTTTTCTATATTTGAATTCAAATGTACGTTTAGTCGACGCCTTTTAAGATCGGCGACGCTCATCCATAAACAATAAAGTTGAAAACATTAATTAAAACCTATCAAATTGTATATGTCATTCATTTGCCAACAGTTCTAAATGTTGCTACCACTGATAAACCAGTTAAATAATCCAATTTGTATATTATCTAAACGGAAAGTTGTAATGAATTCTAAACGTAAATGTATCATAAACCAAAGAGAAACTTTAATTACTCGAAACAGGTCCGGCCAAAGAAAATATTTGTTATTTTGACACATTCACACACCCTTTATCGCTGGGCAAACATAACGTTTGTTCGTGAAAGGCATTCATATTTTTTTCTCGACAATTTCGTCTCCTTTATTTGATTTCCTACCAATGTGACAAGTGTGCAGGGGACTGGACGCACGGATGGATAAATATGAATCCTTCGCTTTGTTTTAGCTCACACAAACGTTCATGTTGGAGGAACGTGCTTTATGTCTTTGTCCATTTGAAAAATTTAACCTTTCAAAATATTAAAAACTGCATGATAATGTCACCTTGCTTACTCGACTCTCAGACTTCCTTTTCGGTGCATCATTCATAAAATGACCAAATATGCATCGATATTTGGTCATATTAGGAATCCTAGTACGTGGTAGTCATCTTCGAATCACTTTGAGTGAGTATCTTATGAAAATTTATTGAATTAGGCGTTACTTTGCGGAAATCCATAATTATACAAATGATTAAAGTTTTCTTTGTCTGACTGATTTTGGCGAGACAACACGTCCTGAGGATGCCTCGTGTAGAGGCGAAACACGTGTCGAATTGTTTTAAAAACAAATGTTGGCGGAATTAACACTAAAGAAAACTTAAATCATTTGTATGAGTATCTTATCTCATTTTGTACTTAACGGACTTTCTCGTAGCATTATAGCTTTAAAAAACAAAAGCATAACCCGGTCACATATTCTCGGAGGAAATGGGTAAAGTCTACTAATGCTTATATTGACGTTACACTCGACTACAAAGAAAGATAAATAGAGAAGTAATACGATTTACAGCGTACCGTGAGAGGACTGAGTTTTTGTGAGAACAACCTGTATTAGTTGTATGGTTGTATAAATCTATGTGTCATCAGGGCGCAATCCATTGCGGGTTCAGCAAAGTACGTCGAATAGATGAGAGTGGATTGCGAGAATTGTACGAGGGGTATTTGGAAGTGCTGTTTCGCAGTTGTTGTGTGTATAGGCATTGAGCCGCAGCCGAAGGCAGTAGATGTAGATCGTCCTGTCCCGCGCTTGTTTGCCCGCTGGGCCCTTGAGAATTAATGCGTGGAGCAAATATTTATCTAAACGTCTGCGGATTGACAGTTCGGCCCTGGACTGTTTGTTGTCCTTACCTAACCAAATGAGCATTTCATTTCGAGATGCACTCATTGCCTTAAGTGGCGTTTTCAATTGTTTGTATTGTCCTCTCCGCAAGTTTTTTCCTGAGAGGTGTCGTTTTTGCATTGTTTTACGAGCTTTTGCTACCACAGCAGACTCTTGCAACTGGATATTTTTTACAAGATCGTGTCTTTTAAGGTTAGGTTTTGTGTAGTTAGATGAATAGGTAGGTATGGAGTGAGATAATATTTACTTAAATAAAATAATTAAAATTTGTTTGATAGATTGAATATTATAATATGATATAATTACCATTTACCAACGAATATATAATACATATTTTTTGTTGTTTTTTTTATTTAGGAAATATATATTTTTTAATCTTTATTGACATAAAATCAATAAATTGCTTTTCAACGTCAATCACTAAAAGTTCAATTTAAATATGTATATGAATATTTGTTCATTACATTTAAATTATTATGGATTTTATTAGAATAACGCCAAATTCCATAAATTTTAATAGTCCTAACGGCAATTTTAGAATACTTTTAATAATTTTAGCTATTCGTTGCCCTGACAGACACCTAGACGTAAAAAAATATGCAGTGTCCCTTCAGTTATCATTTTACCCTCAGTAATTTTAAAGTTAAGAATTGTTAAATATAGTATCTTTTTTTACAGGGGTATAGCTAAAGCTGGTGAACCAAACACACTCTCACCGCTGTCACCAGGAGTACTGTACATGGATCCAGCAGTTCACGCGACATTGAGGCGGAAGCAGCGGCGACTGGCACGAGAGAACCCAGGAGTACTGGCAGCTGTGGCCAAGGGAGCTAGCATGGCAGTTAACGAATGCCAGCACCAGTTCAAGCATAGAAGATGGAACTGTTCCACGAGAAATTTCTTACGAGGAAAGAATTTATTCGGGAAAATTGTTGACAGAGGTACCTATCCATCTATATTCTAGATAAATATAGTTTCGTTATAAATAACGAGTGGCCGCGTAATTTCTCAGCGTTAATATCGTTCTTGTGGCAATCTTAATAGTATTTAGTTTTAATTTAAGCTAAAATTAAATGTCCAATATAAAGAAGTCTACTTATTTTTCATGGTTAGCCGCTTCTTGATAGCTTGGAATGTCGAACATTGAAATAATTAAAAAAAGGTGGACGATGCAATTTTTTACACCTACTCATATTGAATCGATCACCAACCGAATGGATTTCCCTTAGAAATCAGACAATATTTAAGACCTAGATACATAATTTAAATTCAATTAAAACCTCATCATCAAAATAAGGTATTCTTTATAATGTACTTACTCCCATTAAAAATCTCAATAATCTACATAAGATCTGTAATACTTTCATTTGCCTAAATATATCTGTATATAAATCATGTAATGCTATTACAAAAAACAGTCAGTGAGACAAACATTATTAATAACATGCACACATTGTTGACTTACCTACCTACTGCAGTGCACATTATCCTAATAAACATAAAACGTTGTTATAATATGGACTTAATTAAGAATAAATTATGATAAAAACTGACAAGGTAATGGCCAGACCCCGATTATCCCTCGCAAATATTAAACAAAACAAGAAATATACTTAAATAGTGAATATAACACGCGATCTTCGTCTTAATTTCGTTCTCACAAGAAAAAACAACAAAACGCTTAAAAAAGGAAAAGTCTTAAGTATCAAGACACTAAAGGAACAGATTATGAGGTATTGAGACGTTTAAGTGAAGTAATCTCTTAAAAAACTTCATCAATTCTCTTTTGAATGCAGAATTAGTGTTTAAAAAATTGTATACAAAATGCTGTCCTGACTGTAATCCCACTAACAAAGAGAGGCTACAAATTAAGTGATATCTTTAGTTGGCAACCCTTTTTAAAGATGTTATCTGGACTCAGTGCGGGGGTAGCGATCGGGGGCATATTATAAAGGGAACATCAAGATAAAACCTCCCAGATCAATTACATGGGACCGAGTGACGTTCGAAATCCCGTTTGTCGATATCTTTTTATTTTGAACGTTAACGAATTCATTCGAATGCCTTCCGATAAGTCTCGTAAAGATGAGATAGATCGTTAATGTCATCAACATAGCTTTTAATTATTAAATTACATTTAAGTTATTAAAATATAACTCGGAACACCAGATTTTAATAATAACAGATAATTCAATAATAATATAGATATCAAAGTAATTGCAGTAGAAATCAACTGCATAAAAGGAATGGTATTCATCCAAAATATTATTTATTTATAAATTACAAGAGAAAGTCACAAGTATGATATTTTATATGGATAATGTTGTAATGGGTATGTTATAATAAAAAGGCGAGATTAAATTCATAAAAGGTGCACTTACGAAAATTAAAATGTTAACAAGCCAACAGTTTTAAGCTGCACTGATGCAGTGAATACCTTAATGCATCGTAATACGAACTATATTGGGCCCATTGCCGTGTTTGATAATAGCAAAAGTAAATTTGTAGTTCGCATCAGGACTGCCCTATCTTCGGTGTCCAATTTCGATGCTTTGTACGCGATATGCCTTATTATGAGCTTGCGAACATCTGGTCCCTCCAACAAGTATTATTTGCCAATAGCAAAAAAAAGCTAGTATTGTAAATGAAATCTGTCTCGATCTTATTGTTAATCATGTCAAATATTTGAAACCAAAACAAATGTGAGTTGAATGAACGTGTTTTAGAAATAGATCATGTAATATAGAAACAAATTAATAACCAGACTTAGATCGAAGTTTATCCGAAGCATTACGAGTTATCGTAAGAATTAAGAGCTTTCGATTTTGTATCTGTGTCTAATTCGATCTCATTTCGGAACGATATCTGGATGCAAGAAAACCAGGCTCAGGTTATTGAACTTCTTTGGTTCCTGTTAATGAAATGCACAAACATTTTGTTTAAATGATGTTTCTATTAACTCACACGGTGAGCACTTTAAACGGGAGAGACATTGCATCTGTGTTATCATAAAGTTAAAAGCTTTTAAATTGATTCAATTACGATGTTATACCTTAATAATGCACCAAATTAATCGCAAATTATTAATCACGAAGTCCCTGATTATATTCTGTATAAAATAACCCAGACGCAAGACTTCCTGTGATATTTATAATAAACCTAGTAAGAATAAAGTTACATGATAAACAAAGCTCAAGTATTGGTTTAATATCAAAACAGATCGAATATAATAATTAAGAGAATATTACGTACAAACAGCAATATTTACACAACATTAATATTCTATCGTTCCAATAGAAAAAACAAGACGAAATGATCGCTGGAGGCAAATAAAGACCTGTTAACATATGAATGTAAATCATAAAGAATAATTTCGGACCCAAAACGATTACTTATGTAAGTAGAGTAATGTAAATTTGTAAGACAGAACCAATTAAAATGATAAAATTCATTAATTCAAGACCAGCAATTACTCGGTTAGCTAGTCTTTTTTTATTAGCCCAAACGGTTGAATAAATTTATTACATCTCTGCCAATCACAAATTGAATCGCCTAGAGCACTTAAATATTGACCGAGTTAAAACAAATGTTTATGAATGATAAGTATTAATGCGAGTATGATTTTTATAAATTAATAGCAGATAAAGAAACAGTCGGACCACCGTCATGATAATTTAATTCTATAAAGAGAGCAAAAGCCGATACAAAATTTATGTTATATGCGTGTGTATTTAGAGTATATTGCTTTATAAAGGGCAGCCAAGGCGGCCGATCACGCTCGCGCACATAACGGCTGCTTGCAAATATCCAGCGATAAACTTTTGAATGCGTTGCAATTATGTTCATTCGAGAAAATCATAAATGAAGAACCGATCGCAGTGGGAACTCCTCCCAACGGTTCTCATTAAAACATCGTAAATGTGTCACTGAATTTGTTATGTCCATCGAGGTCCAGCATTCTGAATAGGGTCTTCCTGCTATAATTACTGTTCGGAAATACAAAGAACCCCCAGAAGGAACAGCAATGATTACTAATATACATGTCGACACGCCATTGATGACTTGACGCGACATTCTCATTTCATTGTGGTGTCAACCTCAAGGATAGCATTAACACAAATGATGACAACGGTACAATAGCAAAGGTTTTATGCGACGGGTCATTGTTGACAGAATAGAGAAATATATCGGTCCGAGATCCCGCGGCGAGGCCTCATGCTGGGTGGTTTAGCGACTCAACTGTAATCGTAATAGGTGAACGGAAGCTACATGTTTACACCTATGTATTGATTGAAGATAAACCCAGTAAGATTCTAATAAATGTTCGCCATACTTGATTATTTGGATCCGTGCACCTCTAAGATACAATTGCCGTGGGCGGAATCAACGTATAAAGCCCAAAATAAAAGATACAAAATCTCTCGACGAAATATTTAATGCTCAATTAGATAAGCATTTAGGGTTTTGCCGTTTTGTATTTTTTTTGATATTGCGGTCGATTGATAAATGTATGGATGACGTAAATTAAGTCGTACCTTCCTTACCAATTTCAATTTATTCGATTGTACCAAACTATTAAGACTTAATGAGCTGTCATAAATATGTTTCAAATCAAATAATTATTCTCGGTGTTTCTTCAACAGTTTGAAAACAAATGCCTTTGTTCGTCGTCTGAATGGGCTCAGAAGTGTTACTGGTAGCCTGTAGTAGCTCAAGTGCATTGTGCCACTCACAATGAGTGATATATGGCCTACGAACTTTTGTCGTCGAGATGCCTCCGGTGGGGCCGTTCAATACTAAATTATCACCCTTAGATAGCATAACGAAAATGAATTATTGACTTTTATTACTTCATTCAAGACTTCTAAAAGTAGCTTCAGTCATTGTTCATGTAAATGTCAGCTTAAATGAGATTGATTGTTTTGAAGTTATATTGAAGACATAATTATTAGTCGCTAATAATGAAATAAACAATGATGATATAGAAAAAACAAAACAGATGAACGAATTCATTGCCAGAGGTGTCTCGATCGGCAAATCTTCGTATTAATAGCTCAGGAGGTGATTTATGATTGTTTTGAGTAATTACAGCTCATCAAATTTGAATAATGCGACCGCTATAAATAATAAGCTACAAGAAGCGACGCGCGAAACCGTCATAAGTCAATCTTTCCAATTAATCTTTCCAAAACACTTCACACCGATGACTTAATGCGTCCAGGAATATTTAATTAGTGCGTTAATTCCGAATTATTTTATAGTCCATTCTGTGTCCAGGTGTTTGCATGTCAACGGCGATTAACTTTTATTTTACGGAACTTTTCATCTGCTGTTGCATTAACGAGTTTTTGAGTTTAATAAAACATTTAACGCTTTAAAAGTTAATCGGATGAGGCGCAATAAGTTGGACAAAATAATACAACTGACATAATAACTTCTGCATTAAAAATAACGCTGTTATTTTGTAATATAGGATAAATTAGAATTTAAAAGTCTACAACAGTATAATGAATAATAATAGATATTTAAAGTTTTAATATAAACAGTTTACAAACAGCTTATGTCAGATTAGGCCTGTTTGTGCAGTTAATTAGGACCATAGATGGCATTTACATATAATTTAATACCGTGACAAATATGGCCTCTCCGGCAAAGCCTTCTTACATCTGTCATAATTTTTCTACGTCGCGATTTATTTGCAAAATGCGACAATCGGCTTTTGTTATGAGAAATCGATGGTCGCGGTCTCGAGCGAAATAAATTATAGAATTATTTATAGTATTATTAATAACAATTCGCCTTCTATTACATCAAGTTTAAGTTTATCTCCGTGAATCACTCCACGAGATTTGACCAATTAAGAAATCCGGTTGCCTGTAACTTGTATGTTAATCATGCCGTTATATTAAATTATAGATTAAGTAAAAGTAGCGAATAAAAATCACGGCGGGTGAACAGATGTCTTCGCCAGATGTGTGGAGTGGAGTGAAGATGTGTATTCATTCACAGCACGTGGCTTGAGGCACCTGGGACGGCACCCCGTCGCCAGACCTCCGACACTGACTCATACCGCAACGTCCGTGAGTTTATATCGCTCTTAAACACAATTGTGTTCAATTAATACTCGAACCATTCGATATAATGACACACAACTCACTTGTGAGTAAAATTTGTGAACGAACGGATCATTAATTACATTATGACTCTTTCTTAAAATATTTCTTAGGTTATTCGTTGATAGTTTCAGTAATATTTTATTATTATTATTGTTCTTTTATATTAACTTTTTTTCTTTTATTGTTATTCTTATAAGCTTACTTTAAAGGCATCTCTTGACACCATTAGTGGGTACCTCACCACTCCCTATACCATGAGCCTATTGCTCGTTTGCTCCCTCTTATTTAAAAAAAATACTACAATAACAGTATAACAACATTCGTCATTAGATGGATACGAAATAAAACGCAAATAAAAACGATTTGATTTCAAAGTTGCCATGAAGGGTTATTTATTAGGTTTAATACAACACGAATAACTGTTTTATAGAACATGGTTAGTTCTTCAATACATAGAGTATATTATAATGTTTACTTTTTGTTAATCTTAATAGTCTCTACGCAGTTAATGACAGCGTAATCTTGATTCGCATCCGAATTAATGTCCTGCCAACATTGAATGATGGTGAAATTGACATTAAAATTCCAATTCCAGCGTCTCAAGTAATTGCTAAATAAAGTACAGTTCTGTAAGGTCCCAAATGGAGCACAAAAACCAAGAACCCTCTCGGCTGTTCGCTGAGATTCATTGTAATTTATAGATTCACGATGACAAGTCAATAAAAAAATGATTTCATTTGCTTATTGATGACGTTCAACGAGGCCTTCGCTCCAAAATTATTTAAACCTGACAATATGTTTATAAGTTGTTTTATTTCGTGTTTTATAGATTTCATATGGGTTTTATATTGTTTACAAGTTCATTATATCACCGAATAATAGTTTTAAAATGTTCTTTTTATATTTTTGTGATTACCTTTAACGTAAAAAATTACGTTCACTGGATGGTCGCTTATCTTGAATTATATAAGTGGTTAAACGCATGTTAAATTAAGATTAAAATCATCACCACAAGCTAAGGTCAAATATGTTTGATTCTCACTATCAAAATTTATTCATATAAAATTACCAGTCACTCCTTATAAACATATTAATATCCTTATAAACATCAAGTAATAAGGGTCTTATCATAGTAGTCTTCGGTCAATCTGCTTGGCCCATCCCTAATTATTTTGTTTACATTGGTAACATCTATTGCAATACTAATTAAAGTACTGAATATGATTAAATCGTTAAATCGTTTAAGCGTTAATATAGTAAAAACAAAACGTCTGCATCATAAAAAACATATTGTTTATTGTCATTAAAAGTTTCATCGCGTTGAAATCTTATAAAAGTGAAAATTAACTGCGGCTGTAAAATAACGAACCCGATGAATGAATCGATTAAATAATCGATTTAATCATAAAGATTGGCCAATTTTTATTCTTAATTTGGTATCCCAAAACTTGTCAATAGCCGTTGATGGCACTTGAATAACTTATGCAAATCTTACATTCATTTAACCTATACAATTCAATAAAGAGCCGTGTTTATTAACAGCGAGATAGTATCGATGTTTTGTGTTTATATAGATGTAAAGATCTCGATGCTTGCACCGCATGTAATTCTTAAATTTATAATCCTTCAGGTAGGTAAGACTCATTTCTTTTATTTTCGATCGACGATATTATGCCCTCTCTCTTTTAATTGTATTTTATGAGTATTTGATTCTAATGCGGGGCCATTAATTATTTATAGTATTCGATACGGGAGAATATCGATTTATGGAGTCGATAGAGATGAATGATTCTTGCATCGATTGCATTATTATTGGAGCTCGATTTATAGTTTAAGATGACGTTTACGAGACATTTAAATGATTTGTGTTTTTGTGTTATGTAACTTAAAACAGAAAACAATTTTTTTCTTAATTTACTTAGCAGTCACACATCGGTGCTAAGTAAATGCACATGCTTTTTTACTGAACACATGTGACATTTTCTCATAAAAAAGGTCATTTATTAAAAAGAAAATGTCTCTATTGCGTTTTTTCTAAGGGTCAAAAATTTCACCTATGAACGCTAAAATATAACAAAAAAAGACTTATTTTTCATTATTATATAGCAAATAAATATCTGTATTAATAATAAAAATATCCGTCATGCCAATAAGTACGTTGCGAGATTTTTCCGTCCGAACCCCAACGATAAAATTTGATTAAAATATTGTGCCCTCCAACGTTTGAATTTAATCAACCGCATACCAAATATGCCTTTGTATTATAATAAACTTTATATTCCTTTGAAAAAACAATAACAAGAAACAAGTCTCGCTACCTTTTACAAGTTTTTAGCAATTACAAACTGTCTGCGGATAAATTATTGTTTTCGATATAAAGTGGCGTTAATTGTTATATCATGAAATATATTTTAATTGCAGCAGCAAGTTAAATAAATAACTGATTGATTTTTTCCTACAGGTTGTCGAGAGACGGCGTTTATTTACGCAATTACAAGTGCCGGAGTGACACATGCCGTGTCCCGCGCATGCGCAGAAGGATCTATAGAATCTTGCACGTGTGACTATTCGCATGTAGACCGGCAACCACACCGCTCAAGGGCGGCTGCAGCGGCCAACGTTCGTGTCTGGAAGTGGGGCGGTTGCAGCGATAACATTGGCTTTGGATTCAAGTTCAGCAGGGAGTTCGTGGACACTGGCGAACGAGGGAAGACCTTGAGAGAGAAGATGAATCTTCATAACAACGAGGCTGGAAGAATGGTAAGAAACATTAGAATTACATAAGCACATGAGAAATAAATAAATCTTGAAATTTAAATAGGGAAGCGTATTTAAGGTCAAGTAGACATAATAGAAGCATTTCATACCTACGATCGGATTCGTATTGTGGTACGCTACTCCTTAGGTAGTCAGATTAAATGTCATTTTTATGGCGAGATGACGTCGCTTTAAGTAAAGCGATCTGTTTATTCAATTCGTCGCTGAATCCCATAAAAAAACAGTATAGCGTATAAATTGATTGCGTCAAATAACATTTGCTTCTTTAGGTAATATGAGTATGGTCTTAAATTTTTGGCGTTGAATGAGACAGACCCTTCGCGCTGGGTATTTGTGTAAAGCATAAACACATGGTCGAATTTGGTACGCCCGGACATCGGACGGTCCGGACGGTGATAATAATAATTTTGTGCAATAGATAATGCGATTATACCATCGAATACGGTCTGATACCAGACCGCGTCCGAACCAAAGTACCAAATCCGACCATGTGTTCAGGCTATTAGTGAGCGGGTAGTTCAGTGCAAAGTTTACTAGAGTATATACAACGATTTAATTAAAATAACGCAAATGTCCTATGAAGCTTATATTTCTTTCCTGTGTAGTTATTAGCATTTTTTCCATACTTAAAAATTTTCAACGAAAATGTCTCATCATATCACGAATCCTGTTAAATCTCTCTTATAAAAACTCATTATATCAAATATAATATCACATGTCTGTTCGCTACTCCACTCAATGGCATGAAGTAGCCGATGACATATCACTTCCCCATGTTTACATTACTGTCGATTGTTAGCTACTCGACATAACCCTTGAGAATAAGCGACAGATGGACCAACCCATTCCGCGCCGATATACAACTGGCACCCATTCGTCGCGGTCTGAAATCCCCCTCCCACAGCACACCCACATTTGCATACCCACAATCCATCTCATCCTAAAACTCATCCAAAAGGGACGTCGGGCGCCTCAAGACACCTAAAGTATTATAAACCAATCCGCTTAATTCCAGTCACGACAAACATTGTGGGTGTCCAGTCCATATGATGAATATTTAAAACATTCTGTCGATTCTTTGACACATATTTCGACAATGTCCAACAATCTACATGTGAAAGAAATAAATGACACAGACTTATTTAAAAAACTAAGCAAAGAATTAGTGGAACATTCACTGTTTTCATCGTTGCTTCATTTATCTATTTCTTTAGAGTGATGGATATTGATACGAAATGATTTATGATCCGTCCCTTATGCTGTGAGGACTGGGCCACCTCTTTACGACTTGTAACAATTTG
The DNA here is from genome assembly GCF_905404315.1 of Leptidea sinapis. Classification (NCBI taxonomy): domain Eukaryota; kingdom Metazoa; phylum Arthropoda; class Insecta; order Lepidoptera; family Pieridae; genus Leptidea; species Leptidea sinapis. Next base: position 15,254,076 of record NC_066268.1, read on the forward strand.
CTCGATGGCCAGATTCGATCGATGAGTGTCTATCGTTAAGTCATCGATCACCTGATCGAATGGATCATAAACAAAAAGTATCCCTGTTTTATAGACCATGTATTAAACGTTATAATTTGTCACACAGCAGGTCCAAACGGAGATGAGGCAAGAATGCAAATGTCACGGCATGTCTGGATCCTGTACCGTGAAAACCTGTTGGATGAGGCTGCCCAGTTTTCGCTCAGTTGGCGATACGCTGAAAGACAGATTCGACGGAGCATCAAGGGTAATGATGTCCAATACAGACTTGGAAGCCCCGTTGCAAAGGAACGACGCTGCACCACAACGCGTACCACGAAGAGATAGGTATAGATTTCAATTAAGGCCGCACAATCCGGATCATAAATCGCCGGGCGTAAAAGACCTCGTCTACTTGGAATCATCACCGGGATTCTGCGAGAAGAATCCTAGATTAGGCATCCCAGGCACGCATGGACGTACCTGCAATGACACGAGTATAGGAGTGGACGGCTGTGATTTGATGTGTTGCGGTCGCGGTTATCGGACTGAGACAATATTCGTTGTCGAACGGTGCAATTGCACATTCCACTGGTGTTGTGAAGTTAAATGTAAATTGTGTCGTACAGAAAAAGTAGTGCATACATGTTTATAGGCAAATGTAAACGCTTTCAAGTGACATTAATGTCTTCATTATGGACTCAAAAGAGAAAACATTTGATATTATTAAAGGAAATGATATCGTGTATATAATCGTTTATCGCGAGCACGCGTGGATATATCATTTGACTCATGTAAATATCTGTGTACACCAGTGTATATTACTCTCAATTTATTAAACAGCGTGAAATGACAATAGCTACGTTGTTACTATTTTGCGATTATTTATTAGTCAGTTAAACAAACCTATTGGTAACATCTTAATAACAGTATCGTTAAGAAACTCATAAGTAAAGTTTTAGAACTTAACGCTTAGAACAACTTTCTAGAATGTTTTAATTGTTTTTTATTTCTTTGCTTACAAACTTCTCTTGTTGGTTTCTTTACGATTTGAAACGTTGTTTATTATATAAAAATAACCTGTTGAAATTGTTTAGACACAAAATTATTAATGTAAGACTACTTTGAATGGTATTTCTTGATATCGTTTGAAAGTTAAATATATCAATATTATTTTATACCTTTGTGTATAATAACTCAATCATGATTTTATATATTTTCCATTTTATAGAGTTTAGGGTCTGGTTTACAGTCGCGTTAGCCGTTTTGAGGCTCGAGAGCAGAATTATCTTGTAATTATAATTTTATATTAATTGTAAGAGACGTCGGAGCATTTTGCGTCTTAAATCGATCTCGATAAAGTCCTATCTTGGATGCTCAGCTTGTTGGTCTCTGGCTAACCTTATCACTGAATAAGTAGCACCATCGTAAAAGTGTCCCACATTACGAGATAAAAGCTCTCGAGAATTTTAATTAAATATTAAAGGAATTAAATAATCAGTATTATACGTATAATATTGTGTGCGTGCATCGCCCGATGCCCGGAGATAAACTTGTACGTTCAGTCAGTTGACACTTGTTATAGATTTAAACAGTTTCGCCTTACTTTAAGTTGTTCATTATTTATTAACGCATGTTTTATTCGCTTTTAATATTAATTAGTCTACAAACTGTTGGTTTCGGAATGTTTTAGCATGTCTTAACTTGTATCCCAGCTTTAAACTACCTCTCAGTGAATCAAATTGTAACTTTTATTACTACTAATAGACTTAGCATCATATTTTAAAATTATAGGTATTATAAAGTTTCCAATCAACAGTTTGCTTAAGCTTAATGAATGAATATAACCATTATTGGTATTTTCATTGTGATATAAATGTATTGCTAGCATATCAAATGAATTTTGTAATATATCGGAAGGAGAACTTCCCTATTTTAAATTAAGCTATTTATTAAAATATTAAATTAATTTAGGACTATTGAATTATTGAATTTACAACAAGCTGAAGACTAGGTTGTTATTTTATACACAATATTATCGAATTTACTAAGTTAGACATTGAAAATAATGTTTATTTCGCAACAGATTGATCCATTGATAGACTGAACTGCCTATCTTCCTACTGATATTAAATTTAAAGCAAAATCAAATGTGATAAATTTTATTATAATTAAATCTTCATTTAAATCCGTGCCATCGCTTCCTGTCAGACGCAAACCGAAATGAAATAGTACGCATGTAAATATTTTTATCTTATTTTATTAATTTATTTATGTGAATGTATTTTAAATTGTTAATATTAGTTGTATGCGATACACAGATCACAAAAGCAATGTAACATATTAAAATAGAGTAACTATCATTAATGGCCTTTTTAATAGCTTTGTCCATCATATGGTCCAAATAATAACATACACAGATATGAAGCAGTAATGTTTATTTTTTAATTTAGATTGTAATACAAGTTACTGTTGGTTGAACTCCCTTGTTTTGGTGATTTGTGTCAATAAAAATCAGCTGAACTTAACTGAATCTCAAACTATTTTGTATAGTAAATATTATGAAATTATTTCGTCCAGTGACCGCATTGTGGTTGACACTTTGTTCTGTCAATTGTATATTAATATCTATTTATGATTAGACACTGATTAGTTGTTACTGAAAATATAAAATTGATCATGGAAACTTTTTTTTATTACCTCTGTCCTAATCTAACCATTTGAAGATTTCATTTCAAAAGACGCTTAACGAGTTAAAACTTGACAGCTATGCTAGGAGTATCTCAGCGTTACATGACTGACACGACTTTAGTTGCAGTACAATCGAAAAAAATTAATTGTGGCCCAATTTAATGTCATTTTCATAATAAACAAGTAGGTCGAAATTCGCTTGAACATACATTTCTTAAGTACTTAACTGTTATCATTTTATTAGACACTGATAGTCGACGAATATTGTCATACAATCTTGTTCGCGCAAATAAAACCTAAATGTTTTTATGATATCAACAGACTTATGAGCAAAGTGGCTCACAGATCAAGTTTGTCAATGGTACAAGAAATGTTACTAACTTATTAGCGGAAAGATTTAGTAACTTAAAACCAATAATCCCTAGGTACTGAAGCGTCTCAAGTGTGACCACGGGTAGGAAGATGAAGATAAATGTAGTGGGGGACCATTGGATGTAGAGCGCCCAAGATCATTCGGTGTAGAGGTCTCGTCAAGGTAGTTGAGCAGGTAGTTTGTTCAGCAGTGGATGTCTTAAGTCTGATGGTAACTATTAATGACATGAAATGAAAATAAATTTAATTGGAAAATAAACTTTTCCACACATTCACACAGAATAAGTTAATGAAAACACAATATAAGCGTCATGTTATACAAAAGAAAAAAATACAATACTAAATGATCTTTGTGGCACTGGTCTTCCAAAACTGGAGTCTACTCAGTTACAGCTGTGTCCATACTTAACTGATTTTCAGTGAACCTATCATGTGACGTTTGGATCTAAACTGCCATATTTTAAGAGTAAAAATTTAAATTTTAAAAATGTTACTAAAAATAAACAATGACAATAATAATATATCTAATTTCTAAGCCTTCAACAAAAAGGCTTCCCATTAGGCAGTGTAGGAAATAGTTACGTAAATTATAGAAACACCAACCAATCTTAGGCTTCAGAGATTGCAGAGCGTGTAAATTCTGTAATACTGCAGATAAAACCCCGTTGCACATCTTCTCCTTTGGTGCGAAATCGTAGCATCTCTTTGGGAAGTCCAATTCTTCAACCACTTTAGATACGTCAGCTCACTGCAAAAGATAAAATAAGATTCACGAAAAGAATCAATTTTAGTGATGAGTTTTAATAAACAGTGTCTATCACAATAGATCACTTTAGCCGTAGTGGAACAGGGCTGCACTGAAGTGTGCTAAAAGCCGCTTTACCAACTATACGTATATACGAATAAATCAAATTAAATTATCAATTTTGTTCTAAAAACACATGCTTAACTCAATTTACTAAATATTCGCGAATGAATCCGTGTCTGGTACAAAGTAATGCTGAATGAATTCAATTTATTTGCATCAGTTGTCATAACGTTGATACATTGACGGCTGTGATGGAATCAACTTAATTACAAACATAAACCACCATTAAAAACTGAGATTCTTCTACTTTTATAACATTGATGTTTCTTCATAATAAGAAAAATTGGCAGTTGTAAAGACTGCCGATAGAAGTGAAAACTTAGAAAATTTAGTTTTAAAATTGAAATGTCATAATATTTAAAAATAATTAAATTATTATTTTCAATTAATTCGTAAAACTTATTTATAATAATAATATAATCAAACTAAACACTATTTGAATAATGCATTGAACTTTTCAATAAATCCATTAAATTTCAGTCTAATGTTGCACAATACGTCAGATGTATTTCGGTGACACGAACTCACGAGATTTCACCCATCCAAAAATTGTCTAACTATATATATATTAGCTGACCCAGCAAACGTTATATTGCCGATACTAAAATCGCGATACAAAAGTAACTGTTGATCGTAGATGGGTGAAAATTTGAAGTTGTATGTATTTTTTTTTTTTGAAAAATAATAATAATCAAACAAATTTAAAAAAAATACAAAAAATAAAATTTGGCGTGGACCACCCCTAACATTTAGGGGGATGAAAAATAGATGTTGCCCGATTCTCAGACCTACCCAATATGCACTCAAAATTACATGAGAATCGGTCAAGCCGTTTCGAAGGCGTTTAACTACAAACACCGCGACATGAGAATTTTATATATTAGAAGAATATATATATATATATATGTATTTAAACAATTTTTATAACTATTTATTGATTACGTACACCAGACCCCTGTCCATGAGCATATCGGTGACACAAAGTAATAACATTTTCTCCTACCAAAAAGTGCCCAACGCGGCTATAGAAGTTTTCACTTCAAACAAATGTTGTAGGCTGCAAGAGTTGTGAAACTCATTTTATAATAAATCATCTCCACTCAAAAGAAGAATTGAAACGGCAAATCCAAATGGTTTTTAAATCAGCTTTAAAACACATAACAAAGTTCACAGTACGAAGACAATATAATTCTTAGTATGACATATTGCGATCGTGAAACGTACAACAGAATAAGTCCATAACATTTTATATTGTTGTACGGACATGTCGCATGTTCGCCGGGATGTTACAAGTCGACAAGCATTCAATAAATAGGCACGTAAACGACTTTGTCGACCATCTTATATTCAATGTTAAGAAAACTTGAGTTGGTTATTATTATTTTTATTAACATTTATGATGCATTGAAATTAAACCACTTTCAACGGAAGTGGGACCACCAGTGGGAGGCTCCTTTGCACTAGATGCCGGCTAGATTATGGGTGCTACAACGGCGCCTGAAGCAGTATTGTGTAAACATTACTGCTTCAACTAGTGAAATTACTGGTAAAATGAGACTTAACATCTTATGTTTCAAGGTGATTAGCCCAATTGTAGTACCGCTCAGAATTTTTGGGTTTTTCAATAATCCTGACTGGCACTGCATTGTAATGCAGGGCGTATCAATTACCATCAACTGAACTTTCTGCTCGTCTCGTCCCTTATTTTCATATAAAAAAGTTGATGTAATAATTCCTTTGTATAATATCATGTGCCATTTGTGATTATAAGTTTTTCGAAATATAAACAATAAAAAGCAATAAAAATCCAATTAAGTAAATTTGACTTTTAATATCCTATGTATGGCGGTTTAATTTATTGTTAATTTTAGAAAAAAAATAAGTTGTGTTTTTTAAGCTTGAGATTAAATGAGGTACGGTACCTACATGCTGGTGGGGTAATGTAAATTAAATAATACTTAAAAATACATACAAACATATGAATATATGAATCGTATTAACATTTGCATCTCCTAAGATTCAGAAGTCCCAGGCTTAGCTGGTCGGCAACGCTCCTGTGATACCTTTGGTGTTGCTGGAGATTTATGTCTGACTTTCATCACTTGATATCAGGCGACTTATACACTGATTTGTGCTGATGGAAGAGGTTCTATAAAAAACCTTTTCGGCCGGAGGTCAGGCAGGCACCAACTTCAACTTCAGATTATTCCATCGTGCAATAGTGGAACTCACATAGACACTTCAGGGTTTTCAATCCACGTTGTTTTTTTTACAAAAGTTGCCCATATATGGCCTCTCAGAGGCAACGTAAACAGCCACACTTATCACGGCCAATCTTGCTGCCGCAAAGACAATTAAAGAAAATAATATGCCGACGCTACATACTTTTACTATAGACTCCGCGTCAACCAATTTTTGTGAGGATATGGGCGTGGCATCCGTGACGCTATCAACATTAACAAATCATATCACTTCCCGCCAAAAGCAGTATGACAATTGTTGTATTGTGTAAATGCCAAGAAGCAGCAACTCTCATGATTTCGTAGCATTACCTATATATACAATAGCATACGTTTTGATTATTTTATTTAAATTACTATTGGAACTTTATTAGAATCCTTTAAATTTGATAGATTATCATTAAATGACTACATACATACATACAATCACGCCTCTTTCCCGTAGGGGTAGGCATGGACCACTTCTTTCCACTTTCTACGATCCTTACGTACCTGTTTAACTTCGTGCACTTTCATTATTCCTTTCAAACATGCTCTTCGGTTTAGGGTACTCTTGACCTGGCCTTTTTTCAAGAAGTCGCTGATTTGATCTCAAAACGTCCGCCTAGGTCTACCCCTTCCAACACTTTCATTCACACTGGCCTTATACACTTTCTTCTTCAATCGTTCTTCATTCATTCTCTCGACATGTCCAAACCATCTTAGCATACCTTTAATTAAATAACTATGTTATCAGTATTCATGAAGTATTTATAACTTATATATATAAGAGCACAACCATACATAGATCTATTTGATATTTCATTTCTATTTACTTAACAACTTGTTATGTTTTTTTAAAGTGATAACCGTCACTTCTAGATTAATACACAAATAAAGTTTGAAAACAAAATTTTATGAACGAATGAAGCCACAACCTTAGAGTTGAAAAAAGCACACAAGATTTTATCAACGATACGTCACTCGAACGATTGGCTCAGTTGGAAAGAGCATTCGCACAGAACGACGAGCGCAATCGTAGTGTCGCTCAGATTTTTTGGGTTTTTCAAGAATCCGGAGCGGCACTGCATTGCGTTGGGCAAGCCGTATTAATTGCCCTCAGATGAACGTCCTGCTCGTTTCATCTCTTATTTTCATAAAAAAAACCTATATTCAAAAAGTAGGTGATGGTATGTGATCACCTCGCCCCATACTCTCTGTAACACAAGAGGGTTTTTAACCTTATCAAGCGTCGAATACATAATATGAACACGAAAACGGAAAACACATTGGTTCGTCGCGGGCGAGGATCGAACCGGGGTTCCGTAGAGCAGTATGGTGGGTAGGATATAGTCACTAGAACTTTTACCCTACGACGACATGACGAGACTACGAGCGACGATACGACATCATATATACCTTCAAAAAAAGCGCATACACCTTCCTTAAACGCCAGCAACGCTCCTGTGATTCCACTGATGTTGAAAATGTGGGCGGCGGTGATCATTTAACACCGGGTGACCCGTACGCTCGTTTGTCCTCCTTTTCCATAAAAAAAACGTTTACCCATACTCAACTATGGTGACCCCTATGTGTGCTTGTTTATCAGGATAAAAAAATTGGCGAGCTCATATTATATTTCTTAAGGCTTCTATCCCATAATTGAACCCATTTAACGGTTTATATACTTAAAGCTTTTATTTTTAAAATAATTATGTGTCTACAGAATATAAGAAGAAAATTATATTGTTCTTTAGTAGATATTGGGAAAAAAAATCACCAAAGTACCCTATCTTTTACAGTTGGAGCCATGTTAATCATTCAATCTAGATAAAAATTGTACGAAAAATTATTATCTGTTTACCAATTCTATTTAACATGACATCTAATTCAAAACTATGGCGATCTTATACCAGAGGGGTAACCTACCTCTGCTCGATTCCTCAAGGCCGTTGGATTTGTCCCCAGACTTAACTCGTAACTTTTCATTCAGTACCCCAAATCCGAAGTCTTGCTCTTCATACATACAGCCAAAATTATTTTTAATATAGAGTGGGACACAATTGAGTTTAAACCATTCTGTGTGCTACAAACCATTACATTTTTAGAATTTTTTTGATCATTTTGTAAATTCATATAAATCTGTATTGATTAAATTTGTTTCATCATTTATATGGGTTGTAGATCGATTGATAAAAATACTTATCGAATTTATTGGAATGAACATTAAAAATGCCTAAAATTTAATAAAATTTTGCCTGCACATAGCTTATAACATAGGACAATTTATATCTCAATATACAATGACATTCTATACATATAGACAATGCACCTCATCCGATCAAGATCTGTTCAGTCGGAGGTTTTATACGTTTTTAATCAAAAATCACTTTCATATTATAAAGGGGAAAGTTTGTAAGTCTAAATTTGTGCCGATCTACAAAATTTTGCAATGCAGCAATAAACGTAAGCGCAATGCAATATTGTTACAGACTGTTAGAAATTCTGACACAAATCGCACCCTTGCTGTAAGTCGTTAAGGAGTTCCATTGATCATCACATTTGACTACGTCAATTACTTGACCATAACGACGGTACGGTAGGTGAGTCAAATATCCAGATAGCACAAAAAAGATTCGGCCAAGTATCGTTAATTTGCTTCTTAGACTTCCGCTACTTTGTCATGGATCCCACAAGCAGAACCTAACCAAACTATCACCAAGCTACCTTTGAAGTATATCCCTTCCAATAAAAAGAATTATCAAAATTGGATGGCGCGATATTTAGTTATTCGTAAATTTGTTGCGCACATACTTTTAACAAATTTTAGAAATTTTAGGTATTCTCATGGTTGCCAAAAAAGAATTATCAAAATCGGTTCACCCAGTCGAAAGTTCTGAGGTAACAAATATTACAAAAAACATACCGACGAATTGAGAGCCTCCTCCTTTTTTGAAGTCGGTTAAAAAGAACGACTGTATTGTTTTCATTTCTGACTGTGTCCTTTAATCTGTCTCATTCTGACAAGCGGGTCTTGTCTGGGGACATGTCAATAATTGTACCATATTTAATGAAAAAATATTCGCTTTTATTAAATTACTTAGGTTTTTTGCATATCAATCTTATATAAATAAAATAACCTTACCTACGATAAGTCACACCATCTTGTTTTTGGGTCGTTAATATATTATTTAAGCACTTTTTATAGCACACTTAGGCTTGTTGATTGACACACAGTTGACGCACGACTAAGGAAAAAAGTGTGCTTACATTGTCTTTAAGCACACTTTTTCCGTTCCGTTATCAGACTGCGAATGATATGTCCATATGTATAGAACTTCATTGTCAATATATGTCAGTTAAGACGCTTTCATAATTTTAATTCATAACTACACGCAGACGAAGTCAGGAGCAAGTACCGAATCACCCTGAAACTTCAGTTTCACAGTTTTAACTTAGCCTGTAGTTACTCAATTCAGTGGTTTCCTTGATAGCGCAATTTTATAAAACAGCTTTATTGTTGAAGAGGGATCCTATTACGGTGCAGAATAAGAGGTACTTCAGTGTAATAAGGTTTATTTTTCAACGGCCGCATTTCGAAAGTGAAAAGTCATTCTGTGTTGGTGGTCGACACAGCCCCAAGCGTGTTCCCACGAATATCGCGCGCTCAGGAAAATTTATGTTTACGGACTAAGAAATCTGTCATAAGAGATATGAATAGCGTGCCTGAATTTGAAATAGCGTTAATAATTTTTCACGCAAAAGGAATTCGCAACAATAATTCGCGAGTGAGAGTTTTTTCTTTGTTCCCGTTGCTCCACGTACAAGTTGTATATTTTATTCCACGAAAAAGAAAATATAAATATTGAGACCTCTTAAAATATTAAAAATAAACTGCCGAAACCGAATCGATAGAAGTGTAATGGGAGTAAAGAGATAAAATAAATCTTATAAAAAGTAAGAGCACAACTAAAGATTACAAATCTGAATGCAAAATATTAAAGTGGCAATGGGCTCGATATAAGCTACGTGACAAAAGCAAAAATCATAACCTAATAGGTTTGACGAAAATGCAAAAGGAGCAAAGGGTGACAAATTAATAGATTAGAGGATGACCTTAAAGGAATGGCTGGTCCAGATTGGATCAGAATGGCAGGAGAGAAAAAAAAAAATAACAAACAAGTGACTTCAAAACAAGCTATTCCAAAATAATATAAAATGCACAAAAGGAGTGAAAAAATTGTGTATTCTTCTACAACTTATTAGAAATATTTTTTTGAGAGTTCTCCTAAGTAAAATGAAATTAAAAATCTCTGACAACTTAAATGTCAATCAAATTATTTGCGACAATAGAATGTAGTTACAATTATTATTATTTTTGGAATCGGCCCCACTTTGCTCTCGCCTTGTCACACTATAGCTATGTATGTAGTTACAAGCCTACTTAATTAAATTAACAATAATTGTAACATCATATTATAGTACAATCACTCTTTCAACAACATTTCGAAACTGGAGTACGAAAGTCTTGATGGACAGAAACATCCCAAGATTTCCTCTCGATCGTATATGAGAACATTCGCCCTTAAAAGACAAAGGAAATAAGCTTCACCGGCCAAGTGTGGTGCTGGAAATCTGCAGTAGATGTTACATGGGGTACACCCCAAGAGTCGAAATCACGACACACACGAGTACACGAAGATTTATTGTATTGAACGCGGCCAGAAAATGGTTTCGTTTCTTTTCACTGTTATTTTAAACTTATTATGTAACTAATCCATCCATTCCATTCCATTTCAGCCGTAAGATGTCCGCTGCTGGATAAATGCCTCTCCCAAAGATCGCCATGACGATTGGTCCTGCGCTGCCATCATCCAACCTACTCTGGCGTTCTTGACCAGATGGTCGGTCCATCTTGTGGGAGGCCTACCACTACGTGCCCCATAGTGTCGGTATAATATAATATAATATAATGTGACAATAACTGGTTTGGCCATAAATATTGTTACATCTTGAAAGCTTCATATTTTTATTTATTTCAATTCAAATTTGAAAAGCGTTTATTATTTTGAAAATTTCGATAATTTGCTACCACTTAACATATTTTTTTGAGGTTAGGATTAAATCACAATAATTATATGGCATGTTAAAGAAAACTGTCTGTGCATGATCATCTTAGAAACGGCTAAGTCAAATTAAATGTGGATTTCGCTGATATATTGAGGTAAGCTCTCAGTAGGACTAAGTTTATATTTCATTTCAATCAGTTAAGACACAAAAAAGTTATAATATGTTTCATGCGTTCTCTCGAAGCGCACTATCGCTCGTAAACATTATCGGGCTTATTATAAAAAAATATACGTGTTATTACATTGATATCAATTGTACGTAAAACAGAGTTTATTGATTCCTTTTCGCTTGATAAAATATCTATAAAACAAAGTAACTGCATAGTCGATTTGAAGTGCAATATGCAAGTATGTTTATATATACATAAGTTGTTCTTCATTGTTTTCACATATCAAATAAGTACGAAAGGTACAGAGTATCAATTTTTATATTGCACTTTAGATATTTGTTCAGCTTAGTTGTAATAAACTTAATTTAATATTCTTCATCTTCTTCGCAAGTCCCTCCGACTAGCGAAAGTTGGTAGTCAGCTTTGTAAATTCAACCTTGTTCTTCGCGAGGCGAAATATTTCTACTGCAATCGCGATTCCTCTCCACTCTCTGATCTTGCGTAGCCAAGTATTTTTTCTACGACCGAAGCCTCATCATCCGGCAATTTTTCTCGTCACGATTAGTTGTAGGAGTCCGTACCTCTCGTGCCTAAACAGGTGCCCCAAATATGCGACTTTCCTCATCATGATGGTTTGCATGAGTTCGCGTTTTTTAATGGACGCACCGCAGGACATCCACCTTGTGAGTGAGTTCAACTTATGGCCAACTTACGTCTAAATGATCACATTTCGAAAGACCGCGACTAAAACCTTAAGACCGCGGTTCCAAAGTACTTTTTACATTTAACTAAAGGTGCTTTGAGCCACTTCAATTCTGGTCTTAAATTCTTGGTCTCTATTCTAGTTCTCATTTAACCACGTACCTAAATATTTGTATTGCGCACTCTTTCTTGTTTTTGGCCTGCTTGCTACTGTTATCTCAAAGTCGTCAATTTTATTCTTAGATATGATCATGAGTTTCGTCTTTGAGATGTTCATCCTAAAAAAGAAAAAAAGAAAAAATTATTGAATCAGGCGTTACTTTGCGGAAATCCATAATTATACAAATTATTTAAGTCTTCTTTAGTGTTAATTCCGCCATACCTGTTTTTAAAACACAATTCGACACGTGTTTCGCCTCTACACGAGGCATCCTCAGGACGTCCTGTCCTGTCCTGTCCTTAAATAATTTGTTTGTTCATCCTAAGACCAGCTCTTTCGATGCACCTATTTACTCCGGTGACAAATCTCTGAATATCTTTAGAAGATGACGCTTTTAGGACTGTATCATCAGCACATCTAATATATATACATATAATTATATTCTGGCCATTTATTATGACTCCACCGTCCTCGACTGCTTCTGCTATTATGGTGTCCGAGTACAAATATAATAGGGTAGTTGATAAGATACAGCCCTATCTAACACCCCATTTAATTTCGACTTCTGCCTGTCCTCATTATCAACCTGAACATTATCTCCATGATTCCAGTACTTTTATATTTTTATTTACATATATAAGCTTTTGGGTGCCTTTCTCTGTCGTGAAATAGTGATGTGCAAGCGTTTTTGTGTTTCGGTTTGACGGGCGCCGTAGCTGGTGAATGAGTCCTAACATTTGATGATTTAATAAGATTTTCGAATATCTTGAATTACAAAAAAATCTGTCTGTTACAGTTAATGCAATACGTCATAATCGATCAAAACAAAATCATAAAAGTGAGATGAACAAAATTCTCGAAAATCAGGATAGCCTAGTTAATAGAAGAGATACTATTAATGGGTTTGATTTGAGTGATGATGAAATCGAGAAATTTCATATTTGGCCAAAAGGACTGATACCGTATTACATTGATGAATTTTCATTTGGTATATTTGGTATTTATAATGCTCATATCATTTTTTTTTGCCTCACATCAGGGTATCTGTAAGTTTATTTGTAACTAATACATTATTTTCTAATGCCGTTTATTCGCTGCCACCTAATAGGAAGATTATTTATGCCTTTGCGATAGAACAGTGGTGATCTAGATTCGACAAACTGTGTGAAATCATTTTGTACTGGCTCCTGAGAAGAAAACTTTTTATCACGTAGAAAATTGTCCAAATCATTAAAACAATGGTAGTCCGTTGGAACAAGGTCTGTAGAATATGGAGGGTGACGAATGGTTTCTAATTGCAGTTCCTGTAGAGTTAAAACGGTTTCTCGTGTTGTATGAGGTTTGCGTTTTCATGGAGCAATAATGGTGAAGATCGAATCATGCGTCGGGTCTGTTTAACTGCTAGTTTTGCTCTCATTGTTCAGAGTTTGGTACAGTAACATCTGCCGTTATTTCTTGACCAGATTGGAGGAAGCTATAGTGAATAACACCATAGTGACCACCAAACAATTACCATTACCTTTTTATTGGTAAACTTTGTTTCAGCACACTGTTGCGGCGTTTGACCTGGGGTCAGCCATTGCATTTTTTGCTTACGATTATCGTAAAGAATGAGGCAACACAAGTTATAACACGCGTTTTTTCCAGATCTGTCTATTCATGAGACACCCATTTTTAATATTTTTAATTTTATTAATTTGACGCAAATGAGTCCATATTGTTGGTAAGGTAACGTTAAACCATGCCGCCAATTCCTGGCCGCTAACTCGTATTTAAAAATCACTCGAATTTTCAAAGTATCTTTCTTGTTTAAACTTGGTAAAAAAAACAACATAAAGGTGAACCGAATGTTGCACATTTTAAAAAAAGAACTACAATGAAAGTTTCACTCAAAAATCTCAAAGTATGAAGGTTCTATGTCAATTCGAAGTACCTATTACAATAAAACAGCAAATTTCATACTTTAACCCCTATTATTTCCTGTCAATTATGTGAGACATTTGGAAATATATACCTGGTTAGGTCAAACTGTTCAGGTGAAACGGCCAACATTAATTGGCCAGAAGTAATTGATAGAGTGATTGGTTAGCCCAGTAGTTAGTAGCCTTCCTCACTGAGCTAAAGGTCTGGCGCATATGTATGTCGTCCGCATACATATGCACCAGACATGTACATAAATTTCAAGGAGGCTATGTTACGCTTCTGTTCTACTTCTACTTATTTATACTGTGCTCGTGGTTTCGAATTCCGGTAGGTGAAAACATTTATATGATGAGTATGGTTGTTTGTTTCAAGCTCAAATGTATTTATTTATGTTTAAGTATGTGTATCGTTATCTTGCACCCTTAAATAGCCCAGGCAACCCCTAGTTTTTATTTTTATTTTTTATGGATAATAAGGACAAACGAGCGTACGGGTCACCTGGTGTTAAGTGATCACCGCCGCCCACATTCTCCTGCAACACTATAGGAATCACAGGAGCGTTGACGGCCTTTATGCCGCGTACACCTTGTACGCGCTGTTTTTGAAGGTACCCATGTCGTATCTTCCCGAAAAGACCGCACAAGGAAGCTCATTCTACAGCTTTGTGGTACGTGGAAGAAAGCACTTTAAAAACCGCACTGTGGAGGTTTGGGGGAAGGAGGTTAAGGAGTTTAGGGGAATATAAAACGATTAATGTTATGAAATTTTAATTGCAATAAAAACAAATACTAGAAAGGAGAATATACCAAAATATATTGATTAAAATAATAGACATAATAAATTTATTTTTACCATACATACAGATAAAGTCTTGCGAGACAAAATAAGATCATTTTTGGATTTCACAAACCACGCTACTTCTGTACAATTTATTGAAATGTCTCGTCCTCCCGAAGACGATACTGCAAGATGGGCATTCTTTATAAATCGTCAAGGCCTGCTCAGTTGCGATGACCATCCATTCCACAGCTTTTCAAGTGTAGGGGTGCAGGTAAAATTGAGTGGCTATTTTATGTATATAGAATAAATTTAAGAAGTGTTTAGTTACCTCGCCTAGCACTTTCGAAAGAGGAACAACATTTTAAGTCGCATCACTGACATGGTAACGCATCAATATAAGCCGCTGGGGCTGGAATTTTTTCCCAATTCCAAAATATCATAAGTGAACATTAAGTATGGATTTTTGGTAATTTCACCTCTAAGGGTTAAAGATAAGGGTTGAACGGGTGTATGAAAGTTCGTCATTTTCAAAGTAAAATCTACAAAATTTTGTTACAACCAAATGTATGTCTATTTTTTTAATTATTGTCACCTAAAATCACGTACCCTTTATAGCAATGTATGGGAAGTTTGTTAATTTTTTTTATATTATACTCATTTATATATTTTTATTATCTATACTCTATCCAAAAGATAAAGCTTCAATTTGTCGATCAAAGATGAATAGAAAATTATACAGATTAATATTTTGTTGTTGGAGCAAGTGAGTTTCAATGTTAACCGCTGATTTTATTCATTTTGCGTGTGCAACCCAAATTGTTGCACGAAAATCTCCTTGACGAGATGTAGATGCTTTAATTTGGTGATTTATTAAATTTTATTTGTTGATGCCACAATAATCAGAAATTTAAAACTTTTTTTCTAGTATTTTGCTAGACATAATACGTTACAAAATAGTATTCATATATTTCTTTATAATACGCCAAAGTTAACTTGAGACGTAAGAGTATTTGTCCATGACCTTCTCACTTACCGCTACTCCTTGCTAATTGCTGAAGTCATTACATTGAATTGTCCAGTAAATTTTGACAACCATTAGAATTAAAACAATTATAGAGTTGATTACTTATTTGTTACAGAAAATAGTTTTAGGATATGATTGTTTCATTACCACAAGCGTATTAGCTGATATAGTACTGTCTCTTATAGGAGTTCCACCGCAGCATAATGCACCAAATAGAGATGATTACATAGTCGTAAACAAAGAAAATATATTACCAGGTTCGTATTTAAGTAGAATTATACAATCTTGTTATTAGTTCTCGTAACTAAACTACGTAATTGTACTAAAAATATTTATTTCCTGTGGGCAGATACAAATCTACGAAGAATTTTGAAATTTCAGATTAATCTAGTCTTGAGCTTTTTCTAAATGCAATAATTGATTCAAATTCAAATCATTTATTTCAAATTAGAAGTTTTGAATCACTTATTGCACAAACGAATCAACAACCCATTCGAAAAGATATGGGTCAGATCTGAGAAGAAAGAGCACAAGAGTTCCAGTGGGCTGCTTTGTAATTAAAGATCCTTTAGTCTATTCCCGAGGTGTGATATTATTCTTTAAAAAGTTACAAATAATATATTAGATATTAAAAATAAATAGAGAAATATACCTCAAAAAAGATTATTCAATTTGATTTGGCGAGGTAGTGAAACAGGAGATGAGAACATTTGTTTTAAATATATACTCGTATATATATTAAAACAATAATTATATGTTCTAGAAAAACTACATTTATTTGAAAAATTAAAAGATGACGAGTGGTTATTTTATGATATTGACTATGATTTCAATAGCGCTGGCCATTTTGGGCCCCATAAACATACCACCAATGGATTTTCCACGATAGCACCAAAGGTAAGGATGTTTTCTTGAAGATGAATTGAATAAAAAGTTGCTGCCGTGAATAACATTGCGATTTTTTTACAGATTGAAAACTTTAAAATACGTATTGGCGATAGTAAAGGTTTCAGTTTATATGACATCATCAAAATAAATTTGCTCTATAATTATATTTCTAAATATAAAGGAGACGAGAAAAAAACATTGTCTAAATGTGACAAACTATTTGAGCCTGGTGAAATGTTGAACCATGTAAAGTTAGCTGTTGAGATTAAAAATCCGAAACCAAGAAAAAAGCCTAGTAAATATCTAGTTTTACCTGTTGAAAATGATAATGAAAACAAGAACGATAAAAATATTAACGAAAGTAGCGAAGAAAGTGATAATCAAGATACTAATTTGATGATTGTTCCTTTGCATGGTCGCCAGATTCACCCATTAAAAGTAAAATCAAAAATGGAATTACTCGAATTATCTGATTATGGATCTGATGACTCTAAATTTGATCCTAAGAAATTTCGGGGTGTTGGATGAGATTTATTACCAAATAAACTGTTGGCACACATGAGAATGTGGTTCTTATTTTTTGCATTATCTTTAACAGTTATAGTGAAAGTATGTACTTATATCGACAACATTTTAAACATAATAATGTATTAGAGAAGCCATTTTCTCTTTCATAGATTAGTAAATAATTGTCAATGTCAAAATCAGCGAGAATGTGATTTATTGAAAGACTAAACAGGTTTTTACTGACAGATTACTTTTAAATCATTAGTAATACCACTATTTAAGATGTTTTTAATTTACAAGTTGACTAGTGACGTGATGTGAACGCAATAGAATAGATTTCGTAGCTTGGTGATTTCGATAATCGATAAAAATAACGAAGTATTCTAATCTACTCTACACGGAAGTATTAACATGCCATTTAGTTTGAATGACGTTAAAGGGAAGTGCGGTGTACATTTTTCATATATATTCTTATTTTTTTTAAGTAAAATATGTTAAAGTTTAATTAAGACACTTATTTTTAAATTTATATAAAATACAAACGATTTACTCATATCTTTAGAAATTATATTAATTATTATGACATCTAGTTATAACAACTAGGGAGGATACTATACCATTAGTTAGATAAAAAATTAAATGTAAGAAATCTCAAAAATCAAAAAATACCAACCGAGTAACTAAATTCTCAGTTCAGTGTTAACAAATTACTTACCTCTCACGATTTAGCAGGCCTGGTCCGGGGTAAAAGGAGAAGAATAAATCGATTTCAATAGAGGTGTCATGTGAATTAACCCGACTTGTATATGAGTAATATATAAATTACAACATTGAGCACTAAAGAATAAGTTATACCAAAGTCTTTTTCTCAAATTTTCCTCACACTAAAAAATCATCCAGCTCAGCTTTAGAGCGCTTTTGCACTACTTTCAATCCGTACCGTAACTATTTCTGATGGAAAGAAAGCAGATGACAGAAGCCGGATCTAGTGCGTAAAGTACCATAGAAATAGTACTACGACTACTTCGGACCATGTTTTCGTTGGCGTTGGAACTGTATTGTAACGGGCAGGGCGTATTAATTACCATCAGCCGAACGTTCTACTCGTCTCAGCCCTTATTTTTATAGAAAAAGCCTCCTCTAATCAAATCATACCATTAAGCCAAATCTGTACAGTTTTGCTGAGAATCTGCATTTACTGAGCCTTGCTCCTATATATTAATATATACAAGAAAAGCTTATTTTTGTGAATTGTAGATAATAAAAATAATTTTAGATATTAAGAATTTAACTATCCAGATAAATTAACAAATTCCTAAAAATATACTGCCGTCGTTGGGGTATCCCTGCGTCACGTAGCACACTTGCCAACGGTTGCAGCTTGGCATTACTGAGTGATATATTGCAAACCTTATACTAAATGTTGCTTGCCATATATAAAAGAAAATCCGCAATATCAATAAAAACAAAATATCTGATAATTAGTTTAGGAGAAATATACACCTATAAAACTTTATATCTATCTATCATATTTAGTAGATTGGAAACCCTTAGCATTTAGGAAAATATTAGCTTTTTAGATGATAAATCTCCTTTATAAGTCTATAAGAGAAGCCCATTATCACAATAGTTAAAAAGGTGAAATTTAGCCATAATGTTTATCATAAGCATCAAAAATGAAGATGGTGTGTTCAAAATTGGGCGTTAAGCACATAAAAAATGGGTATTTAAAAATACGTAGATTTATATCTTGTACAATGATATGGAACCTTTTGTGTATGAATACGACTCGCTCTAGTGTTTTTTCGTCTGCTAATCTACCGATTACAGTAGTACCTCTTTAAAAAGGTCTTACTACTACGAACTCCGAAAATTTAACCCCCGTTCGGATTCCTGATACGTTCGGATTACAGCACAGGGTATTTTTTATGAAACAAAACGAATAGTGTTGTGAAATTTGCATATTATGGCAATACGGTGCTGAAACGACCAGTAAGTAGATTATTTAATGTGGATTGTAGGAATTCAAGCTTATCATACGATCCAGAACTTATAATTAAAAGACGGGGTGCACTGACGTCATCATACTGAGGCTTATAATACGAACTACAACGATGCTCACGGAGCGAGTCTCCCTTCGCCGACTCGAGTCTACTTTGCGCGATATATAGCCGAACGTGACTTCTAAGAATCATTCAATGCTTACAAAATACAATGAAGTTTTTACTTCAGAAAGGAGACGAAATGTAAAATTATTTTAATATTTGCGTTATCCGAAGAACGTAAACACACAATCAAATATTTATTAGATTTTTCAAGACAAGTACAAAAGGAAATGTTTTTTAGTTTTCTGATAGTTTTTACAAAAATCTATTAATTTAAACAAAAGAAAATGAATATTATAATAAAACATACATTTTAAATTTATTTCGATTTACATTTCATTGAATTTATGTTTATTGATTTTCCGTACTCCATAAAAAAGTCGTTAAATTCTTCTACAACATGTTGAAGTAAGGTTTCAGAATGAGAGGTAGTGATGTGAATAAGTGGTTCTTTATTTTTATCATTTTACAAATTCACCTACAAGGTAGGATTGGAAATATAATGATTGAATAAATTTTTATTATAGTTTTATCACGTTTGGTTGTATGAAAATAGGGAAGTATTTTGAAAATGACGTAGCCAAAGTAAATCCAAACGATATCTCTATTTCATTCGAAATTGCTTGTAATGATAGTTTTATACAGGCTTCATCAATAAATTCATTCCATATTATGAACAATACAATATAAGCATAGAATAGAAAGTCGAGTTATGACTAGGACTTATTATAATAATACTACATGTAATATTGAACATTAAAATTTGAGATTAACTTTTCGTGGTAATTAAAATCTTGTATCGTGATCGTAGATATAATAAAGTGTTTAAGAACTTCCAGTGAGGAGTGTTTATGATCTGCTTTTAAAATAAAATTTAATAACAAATTTAAACAATAATTAATAGAAACATAAAAATATTTTATAGAAACAACTATATGTTATCTTAATCAATGAAATTAAATTATTTTTTAGAAATAAAATGCAAACCCGACAATCAAGTAACAAGCAAAAAATTTAACAATCTCCCACCTCTAAAAGCTCAAAGCAAATCAAAGGAAAACAATCATAAGTTACAAAAAAATACTTTTGGACCTTTACCTCAAAAGTTAGCTCATTTAAATGAAAGTGTTAATACTAAGTCAAATAAAAAGCTGAACAATCTGCCACCCCAGATATTTCAAGCAAAACAAATTAAAAGAGATAATATGATATTAAATGAAAATCTTGAAAATAATTCAAAAGCAAATACTGAAAGTGGGGCAGATCATGCAGAGGAATCAAAACAAAAGCTTAACGATGATACAGATCAAACAATTGAAAATGAATCAAATTCCTTTGATTCATTTTCAAATAGCGAGGATCCATCAAAAAAGAAGGATTCACTCGAATCCAAAGAAGAGATGGAAAAGGAAGGAGAGGTAATACCTGTAGATGGATTTGATCTAACTAATGATGAAATCAAATTATTTCATATTTGGCCAGGAGGAGTTATACCTTACTACATCGATGATTACTCATTCGGTAAAGTCATATGTATTTACGCAATTTTATAATAATATTTGGTAAAACTCCATACAGATATAAGATATTATCTAAATAATAATAAAATGATATGTAAGGCATGAAATTATTTATATATGCCCTTCATATATTTGATGGAGTTCGCTAAGCAAGCTAAGAGTTCTTCTACTTAGGTCTTTCTTTGCTATGCAGTGAACGCACAGGTTTAATATGTATTCATTGTTGCTATGTCACTCCATCAGTACCTACTATATCCAATTGTAATTATTACTAACATTGTTATCATCTTTCGTTACGAACAAACTTGCAGATAAAGTATTACGGGACAGGATACGTTCCTTTCTCGACTACACTAATCATGCTACTTCACTAAAATTTATCGAGTTACCACGACCGCCTGAAGATGAATCTAGTAGATGGGTTTTCTTTCTTAATCGTCAAGGTCTACTAGGTTGCACTGATCATCCGTATCAAAACTTCTCAGAAACAGGAATACAGGTAAATAAAATTTCTACATTTTCGTTTCAGACATTATATTTGAATCTTATTCGTTTACAATTTTAAATTGTTCTAAGTCAAGCAAAGTACAAATTTAATTATTTTAATTGACATAAATATTTAAAGATTTATAGACTATACTTTTCTATTATACATATCACATTAAAAGCATGATACTTATGCTATTTTTTATTTTACAGAAAGTTGTGCTAGGTTATAATTGCATTAGTGATGAGGCATTAGCAGAAATAGTGTTGTCTCTTGTAGGAGTTCCACCGCAACATAATGCACCAAACAGAGATGATTACATAGTAATTAATGCTGACAATATATTACCAGGTTGTATTTAAGATCGTGTATCATTATAGTGGTATATCATAATTTCAAGAAAAGCTTTATTTTTTATTACAGATAAGAAGGCGTTATTTGATAAATTAAAGGATAACGAATGGTTGTTTCATGACATTGATTATGACTTCATAAGCGCTGGTCATTTTGGCACTCATAAACATACAATTAATGGAGGTGCTACGATTGTTCCAAAGGTACTAGTAATGTCATGTTTTTAATTGAGAACGCTCTTAACCACCAACAAAATAAAAAATTTAAACATAACTTTTTAGAGTGAGAATTTGCAAATACATATTGGTGGAGGCAAAGGTTTTAGCTCGGATGACATTCATAAAATAAAACTTCTCTATAGTTTTATTTCAAAATATAAAAGAAATCAAGAAATAAGAAGTTCAAAGTGTAAAAAAATGTTTGAGGTAGGTAAAAAATTCAAAAATGAAAAACTGAAATTAACAATTGCAAAACCACGACAGAAGCCCAATAGGTATTTAGGCCTACCTGATGAATCGAAGCAGGAAAAAGGTAAGAATGAAAATAGCCTTGAGGAAAATAAAAATCCCAGAGAGTCAAAAGATCAATATGAAAGTAAAGAGGAAAATTCAGAAGAGTGGAATGAAGCTAGCTATGAAGAAGGAGAAAACAATGAATCAGAAGAGGAAATTGTAAATAAGGAAGGAAAGGAAGCACAAAATCATGGACAGAAATATAAATTAAATAAGCCCAAGTATCCCAAACAAAGGAAAAAACGCAGCTCGAATGAAGAAAAAAGGAAAAGACATATTTCGAGTGAACTATTACATGTGTCTGATTTTCATTCTGCTGAATAAACTTTGTTTTGATTCTATATTATAAATTAAATAAACAGTTAGTATAATGTTTTAATTTCATACTCTCGTTTTACACATTAGCTATCACATCATAGGCATGTTTGTATGTCACGTTTTACATAACAAGTTTCACATATAACTTCGCAGCACCATTTGAATTGACAATTACAATTTTCAGTCTCTCTAATCGTGCTTTGTGCATAGCCCCTTCTACAACAAAGCTGATCACAGCTGTCTGTTCCCGCTGAGCTTATATTACACTGCCTTCCCTGCGTTCCGAGGGAACCGGTCTTCAAATTTGGCATACAAAAATCAGGTGACTCTTCAGAATATATAATATCCTTTTTACCTGGTCGCTTTATATTTGTACTTTCTGGCATATAGCTATCACCGTCATTGTTTGCTATTACCTGAAAATAAAGAGATTAACATCTTAAGTTACATAAAGTTATTTTCCCACAATGGGATCTGAGTGGTTTCTATTTTTGAGCATCAACGATCTAAACAAATTTTATCTATTAAAGGATTCATTATTATTGTCGCAACAGAGAGATTTCAAAAGCTGTATTTGATGGTACCTGTGTATTTCTGTATATATAGTAGGTCTTTGCAGATACTCTATTTCGTAGCTTTTTCGGACATACATTTCAACATCAATGATTATTACCTTAGCAGCACCTTCGAACTTATCTCTTATACGATCTCCAATTTCTCTAAAACTTGGCATTCTCCACCAGCAGGTTCTTAAAGTACAAGATCCTGACAACCCATGGCATTTGCATTCTACTCTCATATTAGATTTGATTGCCTATAAGATAAAATATTTGAGAAATTAGAATACAAAATATATATTTATTTTTAAATGCGTATAACACAGGGATATTGGATATTGGACGTATTCCCGTTAGACGGTTATATTTGTGATAATTTTAATGCAAAGGTGAACCATTTTTGAGTTATATGTTTCTTTAGCTTTTTTCGAAATAAGTCAAAAATGCAAGATCAAAAATTTATTAAAATATATAAAGGGATAAGAATTGGGAACCAGCAGCTTCACTGTAACCGTTACAGAAACCGTAACAAAACACAAAATCGGCATATTTTTCTTTATGTATTTACACCGATTACTCTGAGATTTATGATCCGATTTACGTAATTCTTCTTATGTTTGATGCGAAATAGATGCCATTTTACATAGTTTGGCCCAGTAGTTTTCATTTAATGAAAATTTTCGTCTATCTGGATGACATAATTGTTTTTTGTGTGCGGCTTTATTTTGAGTTTTCATTCAGGTAGATTATTACTAACTGGCACTAAAACGTAAAAAATAAAAGTACTTAAAAAAAAACTTTGACTTAAAACCTATCAATAGGTAGCACATATAAATAATAGTATTTTATTAATATTAAAGGCAAAGGTTTGCATAAGAGGTGTATTAAATTATATTTTTAGTTATTTGATACTTTTCAGTTTTTGAAGGCGGTTTTTTTAAACGTAGTTTTTTTTTAAAACATTCGCTGTACATTTTGATTACTGTAAATTTCAAATTTAACTACAATCGTGAGAAAATTATTGGCAATTATTGGCGGAATTAACACTAAGGAAAACTTAAATAATTTGTATACAATCGTGAGTGCACTACTTCATACTGCGCCAATTTCTAAAACAAAAACAATTCACGCGTGAAAAGGTTTAGAAAAAAAAACTCTTTGATTTTTTTTTTTTTCTTAACCTGTCAGTTTACTTAAAACATAAATTTTGGTGTTGCATTTTTGACTTCATAATTATTATATATTGATACTTTATAAATATTTTTTGTGACAGTAAGGGACGAGACGAACAGGACGTTCAACTGATGTTAATTGATACGCCCTGCCCATTACAACGCAGTGCCGCTCAATATTCTTGAAAAACCCAAAAATTCGGAGCGGCACTACAATTGAGCTCCACATACTGAGACATAAGATAAGTCTCATTTACCCAATAACTTCACTAGCTACGGCGCCATTCAGACTGAAACACAATAATCCTTCACGGCAGAAAAAGGCGCCGTTGTGGTACCCATAATCTAGCCGCCATCCTGTGCAAAGAAGCCTCTTACTAGTAAATTCCCTTAGTCTACTCTTATTAATCACACCCTTAGGCTTGGGATTTACCTATTCTTTTTATGGCCCAGAGAAGCACAAGACAGACATATAAGTTTAGATAAAAAATAATTGCATTTTTATTTGTAACTGAACATAAGTTCTGCCATAAGACCAGTCTAGGAAAATTGTTTTTCGTCTTTTGCTAAATGTAGGTTAAAAAAATACTAACCAACCTCCCAGCATTGTGGTTGTGTAGCTTTATTAAAGTTTTTATATCGCTTTTCTTTCTATATCTACTATCCATAAATTCTCTAGATTTCTGAAGACCGAAGCGCACGTTGTCACTGCAGCCGCCCCATTGCCATCGATCTGTTTGCGCAGGCGCAGGTGGCAACGGGACCGGTGATACACGACCGCGACGTGGCTTTGATACTTCCTGAAAATTAAACTCTCTATATGAACAGAACTATTACACGTTACTTCTACTTTGCCCTACGCTTGCGTGCTTGTGATAGTTCATTGATACACTTTTGAAAATTACTCATCCATTTACAGTTTAATAGCTAATATTTCTATATTGTACAAGTCTAATGAGTCAGGCAATATGTGTGAAAATTTCCTTGCCATTTTGTTAAAAACTAAATTGTCAAAGGTGTTTGGAACAAGACTTCAATTAAGAAGAAGAATGATTTCCTTCTTCTTTTTCGAAGAAGAATTATTCTCTTTTTTTATTGAAGGGAGGGAATGCCTTATTTGCCTCCATGGAGTAATGTTTTCACTCCGCATGGGGCTAACCAGAATAGATTTTCCCACTTGACCGCGAAGAGCGCTCATTCATCGAAGAGCGGCTTGTATCACCCCCGATCAGCTTGTTTTTTGCTTTGCGTAGATGTGTGAGGTTTCTCTGCACTTTCTTCCTTCACGGAGTGCTCAGAAGAGTTACCAGAAGCAGAGTTTCACCAACGGACATTACCATAAAATGCGAAATTCCATCCACATCACGTTGATGTCTGGTATTCCACAAACGGGTGTATCACTAGACGTATGAGATGTCATAGTCATCTACCAGCTGCTGAATTCGCGAACCTACACGACATAGAGACCTTCAAGTCTCGAGCATACAACCGTATCAGAGGTTGGCAAAGCATCTCCTTACCTCTGGTATTACTGATGTCCAGGGGCGGCTGTAATCTTTACTTCTACTAACAAAATCTTCCTATTCCTATTCACACTTGTCACTCTAAAAACGAAAATTCATCGTGTAATAAATAACCTTTTCACAAGAACACTCCAGAAGAGATCCTGCCGTGCATGCTCGTGTGATTGAATAGGTGACTCCAGCGGCAGTGATGGCGTTGACAAACCCCGTCTCTCTTGTGTCTAGAACAAAATTCATCATATTAAGCTAAGAAACTATTAAATTCTCGCCAGCCTCATTCTTGACTTCAGTTAAATTGTGACATAAATCAGTGAATAAATATAAATGTTTCCGTTGAGTCCTATTAAGAGTCGCAGCACAAATTTTTATTGGTTAAATGAAAAATATCATCATAAAATTTGTCTATTTCCTAGCCGAGACATGCCTGTACATATAGCATAATAATCCTTTTGTGACGTTGCATAATTTTAATATTTTCGTAGCGATTACGTGTACAAAATAATTTTCGTTCTATAAGCTAAATTTAGCTACCGAAAGTCTTTATTTTAAGTTCAAACCAATTTTGTATAATATTATATTAGACCAGAAAACCAATCTTTAGAATTTTTTGGCTATGTAACTTTCCAGCTATTGAAATGGTCGAACTGATTTCACGGAGCTTTCACTAGCAGATAGCTCCTGTTAGCATAGAAGAGAATCTTAGGTTGCTTATATTAAAGAAAATAACATGGCATCTGAAAAAAATCGTATTGAATGAGTGAATTGTGATGTTATTAAAATAAACACAAACAGTCGCGGTTGGCAGTTGATTATTTTATAATTACAGGTGATTTATCGTTTTCAGATATAATATAATATAGTAATCCATAGAAAATGATAAATTAAAACGTAAATCCCAAAGAGCAAAGTAAAGCAATTGACCTAAAAATCAATATTCACACGCTCATTGTAATAAACAAAGATGACTGTTACGAATCAAGAAGTTCGGTCTGTGTGAGCGTGATACATGGTCAATAAGACTCACCAACATTATTTGAGCAAACTATAAAAATACGCTCTTAATTTATACCGCTTTATCAAGAAGTAATCGATTCGACGATCTTTTTTTTGTGCAAATTTCTCAAAGCCTAGTAGGTAAGGTAAGGTATAAGAGAAGTTTAGCAAAGCTTCTATGATTCAGGTGGGATTACAAAAAAGCGTTGGAAGCGGTGATTTTTTACTGTCAGTTGACTCGAATACATAATATATTACCTCCCTCCAATCTCATCACAAAAAAAATAGTACAATTCGTTCCATTTATGCCCCCAATATCAATCAATTTGTTTTTTACAAAAACACTGACTGCAGAACAGTCCAACAGAATGTGTAACACTCGAATCTTTTGTGAATACCATACAAAATACCATTTTCGTTATTATTTTATTATTCAGCTGGTCTTTTGAGTCTTTCTAATTTTCTGTTCTATTAAACCATTCAATTATTGAAGCAAACAAAAGAACAAAGTGCTTTTACAACATTTTCAAGTTGCCATGTAAAACAATATCATTCCGACCTATTTGTACATACAACTTATAAGTGTTACTACGAAATATTGTATATATTTATTTTAAGACCTAATTAGATATAACTGTATAATTCAATTTAACGACAAAGATTATTCTGAGCCAGCGACATTGATCGTGTTCGCGACTCGAAATTACCATGACTAATCGCTGTTAAAGATCTTGTTTGCCATGCTCTGAAGCTGTGTATTATGCAGTCTGGCTATAACAATTAATGGTGGTTCGACCATCGTTGTATGAATATTCAGCTGGCATGAATAATTTGAGATATATCCAATAAGCACTGAATATGCGACCGATACTGAATGGGACTGGGTCGATGACTTCATATCTGGACAGAATAGATTGGTTTTAGTCTAGTAATCACTTTTACGATCAACAATTTGTGCTGAAGGTATTTAAAGTAATCATAGATTTTATTAATCGATCGATGATTGATAAATTGAGTTCGTTACTTGAAAGCTAACTGTTCCTTGTTATTTATTATATTCGGACTGTTATAAAATCTATAGTAATGGTGCTATTTTAAGCTACAATAAAACATGGCACATAGCGGGCTCTAAGCGTTTACCGTGTTTAGATTGTACGCAGTGCTATAGTTGAGTTCAGATTGGCATCGGTCGCGCCTATCGATTTCATGCTAATTGGACCCTTACTCTGTAGACATTGGAATACACGTCACATTCCACCACCCGTCCAAGAAGATACTGAGAAATTTATTGCACAAACAATTTATATAATTGAGGTGCGACAAAAAAGCGAGAGTGCACACCCATCTGTCGCAGAATTTAAACAGTAATTACAACGCTTGCCGCTTTAGTCGGTGATATCGCGTGGGTATTTTTATCTTCGATTAAATTTTGTCTGGCATCGTCAAGGATTCGTCCTCCAATGGAATTATGAAAGGAATTTCAATTTCGAAACCTTTTGCTAGTCGTTTAGATGATGGAAAAAGTGGGGTCGTCGAGGGGGACGAGTGGCATGGGAACAGGCACGTCCCGAGCGAATGCCTGGAACGCTATACTTTTTCTGTCGAGTACGGTCGGTTGTCAATAGGACAGCGCGGCTGCGACACTCGCCCGTCATTATAAATCTGCGGCGGTGAGCTCTGAGCAGGACATTCCTCGCGCACCGGCCGCGTTATGCGTTGCAATTATCTCAAAACTTGGTCTCGACTCACAAATATGTCGTAGAGAACGAGGGACATGACATTCTCATCACCAAATGCTGCCTTTTTTCTATTGTCTTCGAATACAAACTGTGCTCTGTTTTGAGACACTCCCACGACGTCCACCCACCATAATATTCGAGAATTACGACATGTTTTTTGTTGAAGCAATGAATGTATGGAATGCTGCTTTTCGTGTCCCATTGAATAATTCAACGAACCGTTAAATCGATCAATAACCAATGGATCGAATTGATTCACACTTTCAGATGCGTATTATGGAGCTTTTTGTGGCTTCAGAATACGCGAAGTTTCCTGCAGAGTCATGCGTGGAATTGTGGCACGTGCACTTTGCTTACATCTTTATATTATGTTGGTATATACTACATATTTTAATGCTTTTGGAGCAGACTTTATGAAATTTTCGGGCAATCTTCCAATTAGTGTGTGTGTGCCTTGTGAACTTTAAGTTAAATTTTCAGAAAAACACTTCTATTATAATTTTATATTATGATCTTTGTAACAGTGCTTTTTTGTTCAACAAAGTCGGAGAAAAATATGAATCTTATCAGTCGATTAAAGTGAAACGACTTAGATGATTTTTGAACACAAAATAAACTTCCGCTAGCAAAAAATTTAAACCAGTATGGTTTTTTGCACAAATTATATCATATACAAATTGAGATTATTGAAATCTAAAAAAAAGATGATTTTGGAGAAAATTTTCTAAAAGATCAATGTAACTACCGGAATTCTAGGACAAATATTTTTAAGTTTTCTAAAGAGGTGAAAATTTGGACTAAGACTGGTACACTGGCTAGCGCAAGGCATTATTATAACAATATGAGTAAATAATTTACTAAAAACGATAAAATACTAATAATTATTTAATAGTTATTTATTTGCTGGTTGATCATGAACATGCTAAGTAATATAATACCTAATATTTTAAACGATTTGCCAGAGAATCTACAAAATTTATATAAAATGAATGGAAAATATATAGGCGTACTTAAAACATTTTTAGAATAACAGCCACATTTATGTGAAGACCAATGTAAACATAAATATACCATTTATCTAATAATTTAACTATTGTAATTTTAGTAATATAACATTGAAAACGCGAGCTACAACTTACCCACATTACCCTTTAGAGGTTTTCGTAGTATAGAAATTTTATTGTATGCTTTGTTTTGAACAATAAATAAAAAAAAATTGTAAGGTATGTATAATATTTAAAATATAAGTATGAGGTATTTCTTTTTGAAGCTGAAGATTTCAAAATAGATCCTTATTTGAAATGTCAGATTTTTCCTAACCATTTACGTAGTTGCAAATTTTAATTAATTTTAATCATTCAAATATCAGAAGAGCTTATCTCCAAATTGTAATTGAATATCCATCAGCTACTAAAGAAGTAAGATGTATTTGCTGTTGTATTAGAATAATTATATTATTTGATTGATTTTGTTGATAAATATAAATTGGAATGCGTTTTTGCATTGCAACCATCAACAACTGTATAAAATTAAATGACATTCTTATTGTTTATTAAAATAAATAAAAAATAAAATTATTGGGACGTACGACGCGTGTAATCCAACAGTTCACCAGAAGGAGGTTCCTTTGCACTGGATGCCGGCTAGAATATGGGTACCGCAACGGTGCCTTTTTCTGTGTGAAGCAGTAATGTGTAACCATTATTGTGTTTCGGTCTGAAAGGCGCCGTAGCTAGTGAAATTACTGGGAAAATTATATTTAATATCTTATGTATCGAGATGACGAGCGCTATTGTATTGCCGCTCAGAATTTTTGTGTTTTTCAAGAATTCTGAGCCGTACTGCATTGTAATGGGCAGGGCGTATCAAATACTATCAACTGAACTTCCAGCTCGTCTCGTCCCTTAATTTAATAAAAAAAATCTAGTGGTTAGTGACCTTGTCCACTGCCCGAGAAGGGTTCGAATCCACTCCATTTGACAATTTTTAAATGACGTCAGCTATAACCGTCCAAACTTCGCCGGTTAAAGCTATTGTTAATTTTAAATAGTTACATTAGACCCGTCAAAAATTTCAAATAAATAATCGATATTGACTTGATATTTAACTTAAACTATAACTATGCCAAATAATACAATGGTGCAGCACATTCCGCAGTTTATGTTAAAGTCAGTGTTACTGTTGATGTTAAATTTGACATGAGCCTTAACTGCTTTAGTGTACGCTTACCTTTAATAAGAAACCATTGCTGTAGTTGACGCGGAAATTCACACTGCACAACAATCGAGCTGTTATCACTCAGATAATATTTGATCCAACCGCAGATTGACGGCAATCCAAACGTTTTTGTCCTCGCCGACATCAAGGATGCATGAATCACATATAATTACACTTAATAACCCGTTACAAGTTTCAGGACCTTAATGATCGTATTTTAAGGGGCCCAATTACAACATTAATCAATTGTAACTGCGACATAAATTATATTGATATAAAACAAGCTTGAATACCACAGTGTGCGTCAGGTTGAGAAGATAAGACTTGAGCCGTTGGGATCGCGAGCATCTTTGCAGGCCATATGTGAAATTGTCTGGATTTTGCAATTTTAATTTTATTTATAGCCGTGAGCTCTATGTCACGGCAGGCAGCGATTAAAGCAGATACTATTGAAATTACTGGGCTAATGTAATGTCTCATTTTCCGTGTCAGATTTTTGAGTTTCTAAGAATCCTGAGTGGAATATGGTAGTGGACAAGATCGCTGGAATAGGCTGGATGAGGGCAGCGCAGGACCTATCGTCATGGCGATCTTTGGGGTAGACCTTTGTCCAGCAGTGGACAGCTTCCGGCTAAACTGATGATAATGATAGTATGCTAGTGGACAACAGACTAGACTAGGACATAGCAAATAGATAGTGAAAAAAGGCATAAAAGGCATTTATTATATCAAAATTCCTAGAGAATTCGTTTTGAGTTCAGTTCAAACACTACCACCGCTTCGGATACAAATGGCGCTCTGAGAAAGAAGAAACGGCAAAACAAACTCTCGCTGCATTCTTTTTTTATGCTTTTTTTAATAAAATATACAAACCCGTGATAACTTTTGTTTTGTCAATGTGTGCATTAGCTACTAGTTTAGTATTCAAAATACTAAGATGACTTGTCAATCAAACTCTGTTACAGTAAGAATAGATTCGCTTACCTTCCCTATCTTGCTGTATCTTAATTAGAGATGTTCTGTTCTCTCGCAGGCTTCATTTGTCTATACGCTAGTATAATGTAAGAAAATGGTGAGCAAGCGTGTCAGTTACCATCAGATTGTTTAAAACCGTGAGTGTTTAAAACCAGACTGCCAATATTCATGATACTACTATGCAATGCCCATCGAGCGAGTTAGTCAACTCAAGCCGATTTCATCTGAGCGAGCTTTACATATCCCAGCGTGATGGGTCACTCTCATTCTATATCCACAATACTCATCATGCGAAGCGCATCGCGTAAAATGATGCTTCCTTTCAAAAATTCGTTCATAAAGCAAGAGATTTAGCCTCACATAGAATGCTGTTCCAGGCTGTTCCAGCATACAAACTTTGCGACTCATAGACCAATTTGTTAAAACCGCAGCATTCTGATGCTAGATGAATATATTTCTTATTCTCAGAAGAATAAGAAATATATTGGTCTAGGTCATACTCGTACTCTCGGTAGTTTTTCTAACTAATGACAGATTGTTGGCAGTGACAGGTGGACAGGGTGAAGATGTCTATAAAAGACGACGCTGCCTAGCGTCGACACATTTCCGCTGCAACGTTTACTAGTTAAGATATTACTCTGCTCAATTTCCTAATTTATATAATAATTATTCTTAATTTATTCTTAGAAACTTAACAAATTGTTCTATTTAATTTTAGAGTTAATTATTTGGAATGGAGGTATTATAATTTATCATTAAAAAAGCCCCTTGTGATCTTATTACCAAGAATATATTATTGAAGAGGGAGGCTATTTGACTAGTCCTGGTGAGTGATAGTAACACCGCGTCCAGAGTTGAACTATTGTATTCGCCACTCATACTTAAAGATTGTCGTCAAGACCTGCCGCATTTACGAACCGCTTGTTCTTCTTAACGCGAGTATAACAAAAATCACCTGGAAGCAGGGTGTGTTCGCCAAGGATGGTGTTACGTTTATGCATTACTGGGCCCCAATTGAAGAGGAGATGAAGAAGCGTTTCATCAGCCTAATAACATATAGGTCAGTTCGATGCTAAACTTTTTTTCCACTAATTAGTCCGGCTTATATACAGGGTGGACGAAAAGTCCGTTTATAATTTGAATTGTTTATTCTTTTTGATAGTAAACAAAAGGGGAATTTAATTCTTAAATGTCACATCATCCGTATGCAATCGTTTATTATTCTGGCATCGCTGAAATCTAGAGCGGAAATTACTCGCTCCACGTTTTCGGGGTCCCTCGACGTTCTAGGCCGGCCAGATCGAGGTAAATCCATTGTTGAACCGGTCTTCTCAGACTTGAGCATCCATTTTTTAATTAACATACCTCACTCACACACACACGATGGAGCTTTATTTTTTTGTCGTATCTTGTAATGATTGCAAAACTTTCGTTGAGCTAACGTCGCTGAATCGTTGTTTCGATAGTACTCGCGTACACAAAACCCACGTTGACTACCGCTGAACGACGCCATGGTACTAAATTCCCATTGGCTGCTCTTGTAATGCGTAACCCCTCCACCCTTCTCCGCCGCCGTTGCTAGACGCGGCAACAATTCAAATGTTAACGGACTTTTGGTTCACCCTGTAGTTGGACTACAAACCTATTGTAATATTTTACTATTGTAATATAATTATCATTGTTTTTTACCTTTAATTTAAAATCTAATTTGTTATTTTATTTCTATTTCTGGGACTAGCTTGTAAGCGCTTTGGGTAATACTGTAAGTTTACAAGTTTATATAATAATAAATATATAATTTAAGTAATCTTCGTATCATAAAGTTATAACTAAGCATAAACCAAGAATATGTAAAACCTTTACAAATAGACATTTTGCTTACGAATGGTTTGTTAGGACCTATAACGTTTCCCGCGTTTATTTACAAGGCAGCGTGTCATTCGGAAAACTTCAGAATTATCATTGTATTGACAGTGTTGTCAACGATGCTGTAAACATTTTGCATTTTCTTTGTTTATCATCAGTTATAACTTTTTACCAAGTGTATTTGTAAGGCCGTAAAATTCAATTATGCTACTACTGCAATTATTTTAACGGGTGGAGATTTATGTGCGGAAAGAAATGACATATACGAGGGGAGGCTGATAAGTAATCTACCTAACTATGAAAGAAAAGACTTTGATGGCTAGTTTTTTTTATTTTTCTATATAGTCTCCTGCAAGTGAAATACACTTATGACATTTGCAAATAAGTGACATCATGCCGTTATAATAGTAATTTTTATTTTGCTCGTCAAAATGGTCAGTCACAGCCTCCTTCATTTCTTCGTCCGTCGAAAATCTGCGACCCCTCAATTTTTTCTTTAAATCTTTGAATAAGAAATAGTCACAGGGAGCCAGATCTGGACTATAAGGTGGATGGTTAATTTCTGTGAAGCCGTTTTTGCTCAGGGCTGACCTCGCCGTTAAGGCTGTGTGTACAGGAGCATTGTCTTGTAAAATCAGAACACCTTTGCTGAGTTTGCCTCTCCACTTTTCTTTGATTTGTTCACGAAGCTGGTCAAGCAAGTTTGCATAATATTCAGCATTCATTGTTGTATTTTTAGGCAAATAATCTATCATCAAAATCCCTTCGACATCCCAAAATACGGTGGCCATTAGTTTTCCAACCGACGGCCGAACCTTGAACTTCCTTGGCGGCTTTTCTCCTTTAAATTTCCATTGCATTGACTCTTGTTTGCTTTCCGGATCCCACTGGCGAATCCAAGTTTCATCACAGGTCACAATTCGAGAGATAGTCTCTTCTTCTTTACCTTTGACCAGGTCTAGAAATGCCTGACAACATTCTACTCGCCTTTGTTTGTCAAAGGGGGTCAATATTCTAGGGACCCAACGCGCGCTCACCTTGGACATGCCCAAATGTTCGTGAATAATTTCATGAACTCGTTCCTTGCTAATGCCCACAACTGTGGCTATCTCCCACTGCTTGATTCGCCGATCTGCAAGAATCAGGTTCTTCACCTTTTCAACATTATCTGCGGTAACAGCAGAAATTGACCTTCCACTACGTGGGTCGTCTTCCAGGCTCTCACGGCCATGTTTAAATTGCTTCGACCAAAACTTTATGACAAATTCAGAAGGACTTGAATAACCATACACCTTTAACATGCGCTCTCTGATCTGCGTAGGCGTATTTCCTTCTTTACTTAGGAATTTAATCACTGCTCGATGCTCAAATTTCATCATTTTACAATTTTCTTTCGACATGGTGAAATCAAAGCCGCGCCAAAAAAACAAAAGCAAGCGAAAAAAAATAAGCGTCATAATTTTGAAAAAGGAATAAATATAGAATATGATTTTGCAGTGGCCAGTTCGATTTTCAAAACTTTCTTTTACAAAGTAGATTTTATATCAGCCACCCCTCGTAGCTGTCATCAGCCAAGCTAATAATCGGAGACATATATATGTTTTGCTTTACGTTATTGTAATTTATAAATAGTTGTCGAATTGTTATTTAAATTATCACTGTACCGTCCTTTATTAAATGTGGTTTTTATTCAATTAAGGAAAAATACGCCTTATTAACGAAACTTGCTTATTTAATTAACGAAATTTTACAACAATTCTATGAAAAAACAATGGAATAATAAAAAATGCTGAAGACAAGATTGCATTAATTTCTTTCTTATTGGAAATGTAACCCTTTTAATCGTATCAAAACCAAAAGGATACAAATACAGATAAAGAGATTTTATTACAAAATACATATAATATATGTGAATTGACTTTTCCCCGACTTATTACTTTTCCTAATAGAGGGGACCCATATATGACACAGAACCGTTGGCTTTGAATCTTTCCAATAATGCACGATGGCAAATAAAATGAACAGGCACTGTACGATTAAAAATGAAATCGTGATGACTTACTATAAGGTGACATAGTCGTTTAACAGTAGTTATTATATTTAAAAAAAAACATTTATTTCTTACTTTTCATGTACAAATTAACATTTTATTCTGTTAACATATAATCACAAACTTCGTGAAACCCAACCGCTATTCTCTTCGCACTTGTACAGCAAGAGCTTCCCGCTACAAACTGATAAGGAGAGGCGGCTCTCGATACCGATCATAGCGTTCGCTCGTCTGTGGCGACATTAAACTACCTTACACACCCCCGAACAGGAATTTTAGATTTGATATGGACACGTCAGATGATACGATTCGCGCTTAACGAGCTGTTTTTAACGTTTACCCGCTTTTAAATTATCTGATATACAAGATACAAGTTTCTTTGATAAATAGAATAAAGTAAATTGTTGATAAGTAAAGAACTAAAGAATTTAACTAAAGAACGCGTGTAATACTAACTGAATTTTTTCATTGTATTTTGCCAAAATCACTGACCTGTATAAATACCACTGGACAGGCTGTTCCACATGTTTCACAACAAATTTTGTGTGAAGCGCCGCTCACGAACGTCCAGAGAACAATTTTGGACATATAATACAAATGGCAGCCAAGGAACATACAATACTCTGAAGTATTTTTGTAATTTGAATTAAATTCGTTCGTTTTTCGTTTTATTTATACTTCAAGAATTACCGTTAAGTACACATTTTTTTGTACATAGTTTCCCTATAGATGTTTGCTTAGCTGAGGTTGTCATCACTAGTTTTAGTACCGCAGACTCTTGCTATATGGCCAACAGCGCCAAAGTGGTGAATATCAAATAGGCACAAAAGCACTTTGACAACCGCCAGTCCAGTGGTAAAGAGTGGAGGTCAGTGATATTACTTTTATTATGCAGCCAAATATTATCCACTAATAAAGTAAGACAACCTTTTTGTTCAATACAGTATATATAAAGATAAATAATTCAGCTTAAACACTCAAAATTAATAAGCCCACTATCATATACGACAGTTTAATCGACGATGTGTCATCACTATTTCAAGTTCTTTGTTAATTTCTGCTATGATCTAAATAACACAATAACCACTATCAGATTTTTTCTTCATGAAAGAATAAAGTTTGTCGGGCGACCAATAGGTCAGTTAATTTGCTTTCCTGTCTATTGATCAACAGGTTGCAAGTTCTATCCCACTGGAAAAAAAGCAATAAACCTGCGATTGCGTAATAGTATATTGTTAACGAGTTCAGTTTTGGTTTGTAAATCTTCCTTATTTGACAAAAAGCTGTATCGTGTGTACCCGGATGTTTCATGATTTCTGATCGTTCGAACGATTTGAATGATTTTCACATTTTATGTTTGGCTTTCAAACACACCTCACAACTAATCACTGTTTTTTATGATGAATTTCGGGTTTGACTGTCCAAATTAGTCTCTCCTAGCATAAGATAAAATATATCAGTCAAAAACCGAAACATACTATTGTGTTGGACTTTGAATAAGGCTCCTTGTCAGATCTGATCTGATGATCTGTCTGATCAGATCTGATCAAACCTGAGTAACTGAGCTTCGAAGTTTGACTTTAACATCTGTTAAATTACGGCATTTGACTGTCCATATCGGTCTCCAGTTTAAGACCAAAACACGCTGTTGCTTCTTGTCAGACCTGAGGTATAACTGGCCAAATCTAGAATAGACTGAGTTTCGTATATTATACTTTAATTTTTTATAATATATTTTGAAGTTTGACTGTCCAAATCGGTCTCTCTTAGGATTAGGCATAGAAGACCGAATCACGGTATTCGCTTGGACTGTGAGTAAGGCATCTTGACACACCCGAGATTTGACTGGTCAAACCTAGAACTGATGGAGATTCGATATTTGATCTTAACATAAAGATATTTTAACTAGAAGAAATATTTTTTATTTTTATTTTATTTTATTCGGGAAACAAACAGTACAACTTAATACACTTAAAAAAATAAAACTTAAAATATAAATCACTGACCAATAAAAGTTTCCACAATTAAATAGTACATAGAAAAATGCGAGCAAATTAATTACAATTTAAAAGTACCTATTTGTAATGAAAATAATAAATATTAATTAAATATATTGAATTGAAAATAACAAAATATTTATAGAAAATTATATATGATTTTAGTAATAATATTAATAATAATAGCATACATTTTTAAGTTAATAAAGAGATGCAATATTTATTATATATAATACTAATGAGAATTAATTAAAACTAAGACATTTTCTTAATTTGTTCAATCAACTTCTGTATCGACCCTGAAAAGTAATCAATTGAACAGAATTCTTTGTTGTATCTAAACAAGAACGATGAATAAAGGCATTTTGTGCATAATTAGTGCGTGTAGTATGTAAATTAAATAAAGATTTAATTCGCGAAGATTGTCTTGGACATCGGAAATTAAGGCAATTAAGAAGAAGTGGAGAGTCAATCATATTATGAAGTAATTTTAGCAGAAATGTTTGATCCTTTACCTTACGACGTTTTTCCAGAGAGATTAAGTTAGGGACATATTGATCGATAGCGGAACACCTAAATTTTAAATGCTTTAAGAATTTCGTTTGAATTTTCTCTATTTCTTGAATATGGACATTGTAATGAGGATTCCAAATTACCGAGCCCAATTCAAGTAAAGAACGCACAAATGCATTAAATAGAAGAATCAAGGTGGTAATATGTTTAAAATATCTACACATACAACCCGTTGCCAGGTATACATAGTTACAAACAGTTTCAAATACGTATTTATAATATTAAGATCATTATAATAATTTTATCCATGAATGAAATATTTGTATAAGATAGAAACACACATAGGAAATAAAGTATTTTATTCGGTCGATAATACCATTTAAAAATCAGTTTTCTGTAAAAAGCGACAATTTATAGCACATTCCAACACGTAAACTTCACCTCATAAGTTAAGGAGAGTGAGATATGGGATGTGATTTCCTAGACCTGCCACAAGTGTCAAGTATCGGATGTCATGCGAAACTTGTGTCGTAAACATGTATGGTGGCTGCGTACATGCTGCGGAACATCGCCGTCATAAAATTGTCGCTTCTTAAACTGTTGCTGCAGATTTACGAGATTACCACTTAGCTTCTTGATACCTTTGTACTAACTTAGTAATCACGCAGTAGTTTCGTGTAGGAAAATAAGCGACGAATTTGAGCTTTCGGGGATGCATACCTAGGTATAAATATTTAATCAATATATTTGCGCTAAACCACGCTTTGGGGTTCTTTGTCGCTCTAATCAGGAGCGCTAATGTCGCTCTTTAAACAGTCTTAAATTTATTTAGTAGAATTCAAAAAGTTAAAAACAGCAAAACTGTTTTGGCTCTTTTTATACCGTGCGATGCAAAAACGAAAACCCAATGAAATTTTAAGTAAATTCTCTATTACTAAATTTAAGTTAGACACGTCATTAACATTAGTTTAAAAAATTTAAGAAGTAGACATAAAAGCGTCATGCCTCGTGTGTTTATATGATTCGATTATAAACTACGGTCTGGTTTCTCTATTGCGCCTGTAGATCACCCTTTTATTTCCATCCTTTAAAATTGAATTAAGATTACACCTTTATGACACACACTTAAGCTTATTTATGTCACATAAATCGTCA
Source organism: Leptidea sinapis (assembly GCF_905404315.1). Taxonomy (NCBI): domain Eukaryota; kingdom Metazoa; phylum Arthropoda; class Insecta; order Lepidoptera; family Pieridae; genus Leptidea; species Leptidea sinapis. The sequence goes on from NC_066268.1 coordinate 15,293,502, forward strand.
AATATAACGACTTAAATTATCCAACCGTAGCACCATAAAAAGAAAACAGATGACTTCTTTAAAGAGGATCAACTTAATGCGAGGACAATACATCGAGTTGTCACAGAGGCCGCATAGGAATGTTCCAGCGAGCATTTTATCTCATCTGATTAATTCAAATATTTAGCGCAATAAATACAAGGGCAGCGGGGCGCGGTTGGAGAGGGAGAGATTCGCGAAGTCCGTGACATGGTAGATGGGGGACTGCGCGCAATTGCATCAGTGTCGGGTTGTCAGTTGGGAGCCATTGTGGGCTCTTCTGGCCGATATACGAGCGTCTGGCGGTCACAGCAACCGCACCTGATTTATCGACGCTCCGAACCTTCACCGGCGCGGACGGGCTCGCTGTCGCCGCCGAATAAAGCGCATTCTCACGCTACTGAACGCACGCGGACACCGCTCAACTTATTTAAATTGAATCATCGTTTCTCATTCCTCTCCCCCAGATATTTTACGTCGAGTAATACGATACCACACTGTCCGGCTCTTTCTGCACTTTTCGCGTTTCTTTTTCCCCTCGAGCTGCTATTGTTCACTTGTCAATTTCTTAAGCTAATACGAGCAAACGTCTCATTATGCGGTGCGGTGAGTCCACGGCGCGCATTGCATGTTGTGACATCAGCCACCCACCGGAAGGGGCACACTCATTCAGCCGCGCACAAAACGCGAATACTTTATTCAAGGTACGTCCGATGGCTAATTTGAATGGATTGTGCTTGTTTAATAGGAATAATTAGCTCTGTTAATGCGTGCATCCCATGGCGACGCGACGCTGTCTCCTTTATGAGTGGTCTGACCAGTTCTCTTCCTCATAGTTTGTATTCACTTTCGAAGGACACAGATATTAAGGGCTGTGTACTTATTATTATGCAGGCCGCAGAATTTGTTACTAGAAATCATTTTGAAGTAATATTTATTTTGGGGCATTAGGGAAAAACTATCACAGTTAATTATTACGAAGCCCGCACACTTACAACAAATTTTGAGACCCTGACGGTAGTTGGTCAACTAGACTAATTGTATCAAACTTCTTTCTACAAACGTAAAATGGCACGAGGAATAAAAAAAAATAAGAGTTTTTTCTTTTGTTTCCCCAATAAGTATAACTTCTTGCGTTCGTTTATACACATATTAAGTACTGTTTCCAATATTTTTTTTTTACTAATAAATGGGAATATTGTTTTGTATAAGTAAAATGTTACATCGTTTGCCGAATTTCCAATTTCCAACTCGCCTGTTCGCTTATTTCCTTATTATTAGAATTTGGGAATGTTATCATGATTGCAAGGAATATAATTATGAACATTCCAGACAGGTAAAACTGTATAAATTGAGTTTGGTTTGCATTTAACTAAATGCAGGAATGTTTTTATTATCCTCCTAATTTATTCCCCGGACATTGCATTATTAATTATAAACATTATCGAAAATTGAAACCCGAATTAGTAATCCATATCGAAATTAAGAACATTATACACAGTGAGTCGATGGGAGCGCCCATACGACCGAACAGATAAGATTAACAAAAATATTCTTCAGATATATTTTACTACAGATATACTATAATTAAGAACATTTACGTGTTGGGGCGCCAAATTTATCGCCGAGTTTTTTGTTAGGAGCGAGTCATTGGTGGGTATTTATGAGGTATCCTTGGGTACGTGTGAGGTCCTACAGGCAGCAGTTATCTCGGGGTATCTTTATGTGAACCCGTTGCTACTCCCGACGACCTGTCGACAAGTAATGGCTCCGCCAGATTAGTACACACGATCTCAATATTTTGGGAGCCCATGTTCGTTGGTTTGTTTATAGCTTAATTAGGCTGTTTTGTATAAGTGGAAATCATCGGCGTCGACTCTAGTCAGATAAGGTGTCGAGTATTTACGATTTGATATCGCGCTTCTGACGTTCATCGTGGGGTTTTGGAGTTTTGTTTTTGTTGACGTTTACGATCGTGGCTTCTTGACAAACTAGAAACTTCATTGGCCCTTATTTACTGTTCGTTGATTTATGTGTGAGTGTTTACGAATTCAATTGAATGAACTCAACTTTATTATACTACGTCCTGTCTACCGTCCGTAACATTATAAGTACTAACATCATAAAAATTGATGTATTTTTCAATACTGTCTTTACGAATGGATACATAATTTTAGACATTATCTTGTGAAACTTCTTTATGAAATTTATTTAATATGAATTAAGTAAACTTTAAACGATCTTTCTTGTTCCTAGCTTTGCTGACACCAATTTTATAATACAATGACGGACGCGCGTCACAATGACGGACGGTGAAACCTCGTTTAATGAAGCTTCGTATTTTTTTTAATTTAAAAAATAGTGAAACTTAAATATTAGAATTTAGAAACTGATTAGACTGAAACATAACAGCTATAAAATGAGCTGAATTTTATTTAATAACATTAATAAACATCGGGTGAAGGAATAAGTTACTTCAATATAGTTCATTATTAGTGGCACTAAGCGCTTGTGTCACTTCGATCTTCACTCTATGAATAGCCGAGTATTGTAAAATAATTGTAATAAAATGATAGAAAAAGAAGAAACTTGTCAAGTGCTTCATTGAGTATTAGATGGCCATGTACTCCAGATAATGTAAAATTTTCTAGTAGCTCAGTAATCCAAGTGTCCTGAGAAATTTGGAGAAGTCGCTTCATTTTAAAATTTCCCACCTCAGCTTAATCATTCTAGTCCTGCTTAGGTGTCTACTAGGACTCCATGTCAATCAGACTTCCTCTTGGAAAGAGCTACCTAGCACATAAGTAGGTATCTTTAACATACCCATATAATTTGCCTAGTGAGCACTGGCATAATATATTACTTTTATTGACTTTCGATGTTCTAAATCCAAATATTTGCTAGTATGTGTTTGTTTAAAATTGCATCATAATAAACTTCTCTACTTCGATTTTTCAAGAAAACTTTTAGATAAATAACAATCATATAATTTTTCTTTTTGCCAAAATGATTTGATCTTCGAATACGGCATATACAATAGATAATTTTTAAGGTTCGAAAGGTTGTAAACGAACTCAGGCTTTCATGTTTTTTAAAGTAATATTTATTGAAACAAAACAAATCTTATATTGACAATTATATGATTAAATTAAATAGAATTAAAACTCGTTACGAGGAAATGTACCAAGAATACTGGCAGCATTTCCACGTTGGATAGCTAGGCTGTTGACCGAAATAGCTGCTTGCGGATAGATAGTACTTTGTACATTCTCCGAGCCTTTGGCCCTCACGGGCCAAGTGTTCTGCTTTCATGTTCACGTTTGACATATCCGTCATATTGAGATTTAAAGATCAAAAAACTCAACTACAAGAGACTGTAAAAAAGTGCAGTGCTTTTTGTGTAGTTCTATTTTACTGCAGAATTAGCTGTTATAAAATCAAAATATTTATTAATCAAGGCAATAAAATTACACACCTAAATTTCAAAATTTACATATATATACTACAATATACCATTAACTACGTGCGAAAAATTTAGGTTCGCTGAGAAGAAGTTGTAATAAACTTAGTGCCACTTCATCATGATATTTTTTTTTAAATACTATTTATCAAAAAAACCTTAACAGTTATTGAGTACAGTAGATACATCAATCCGCACAAGCTGTATAAATAAAGGCACAATGCGAACATTTTACAAACTTGATTTATTTATAGAAACAAAAGTGTGATATTTTTATAATATATATAAGATCACAGGTTCGTCCAGTCCCCACAAGAAGGGCCCGGCCCATTTACGCATGGATGAGCCTTCGCTTCCCTGGATCTTATTTTGGAGAAGGGAACGACCCTTGCCACGATACCACCACAAGCAATGTCATTTAAGCGATATAATATGAAGTATATTATATAAAGTGCCTAGAACGAAAATGGCACATGCAATTAAAAAAAAACATTTTTATAATTTATGCAATAATGCATAAATTATAATTGACAGTTGACATAAGACAATAAACTAAATATAAATAAATAGACATAAGTAATTTAAATACATGCGGCCACTGATAATACAAGTACAAACTGAAAATTATAACTCATTGTTAAACGTGGAAATTCCTCATAAGTTTAATTTAAGTCTTATAAGTTTATTTTAAGTTTGCATGTGTACTATATACTAGTACTAAACGTTTTAAGATAAAAATTTGTCGTTCTTCTTTTTTTCCAATTACTCGCAAAATTCTGCTATAAAATATTTTTTTTTATTATAAATATATTAAATCCTTATTATATTATTCCCTAGTATGCCAGACAACCCTCTGACCAAAAGGAATTTACTACTAATCATCGAAACCAACAATTAATGTATTTTACATTCATATTTAAATTATCATAATGAAAAGTATATCTTTGCGCGTTTCATTTCCTGCTAACTCCCGTCAAATAAATTAAAACATCACAATACTTGAAACAAAAAAAACATGATTCAAATTTAAGGTTTTCAAAACCAACCAAAACCATAACAACTACTTACGACTTAAGTTCTATAATTGACAGTAAGTAGGTACTTACATACAGATAAGGCCGTTCAAGTAAAATTGAAATCCTTATTCATTGATAACATTTTGACACAGAAAAACAACGAAGTGAAGAATGCACGGACTTACTAATGAAAGGGACCAATTAACGATTTTTTTTGTCATGAGCCATTATACAGGATGTATTTTCGTATTATATATGGTGCATGTGGAAATTTTTTATACATACATACTCTTTTTTTATATTACCTTATCATAATATTATCTTCGCTTGTATGTATTATGTGACTGAGTCAGTGAACTTGATTTTCACAAACAAATATATTTTGAGACCATTTAATAGATGAAAAGTGTTTTTTCCCGTACTGCCAATTTCATCAAAAAATATATTGAAGCCGCTCATGGGCTGCATCATTCGCACGTTCAAAGAACATCGAGATATCACTACGATAACTAAGTGTAGGTTACTTACACGCGATAAATTGGTCGGTATGGTCTGTTTGGTCATGGTGTGAGGCAATGAAACATGGCCATTTTAACATACAAACGTCCTCGACACTTTTCTCCTTAGTTTTTAACCCTAGATTCAAATTAATTTTCATATCAGATCAGTATCTTCATTATCTGTGTCTCTGTTATGCGCTTTTAGATATTTTTGTTTCTGTGAGTGCTAATAACATAATTTAATCAGATAATCCGCAAACTGGGACCTTATATACAATCCGACTACAATAAGCAAAAATCAACAATTCGACATAGAATTTTTCCTTCCCAATTAGTTTCCAAAATTTAGTTTCGATTTTCCAAGTTTTGGAGGAGGAAATTATCGAGAAATAAACCCTGATTTTTGAGTATTTAACTAGTCGGAGCTGTAGTGGTCCTTATTATATTGACGATTGTGTCGCCCGCGGTAGCACGACAGTATGTTGTTTTAGAATTCTTAAATCTGAAAAAGGCCTCAAACAATGTTTTCTCTTAAGATTTTCAAATGTGGCCTCACGCTTGGGACCAAACACACAAATACTTTTTTAATCCTCTAGTTAGATAGTAATTGGCAACAATAAATACAATTTGATATTTTTGATCAAATTTGAACACTCTGTAGATTTCGTTCATGACATTGTGTGATAAAAAACCGGGACTAATTCAGTTTTGTATCCGTAGGCCGTAGTATCGGAGCACCCGCGCCGGCTGACGCAGAGCTATTCACTCAATTTATAGGCTTTTAAAATTTTAACACAATTTGTTGGAGCATCCTTTATTATTAAATTTTTCTTCAGTAACATTAAGATTGCTTAACCTTAACAAAAAAAGGAACTGTGTGGTCTTTATGAACGATAATTTCACAAAATAACATAATATGTATATCAGCATTAAAAATCGAAAGAAAAATAAACAAATTTATTAATACTTATTATGCTTATTCATAAAATAAAAATATTATATTTTTATTGTAACAAAAAAACCGTTACAGGAAGTGGGGTTTGAACTCTCGGGAATCAGAACTTAAATCAGGCTCCTTAGGCTACTCGGCCAACCTGACTTGAACGCGGTAGTTGATATTAATGATTCAAATTCTACCTTACTCCGCGGTCAGCTGTAATGCGACATGCGATAGATGGACGAAAACAATTAAGGCGATATGACAAAAGTTTCACTTTAAAAGTTTAGTGATGGGTTCTGCCTTAATAGGGTATCTGTTTGTATCAGTTTATGAATTAATCTTATTATGACGTCATATCTGAATATGCCACGGATGTGGAAAAAAATTAAAATTTTTATGAATTTTGTAAATAAGTTACGGGCATTATATTCATTTATATTCTACAGGCGACCAATATAAAATCGAAAGGTATAGAACCATTTCAAATAATTTTCCAAAAAAAATAGTTTGTATATTATGTATGTGCTTTGTATAACGTTTGTTTGTATGTAAAAGGAATGTTAATTCAAATTCAAAACACTTTATTGCAAGTAGTTTTCAAAGGAAAAGCTTTTGCACGTCTTACTTTTAAAAAAAGAGAAATACTTAAAGTAAACATTACAACTATAAAATATAGATAAGTAGCTCATAATTAGCCTGTTCAAATATTTTTATCATTAAAACAGTCTGCGGTTTTGTAGTAGTCCTTTTTATACGCTTTATATTAGCTTCACCTGTATGTTTGTATGTATGTTTGTAACCGACTTCTTTGGGCGCAATTTTGACCCACTTTAAACGGCTAGATTTCGTTCAAACTTTGTAGATTTATCGAGGACCGATGACATTACACTAATTTGAATAAAAAATGAAAAATAAATAATAGTTAAAAAAAAACTAAAAAGCACGCTATATATAAAATTCAACTAAAACATAAAAAATAAATTTAAATTGAAAATAGTGTAAAAAAAATATATTTTATTGTAAAAAAAAGCGTGGGGTGCTTCTTAAGATATTAGAATAATAATTATTCTACACCCCACGCTATTTTTTACAATAAAATGTAATTTTTTACACTATTTTCATTTTAAATTTATTTTCTATTTTTTAGTTGAGTTTTATATAAAGCGTGCTTTTTAGTTTTTTTTTTAACTATTATTTATTCATAAGGCAACCTCTGAATATTTACGTATTGTATATATAGTACCCGAGAATTCCTCTTCAATAGCCGTAAAATGTGAATTTTCTGAGGTTTATCTAGAATCAATAGTTGTATCCCACGCCATTCATTGATATACCAAATATAAACCCGGATAATCATACAAGACAATGTATGCCAAGATGTCACACAAAAACACAAAAGTTAATAATCTTATTAAATTATAATATTATCTATAATGCGGCCATTAATAAACCGTATACCCCGACATTATAACAAATGACAGAATAACAAAACAGTAAGCCAGGTACCTGAATACTAAAAATGAATACGTATATGAGAATTAAGCTATCGCTCCAAACAGTAAAACATTTAATTAATGTATTTTACATTAGCAAAATGTCCAGTGATGCCCAAAAAGTATTATAAGAATTAGCGATGACATTTGAAACGATGCAATTCTTACAAAAATATCGGATTCGTTCATTTGCTTCTATTTTTCTTGACTTCTGCACGAATTTTAACAAACAAGTTTACGCGTTGATTGAACAGTTTTATGTCGGCCATCTATAGATTCATATATTACAACTTACAATATACTAACGAATAGATAAACAAATAGTTCCTAGAAAATCTCTAACGGAGATACAGAAAAATAGAAAAGGAAAGCGAATCTATTGTTACTATAACCGATTTTGATTGACAAGTCTTAAACAGTCAGCCACTGTGAGTTGGGCTGACTATTTATGTCTTATTAAATAGTGTAAGATTGGCACAATCTTTGATTTCGTTTTAGTTGTCATTTGACACCTGAAATTATACTGAGCTTCAGCTGAGACAGCCCAATGCAAAAGAAAAGTTCGCGTTTTATCGCACTAATGTGAGTATTGCGTAAGTAAACACTGAGCAAAGTCTTAGTACGTTCTACAGGTCAGCCTTAATCGTTAGTTCACTTATCTGATAAAGAATCTAAGAAAATCTCCCTTCATTCAATCAAAGAAAGTAGTCTCTTTCCTAAGTCCAAAGAATATAAAATAAAGTTTCACTTATCATACATTCCTACTAGTGGAATATATTTGTATACAAGCATACCAACCAAAGGACATGCGTTGTGAAATATAATTCGTTGAACATCATAAACATTCACTAATGAAACAAAGAATCCAATTCGTGCACCAACAGATAATGACAACCTTAAATAGTGTTACGACAATAAAATCAAAACATCGATAAATTAATAATAGCAATTTATTACGCTGTGCAAATGACATTGGACTGGAGCTACTTTATGACTACCAAAATATACGAACAAAAAAGATAATTGATTAATCTCATAAATTATAATCGATTTTTAAATATGCTAATAAGTGAATCGATTAATCGAAATATCGGTCATCCGAATCGATGTCGAGACTTGAAGTGCATTTAGATAAACGGGCGGTCGCATAAAATCAACTCCTTACCCTAATCGAATTAGTCGAAGATAGCCATCTATACGATTTAACACATTTTGCATTCTTTTGTCGAGCGACTAATAAACCTGGCAGGTAGCGATCCGAGCTTCCAAGCTCAATGTTAAGACCTCTATACACTGAGAGACAGAAACGCTGCGTACTATTTATGTTGTTTTAGATTTTTGTAATAAGTCATTAACTTTCACTCTAACTTAAATAAATAACAAAATACGATAATTGTCTAAAAGTAGAACCGAGGTTATGATAAATTGATTCTTTTCTTTAATTTTTGCGATGTTTTATAAAGGTATATAATGGTATTACTATTATTGTTGTAAAAAAAACAGGAAGTAGACACTGATCAAATGCAAACATACTGGGATTCATTAGTAATTCAACTAACTTTTTCTTATTAAATATGCTAATATGTCCATAAGATAGCATTATGTCAAGTCTAAAATAATCATATTACATTTAAAATAGGCTCAAACTGTTTCAACAATCCTCGTTGAGATTTGTTTTTAATTTTCTGTATCTACAACTACAACAAACTTACTTGAGTTTCTATCTTTCGTCTCTTTTTAAGCAAAAAAATTTAATCAAACTCAATACATCACATTTTTTTATTGGTTTATCTACAATCAATCTTAGACTAGAATCAGATATAATGCCAGTTATTGAATTTATTAGTACAGGTACTAATTTTTTCACCACAAATGAACAGGCGATCTTATATTTTTACCGCTAAGGTATCGCAACTAGTAGATTTAGTGTGTACTAGGCTTAATACCTTAAATGTTGATGAACTCATCTATTCGATTTTGGTTTCACGTTTCAATAAAATGTTATTAGTAATAAAATATGTGGGTGCGTGATGATTAAAATAATGAGACAGGAGTGTATCATGAATAATATTAAAAAAGATACAAACGTAATTTAAAAGGGATTCAGATTTCGATGACTCCTTTAGATTCAAAATCATTTAGCATCAAATTGAGAAATTCTGTAGTTTTTTGCACATTAACTGATTGCATGTTAGTTTTAACGAAAAATAAAACAGTAAGGTAAAGAGCAATATTTTTTTTATGGGATTGAGGGACAAGATTAGCAGGACATTCAGCTGATGGTAATTGATACGCCCTGCCCGTTACAATGTGCAAGTGCCACTCAGGATTCTCGAAAAACCCACTATTTCTGAGCGGCACTACAATTGCGCTCGTCACCTTGAGACTTATGAAGTTAAGTCTCATTTGCCCAGTAATTTCACTAGCTACGGCGCCCTTTATATACACAGTAATGTATGTTGTTATGCTATTTTGTTAGGTGTGCCGTTCGAACCCAGGCTCCTTGGCCAACTTGCTTGAGAGCAGTAGTTGAAATTAATGGTTCAACAAAAACCATATTCCGCGGCCGTCTGTAATGCGACATGCGCAATGAGAACGAAAATAATTGAGGTAATAAATAAATAAAATAAAGTAATAAAAGTTTCACAAAAAAAATATCAGATCTACTTATAAAAATTACAGACTGGTTGAAGCTACGATAAGAAGTAAATGGAAACTAAAATAATTTAATTTCTAATTTAATTAATACATAAATTATTTCAACAATACACAAAAAGATTCAAACTTTGACGGCCACTTAATGATGATTATTTGTGTTAGTTGGTTTGTCTGTTTGCTAATTTATTATCTAACTATTTGAACGTGGTTCACTGATGTGAAAAAGTTAACATATGAGCTATTTATCGCAACTAGCCGTCGCGCCTATTTTCTGTATTATGACGCTGGATTCAAGTTCTTTATGACTGTTCGAAATTTGAATTTCTTCGCAGGTGTATATAGGTTCCCTCGCGTTATTTTGCTGCGCCGTACAAATTGTCGCTAATAAATTGTACATATTCAAATTCAATATTTTACTTCAGGATAAGATTTAATCACTTATTAAACGTCAAACATTACCACCCATTTAAAAATATATGCCTCAGACCTGAGAAGAACGGACGCAAGAAACTCAGAGGGCTCCTTCTTTTTTTTTAATTAAATTTCGCCACAATATGATTTCGTACGGTAAATTATTATTAAATAGCCTAAAGGTGGACTTTTCATTCCCAATTCGTGGTAAAATTAAGAGTCATCTACGTCGTAGTAACCTAGTAATTATTTTGTATTTTGTACATTTCCTGGGATCATGTTCTAAAAGCATATACATAATAATAATAATGATAATGCCCTTTTATTTCTTAATATAACGTAAAATTAAAAAATATACATTTATATAATAGTTCAGGCCGCTGCTGGGTATAGGCCTCCTCCAACAATTTTGCAGGTTCTACTTGACTTTCCTTTCTGAGTCAAGTTTTCTCCAGCAATTTTTATGATCTCATCAACCCACTGTTCTTTAGGACGTCCTCTGGCTCTCTTGCCTCGTGGTCCAGACCAATTGGTGTCCAGCTTTGTCCACCGTCCATCTGTTCATCTGACGTTCACATGACTATTCCCACTTCAGTTGTTTCATATGCTGAAGGGCATCTATCACTTTCGTTTTATTGTGTATGTTTTCTGATTTTTTCTTGTCCTTCAGCTTTATATTCATAACACATAATATACATTGCCTTCAAAAGACTTACTAACTCTACTTAACCCAGTATATAACCTAAATACATGGTACGGCCGGATCATGGGACAGTCCGGTGGGCCCCTCGCTCTGATTGGTCCGGTGTCGTACTCGGGACGGTAATAACAATTATTTTTTGCGGTGGACAATGGGACATACCATCCAATATGGTCAGCGGACCGTTATGACGCGGTCTGGTAGCGACCAGACCGCGTCAGATGGTTCAGCCGTAACAAATCCGAACATGTTTTTGTCGTAGCTCTCGACACTAGGAGGTTAACTAAATTAAAAAATATATACGTTTAGATTCTGTGGATTGTTTTTGATAAAAAAACACAATATGATTGGGAAGAAAGCTTCATTTTGGCGCTAGTGCATGGTTTCTGTCTGATAACATACACATAAAAAATTGTATTTTTCTCGTTCCGATAGGTATTTATCGCTTCTTCTAAACATTAGAAATATTAGACTTACTATTATTAAACATTATTATTATTATTATTTTGAGTACCAACCTCTCATGAGTATATTCCTCATACTTCTTCTCTGTGTAGTACAGTTCCAACGTCTGTTTCTAAACTGATGAGCACACTCGGTTGCTCCAAGCGAAACTCCTCGACTGATCTCCTTCAGAAGACCAGTCTCGTTTCTGCAGATTTGGGCTAGGCGACCCTTGGTGCGACGGTTCTTCTTGCAGACCATGCGGGGATCTAGGATCACAGCGCTGCCAGACGCCCTGTCAATGATACTTGTTGTTACTATTTACTTATATACCAGTAGGAGGCTCCTTTGCACAGGATGCCAGCTAGATTATGGGTACCACAACGACGCCTATTTCTGCCGTGAAGCAGTAATGTGTAAACATTATAGTACTTCGGTCTGAAGGGCGCCGTAGCTAATTAGCAAATGAGATTAACATCTTATGTCTCAAAATGTCGAGCGCAATTGTAGTGCTCTTCAGAATTTTTGGGTTTTAAAGGAATCCTGAGCGGCACTGCATTGTAATGGGTAGAGCTTATCAATTCAATTCGATTTCAATTTCAAAATATCTTTATTAACAAGTAAATTAAGTTATGTACAAAACCAGTGTAGGTAGATCCTAGTAGTTATCGTGATTTTAGGTATTGTTTTGTGGCCTACTTAGGCCTAATAAAAACATATAAAACAGAATAAATTCATTACATGGTAAACAAACGTTGTTAAGTATCATAATTATTAATTCAGCAATGATTTTTTATTCTATGTACAGTCCTTAGACACAGCATTACATTTTATATCACTGACAAAATCATCTCTCATATCAATTACCATCACCCGAACGTCCTACTCGTCTCATCCTTATTGTCATAAAAAAATGATTTGATTTACTTGATTAATAAATGATTTGAGTTTTCTTTAGTGTTTATTCCGCCAATATTTGTCCCTAAACAAAATTGTCGCAAAATCTGGCACGAGACAGTCTCTTTTGGCGAGACAACACGTCCTAAGGATGCCTCGTGTAGAGGCGAAACACGTGTCGAATTACTTAGGGACAAATATTAACACTAAAGAAAACTCAAATCATTTATATAATTATGGATTTCTGCAAAGTAACGCCTACTTCAATAATAAAAAAATCTTACTTGGTTATAATATAATCGTTTTGCTTCATGCAAAACTATATATAAATATGGGCTGAAGACAAATGCGAACCCATACAGGCTGAAACCAGCTTGTGCATATTCTGCTATGCTGTAAAGTAAAGGGGTACCTCAAAGAAGAGGATATAACCCAGAATCCTTCCACTAGTCAAAATGTGAAATTCAACCCAAAATTATGTTGATGTCTGGCATTATATCTTTAAGATTACTTGCCTCGCACAGTCACATTGTGGAATGAATTACCGGCTGCAGTTTCCCTAAACCGATACGACTTAGGGACGTTAAAGCATTCTCTTAACATAAAGGCTGGCCTCACCACTTCCAATCACTATAGCCTCTTGACAGTTTGCCTCTTATATAAGGAATATAGTAGTTTAAAAGCATATTAGTTCGAACCTACTTAGTAGTTGGAGTTTGAAAAAGATAATCAGGATTCGATCTAAAACGAAAGAACAAATTAATACATAAGTCAGAATATCACAATTTGCTATTCCTACGAGTAATAAATACTCTTGTAGTACAAAACACTACCTTGTATTCAGTCCAGTTCACATGAACGGACCCCATTATCGTGCTGCCACTGTGAATGAAGTTAATTTTAGCGTGTTTATTTTACATTATTAAACGTCATCTCAGCTTAAGAGTTTCATCGAGTAACACGTTGTCAATTTATATAAGGTAGAATAGATAAGATCTCTTGATTAAGATATTGCTATTCATTTTCGGCGGATTTATCTTAAGATATATCTTCTACCAATATACCCGATTACATTCATTGAGAGCTTAACTGTTTACTGAAATAGGGGAATTTTATGATACCGTAATCATGTTGCATTTTTTTTATGAAAGTAAGGGTCGTCCCTTCGTTAGATTCGTATCTAGCAGGACGTTCAGTTGATGGTAATTGATATGCCCTCCCATTACAATGCCTTGTCGCTCAGGATTCTTGAAAAACACAAACATTTTGAGGGGCACTACAATTGCGCTCTTATTCAAGGTAAGGAGCACAATTGTACGCCCTACACATTACAATGCAGTGCCGCTCCGGATTCTTGAAAACCCATAAATTCTGAGCGGCACTACAATTGCGCTCGTCACCTTGAGACATAAGATGTTAAGTTTCATTTGCCCAGTAATTGCACTAGCTACGGCACCCTTCAGACCGAAACACAATAATGCTTAAACATTACTGCTTCACGGCGGAAATAGGCGCCGTTGTGGTACCCATAATCTAGCCGGCATTCTGTGCAAAGGAGGCTCCCACTAGTAAAAACCCAACTAACCCTATATAACCAAGTAAGCCCTGTTTGTCCATCATATCGCCTGACTGAACTTTTTAAAGATTGTTTATTGTATTGTTTCTATAGTAATATTAGCAAATAATAAAAAACTCTCCAGTAATCCAATCAATATTTTCCAGTTATTTTTTATTATGTAATAGAAATAATAAAATTGTAGGTAATAGGAGCTTCAATATCAACTAGCCGTTTTGGCTGCATTGAAACCTCTTTGGTAAGACATATATGAGTAAAACTTTTGTCACATGACAGCATTCAGAGAATGCTCAATATTGGATGGTCTGACTTTTGGTTTTCTGTTAGGTTTTAAAGTTTTAAAAAGAATATGCGACTAGCCTAAACAAGTGCATTTTGCAAAATTCCTTAAAGACAGTTTTTGAGTTTTTAACCAAAAATGAAATATTATATTTATTCTTCTTAATTTGTTAGATAATAACATTTGCAATTTTCATGTGCTTATATATATTTTTGTAAAAATTTTCTAGACGTCATTCCGAATCCATTTAAATGGCCCCTTATTTTTAAGGAGCTTTATCAAGAATTAAAAAGTTTTTGACCTTGCTGACTAGCCTATAAAAATGAACTGAAAATTGAAGTAATTTTTGAACACATTTGTATTAGAAAGGATAAAGTTAATGAACTTCCGTAAAGGAACTTTAGCCACAAAGGTAAAAAATAATGAATTGAATGCGGTTCTAAAAAGCAATTTGTTAACTTCCAAGGAATCAGTTGCATAGTTGGTGTTACCCAAAATATTGATCCATTGGCATTAATTTGATAAAATAAAATTGCTTGTTATGTTAATTAACTGACCTACAGAGGTAAGCATGCCTTGTAGTTAGAAAGAAGTTGTACTTGTTATAGAAACCGTGTTGAACCAGCATAGAATGGAGCGGGGCTTTGGGGCGAATTGTTGTGTAAAAAAGTGGATTCTAAACGATAATCGATAGCGAATATTGCTACGGTTGACCCTAGGTCAAATGCCGCAACATTGTTCTAAAGCGAAATTTACCCACAGTAAAGTGATGGTAGCTATTTGGTGGCCACATAATGCTGTAATTCACTACAGCTCCCTCAGATTCTATCAACAAATAAGAGTCACAGAGAGACAACCCCAATTTATTTTATTTAAACGAAATATATACAATTTACCGTACCAAATGTAAAAAATGTTGATGCAAGTGTTTTATTAAACGGAGAGGTGATTAAATCGGTGGAATCTGCTAAATTTCTTGGCATTACTCTGGATTCCAAATTACAATGGGGCCCCCATATTGAAGGATTGGCGAACAGACTTAGTTCTGCAGCATACGCGGTTAAAAAGATTAGACAATTAACTGACATAGATACGGCGCGACTTGTGTACTTTAGTTACTTCCATAGTATTATGTCCTATGGTATATTGCTATGGGGCAAAGCTGCCGATATTAATACAATATTTGTGCTGCAGAGCAGGGCTATTCGCGCTATTTATAACCTAGGCCAAATAAATTCAAAGAAATTAACATCTTGACTGTTGCTTCTCAATATATTCTTAATAATGTAATGTATGTTCATATGCACATAAGTGAATTTGCGAAAAACTTTCATAACCATAATGTTAACACCAGGAACAGACATAAGCTTATAATGCCTACTACTCGGCTAAGTCGAGTTAGCAAGTCTTTTGTGGGGCGATGTATATGCTTTTACAACAGGATCCCAGAAAATGTTCAAAACAAAAGTATTACGTTATTTAAAAGAATTGTTAAAAAACGTTTGTATGGTAAAGGTTACTATAACATAAATGACTTTCATAATGATACCACAGAATGGGAATGGAGCGACCGCCCTCAGTCTATTAAATAACAAGTTTAATTGTACAATGTTACTTTGTTACTATGTAAATGTTACTTTAATAGTAAAACATATTTTTGATGAAAAAAAAGAGCCCGCTGAGTTTGTTGCGCCCATTCTTCTCAGGCCTGAGGCATTCATTTTGGAATGAGTGGTAGTTTTTTTGACTTTCAATAAGTGATGTCACATCCTATTTTGAATAAAAATAATTGAATTTGAATGCAAGACCTCTCTCGGGCAGGCTCAGGAATCGGTTTTAAGTATACAGGACTTTTACTTTGAAACGAAAACTTAGTGAGGGAAAAATGTTCGATTATATAGATATATTTACAAAAAAATGTTAGTGTTTGAAAATAGCCCTAATTTTATTAACATTCGAATTAATCGTATGGTAGCAAACTTCATGAACTTTTTAGGAAAGTTCTTCGTGGATACGGTTGTAAAGTTTACTGTATTTTTTTATTACATTTAGTTTTGTCATTCAAAGACTACTGACCATACTGGGTATGGTATGGTGGGTAGTGGGATGGGTATTACAAATTCTAATGTCCCGCGTTTTATGCACTTGAGTCGTTGCAGATGTGATCAATGAACAATGAAACCAAAACCGAAATAAAGTAGTAAACAAAACAAACCCACGAAATTGCATCCAAATAAAATGATTTGAGAATCGACTTGTGATCTATTTGTGCATCACTAATTTATTTGTTTATGAAAAGAAATGTGTATCTTTTGACAAAATGGATACATAAAAATACAAATTAGCAGCGCTTTCTGTACTATGCATACCTGTATCGCGGAAAACAAGTGAACATACAATGTCAATGTCGAACTCTTCGTTCAATCAATCATTAGTCTTATTATCCGCATCTAGATGTTTCTTTTTTCATTTTCCAATAATTTTTTCATGAAGTATTAAGTACAGTAAATTATTACCCAAATGAAATGAAACATTTGTGGCGTGAAGTAAAATACAACGAATGTTAAATATTTACTGTTAACCATCACAAGAGAATCAAATGATCAATTTAAAAATCAGAACGTTGCCTAATTACAGAAACAGTCATAAAAGTCGACTTTTATAACAGCTAGTGTTGTGCTCCTAGTCTGTAAATATCGATTTACGATCCGCCACGTCGATAGGTGAGAGACGAGCGCCAGGGTGTGCTGACTGATCGATTGTTTACTCGATAAGAGTTCATTGTCAGAGTATCGAGTGCGAAGCTATTTCGAATAAATTTAGACATGTCTGAAGACTACCGGGAACCGAGTCTCAGATGATATTGATCGATTGTTTTACATTTGTTTTTCGACTAACGAACTGATAATAGAAAAAAGTATTTTCAAACTAGAATGTATCTCACATTTTGTGAGAGTAGTAGATTGATGCTCACATATAGTTTTAATTGAAAATGTTCATATGAGGTACTTTGTGCTACACCTATATTAAAACAAAAGATGTAGCTTCTTTTCAAAGTAGTAACTTATATTACAGCAAATTATGCAACATTTAACTTGTCAAATATTTGTTTTCATTAATAGTAGTATTCATAAAGAAACGTTTAAGTTACCATCACTACTGTTGGATCATGCATTTCGAGCAACGCAGTAGTAACTGCAGAAAATGTACGAGGTAATCAAGCCACTATCTTATCCATTTAATATAAATGAAGAACTAGTGTTAAGATTACATCATGCTTTTAAGTGACTTAATTATACCATAATATAATGCTGAAAGTAGAAATTATCTATTGATAATGAGTGAGACTGAGCCGCCACGGTAGACAATGTAATGCTCGTTTGTGTAAAGGCGGCTAGAAACCACTACGATAGACTTGCTCGAAGAGCATAGCTGTATCTGTTATTATTAAGCTAATTTTGATATAGTTTTAATTAAGTGTAGAGAGATTTTTTCTTTTTATTCTATTTTTATTTGGGTCATTATGTAAACGTAAATAATATGTATCATCAAATATTGTAACTTGTATGACATCTTTATTATTGGCTACTGGCTATAAAATATTCTAAGAGACCGATGTTTTATACTTTATTTTAGCAACAAACAGTCACATTTATAAAAATGTTCTTATTTTAATAATTAATAGGTAAGGAGCTTGAGTGTCCACAAATTAAAGTAAAGTTTTTTATGCAGGAGGAGGACGGGCTACCTGATAGACAGTGATCACTTCTACTCACTCTCTCTTATAACACCAAGGACTAACGCAAGCCTAACGAGCCTTTTAGGTGAATTTACGGGCTTTTTTTAAAAAAAAAGCCATGTCGTATCTTCCTAGAGACACTGCCAATTAAGTCAATTCCTTAATTTGGTTGTGGTGTCAAAAAGTTACTTAAAAAATAATTAATCAAGTATTTTTTCGCAAGATTGAATAGATTTTTAAGCCAATATTCCACGGAAAAATCCTAAAAAAATCAAACAAACGTCCACTGTCTGTTATAATTCAACATGGCTCTTCGAAAGCTATAAAACGAGGAATTCGCTCACAATTAACAGACTTGTGCGTCTCAATTACCGCCCGTCCATGTAGTTTACAGGAAAGAGTTTTCAATCAAGAATTTAATTAATGTAAACAGCCAGTGGTAGCCTCGCTTCAAGACAGTAAAAGTCGTGAGCAGACTGAGTTATGAACAGCACACGCGGATTGCAAGACTGTAGGAAATTATTTTATTAACCCCACACACTGTGTTTACGTGTTAGTCAATGTTTCGTCATAGGAATGTAGCTGATTCTGAGGAACATGACGTGGTATATGTAGAAAAAATTAAAGCATTTGTTATATTGACGTAGTATTAAATCGATTGATTGTTGACAAATCGAGTTTTGGCATTATTGGTAATCTCCGCTCCTGACAACAATTATAAATTTTATCACTGAGGAAATTCACACGGTTTTTTTATGAAAATAAGGGACGAGACGAGCAGGACGTTCAGCTGCTGGTCATTGATACGCCCTACCCATTGCAATGCAGTGCCGCTCCGGATTCTTGAAAAATCCATAAATTCTGAGCGGCACTACAATTGCACTCGTCACCTTGAGACATAAGATGTTAAGTCTCATTTGCCTAGCAATTTCACTAGCTACGGCGCTCTTCAGACCGAAACACAGTTATGTTTACATATTACTCCTTCACGGCAGAAATAGGCGCCGTTGTGGTACCCATAATCTAGCCGGCTTCCTGTGCAAAGGAGCCTGGTGAAGACGAAATGGGCTCTCTTGAGATTAATTATACACATAAATATATTTATATACAAATAATTTATTATTTATATATAAATATAATATTTATTATTACATATTACATACATTATAATTATTACTCATATAAATGTCCACAAAGAGCTAACAGCTTCGTAGACCGCTTCCTTCTTCTTCTTATTTCTGTTTATTTAAATTCTTATTAATACCCAGGACAAATTTTTCTTTCACAAATCTCTCAAAACTTAAGCTTAAATCCAGTTTGTATAACGGATTTTGACAAAAACGACCAAATATTTCAATTTCAAATTTCCCCTTGGGTTAGTTTAATTAGTTAACATTGTAAGAGGATGTTTGTAATATATTTACTTATTATAAGCCCTCGGGATTCAATTTAGATCACAATATTGTCAATTTTTTTAACATTTCTAGGAAAACTTAAAAACACAAAATCGAAAATATTGATTGGTTTTTAAAAAATGAGGCAATTACACAAACTGCTATGGTACACATTTCTTATTCCGTTATTTAATGCAGTCTACATGAGCTCCTCTAGGGCACTGTATCCATTATGCACCAGTTCCTGGAGTATGCTAGTCTTGTAGTCTACCAATCGCAGGTTTGGTCTCTTATTCATCCGACTCCGTTGCCTAAAGCATTTCTGACAAAAACATTAATAATAAAAAGCCGAAATTATAAGCATAGGCTATTCGTTCTGAACTGTATCAGACCCATTTCCCAGAGTTCAGATATCCACTTCGATTTCCACGTTCCTGACCATTATATAGTACTCTTGTACTGGTCCATTTACAAACATCCCCAATCTGGTTGTGACACGCTTTTTACCAACACTTTCATCCTCACATTCTCAATAAATTGTTGATCAATCCGCTTTTATCTGTCCCCTTTTCATGAACAAACCTCCTTTACATATTCTTACTACTATGCTATACTGTACTATACTATATCTTCAACATGAACAATAATTTGTTATTTTTAAAGTGATATCACTTCTGGGTTTATTTAAATTAAATTTATGAACTCGTCCAACTGAGCCGACCGTTCGAGTGACACAACCTGAGAGTTGATCAAGATATACCAAGATTTATAAACAATTCATCGTTACAAATTTAATTTATTGAACAATAATGTTTAAGAAATCATGATCCATATAATAAATCTGAACTAATAATAAGACCGCTTACAAATAGTTTTATTTAAATATGTATCAATCGACCGATATGCGTCTTGTATAATTTCTTGCGATGCAGAAATGTCATCAGAAATCGATTGATGACGTTGTGCTACATAATTAGCCCAACCAAAATATCTGGGCTTTGGTTGTTTGGACCTGTGGTAGCCTTTTGATTGTTTTTCAGGGATGTAGTCATTCAAACTCATTATGTCGATTATATAAAGGCGATTTATGTTATAGTTACTTCCTTTCACTTTTTGATTTACAATAATAATAAATACGTCTCTAGTTCTCTTACATACATATTTATCAACGCAAGTTTTTACACTTAGAAACTATGAAAGATTACTATTTGATGGAAAATTGCGAAAGCAACTGAATCTCGCAAGAAACTCGTCTCAAATGCCAAGCTGTTGTATATTCATTTGTTTTATATCTTAAACCTGCGTCAACTTATCATCGCGATCTAAAACACCATAAATACATGTCACGCGTAACAATCTAGGTCTCGTGAATTAAAGATTGAAATCACAAGCGTATGAGAGCCGAGCTGGTATCATTATCGACGCTTATATTAGCGGAATCAATCGTCGCTAGAGTGGCAACACAATGCTCAGTGGCTGACACATAACGACTCACGACAATCGCAACTTAAACAAACACACGTGGGACTTTCAATTCAGCGCCTAAATACTTGATAGATTTAAATTTATACTCTCATATGCAGTAGTTATACGAGGGAGGGAGCAAAATGGGGTCTTATTAAAATATTCTTCTTTATTGACTTGAAACTTGAAAGTAGGTACGTTTATTATGTTTATCAAGAAGAGGAAAGTTCCAATGGAAGTTGCGCGAAAGAATCAATACCGTTTCAATCCATCTTCTTAAGCCTTCTAGTTGCGCAATACTGAGCCCCTGAATTTGCCTGAATTTATATTTATGTCTTCTTCTATGATAGGTTCTCCAATATATAACTGCCAAATCTTTTGCCTAGATTTAGTCATAAGTTCACACATCATTTTTGTTTTATGCTGTTCCTACGTCAGTCGCAAATGTATTTTCATAGCATAGCTTAATACTTACCTGTAACGACTAAGAGTTTTCAATATGAGCATCCAGGGAACATCTATTACGATAATTTAGTGACGTTGCCACATTTTTACGCTGATATTATTTAGGTTTTATTGTTTTAAAATAAAAAACAAGCTTTGATAGGAAGACAAACTAAAAAATATGGAAAATACTTTATTTGCTACTAAGGTAGTAAATAAAGCCTTACCTTACTTTATTTACTAGTAGTAGATTTACATTTCTTTTGCCAGTAATGCATATGAAATTTTGCAAGACCATTGCATGCCTTTACATAGAAGAAACACATATAAAATGATAAATCAACCTAGTGGTTCTGCCAGTTCGTGTGATATTTGTACGTGGAAGTAAAGCTTGACAACCGCAATGTGGTTCAATATATCTGTAGTATTTGACTTTGTAGAATGATGTACAGTTTGGCTTTAAAAGATTTTACTACCCATGATGGTTTTGAGCAATAGTAACCAAACTTAATGAGAAATTACCGTCTATTTTGAGTATTTGATTTCAAATCCTATTTTGAAAAAAAACATTTGAATTTGTGCCTACCACAATTTTACAACCTATAACTTATATTGATGACATAAATCATAAATTGAGAATTATGGATAACCTTAAAGAGACAGTGTGATAACCATAAACTTTATTTAAAATACGTTTTAGCACATCGTAATATTATCTATATAAGAGACACGTTACTCATCATTATTAGACTAAATAATTATTGAATACGGTTACGAAATACGTCATTGAACATTTACGGTTTATTTTGGCTTCATTTTCTGTATATCTTAGTGACAGTTCTGTTGCATAAACCAAGAAAACGCCACAATTAAATTGCCACAGCAACATCGACTTTAAACATGAGGATTAAAATATAAATTTCCTCGGCTTTGAATGCTATGGAGCGCCGCCAAGTTGGTGACAAACCTGTGTCTATCTAGACGAATAAATTAGCTGTGATAAGTTGTATGTCAATTAATTATTCTTCAAAGCACCATGTGGTGAGAAAGTTGGCTAGCCGGAGAGAGGAAGTTGCTTTATGATGGACAGTCGAACTTTGTACCGATTACATGCTCTATATGATGAAAGTTCAGAACTCGAATGTGCGAAAAGTAGAGCTATTTATAATTTTGGTAACAATAATAATTTATCTATAACTTATGAAAAATACTAATACTTAATTCGTACTGTTAGTTATGATCAAATTTTATTCCGTATTATTAAGGCCTACCAAGAGCTTCCAAGAAGACCACCAGTTGGGCGCACTAGAAGTCTTAATATCTTTATGCGTTCACCACAAAGAAACAGTTTAACAAGACTTTTTGAGTTTTGATTTTATTTTCTATCATATTCTTTATCAATAAATTAATAACAATATCTATAAATGTCAATAATAGCGCAATCTACTCACACTAGACGCCTAAGAACAATAAGACACAGTTCATATCGATTTTAGGAAAGCTTTTGAAAGCCTCACGAACGAACAAAGTTACATTGAGATATTTTTTTGTCTTAAATCACAGTAGAAAACACAGGTTGTGAGTTTTATTATTAATCATAACTGCTGTTTGTCGAAGTTTTTACTTCCACGTATCGATATTATTTACTACATGTCATAATATTGTTAAGTACATTAAGTTAAATATAATTAATATTTTTCGTAAATATACACAGTAATTTATTAAAAGCAATACAATAATAACTAATGCACTTGAAAATGTCGCTTAGAGTATTTTTAATATGAATTGTAAGAAAGAATGTTAGTAAGACGTGCCAAGAAATAAGAAATGGCAAAATATTGACTTCTTTTCAGGCGAGTCTTTAAAAGCATAAAGTATAATTATGAAACGTTTAAATAGCATAAGTGGGTTGTTTTATGTTTTATCTATTTGCCTAACATTGTATTGCATTGTATGTATACCTACGTTATTTGTTAGAATGGTCTTAATGAGAATAAAGTTATTTAAAACTAAGAAAATGAAGTCGTTGACGTAAAAGTCAGATCATGACCTAGGCTAACAATATGATCGTTTGGCAGCCACAAACACACCGCTACAAATATACAGATGTTAATTAGTTGGCGATTTATGTGGGACATGTGAGTTCACGATGCGTCCTGAATGTGCTGAGAGACTTATGACACAATTATTACAATAGGTTCACTGCTGATAAATTAAAACTATAATTATTTCAGGTGAGTTTAAACTTAGTCCAACTCTTATAATAGATTGTTTATGAAGGGAGCAAATGAAGATTAAAAAGGCGTGACTGTTACTCGAGGGATTCAAAGTTCTAAAGGTTAAATGAGTGTTACTTCCGTGGTGAATACCGTACTCTTCATCACACGTGGGAATATCAATGAGCATTATAGACAATTGGATTTTAAATCAGACAATCGTGAAGTCAAATAGAGAAGTATTTGACTGTTCGTACTTTGATTGTCCGTAAATAGTTTTATTTTATGAAAATTAGACATGAGACGAGCAGGACGTTCATCTGATGGTATTGGTACGCCCTGCCCATTACAACGCAGTGCCTCTCGGAATTCTTGAATAACCCAAAAATTCTGAGCGGCACTGCAATTGCACTCGTCACCTTGAGAAATAAGATGCCCAGTAATTTCACTAGCTACGGCGCTCTTCAGACCGAAACGCAATAATGCTTACACATTACTGCTTGACGGCAGGAATAAGCGCCGTTGTGTTACCCATAATCTAGCCGGCATCCGGTGAAAAGGAGCCTCCCACTAGTAAAACTGACTGTTCGAACTTTGATTGTTCATAAATAGTA
Source organism: Leptidea sinapis (assembly GCF_905404315.1). Taxonomy (NCBI): domain Eukaryota; kingdom Metazoa; phylum Arthropoda; class Insecta; order Lepidoptera; family Pieridae; genus Leptidea; species Leptidea sinapis. The sequence continues at coordinate 15,317,766 of NC_066268.1, forward strand.
TTTAGAGAATTATTAGGCACCATATTTATCTGCATAACATAAATATCCTTTTTTACAGTTGTATAAATTGCAAAGCTGTTTGTGTGGTATTTAATTAAATTTATTTGATTTCTACTAAGAATACACTGATGACCACAAAAAAAGCCATATTTTTAAACAAAAAACTCCATAGTTTGATTCCTATTGTGTATGACCGTCCGTTTTCCAATTAATCAATAAATTATACGATTTATAAGTTTATAAATATTGTATTGTGCAAAGTTCCTAGGAAATATGATGCTGACAAAAACTGCTTTGTATAGAGACTGTCAAATTAATTTTGTTCTTTTATTTAAAAACATAATTATTATAATTTGGTTTTTAGTGGTAGCTGGTACTTATTACGTCTGAGTGCTAAATAACGAACTGTTTAAGTTTATTAGGAATATATTTGGTAATTCAAACTCTAATTCTAATATTTTTATTCAAAATAGAATGTGACATCACTTATTGAAAGTCAAAAACTACCACCCATTCCAAAAAGCCACATACCTGAGAAGAATGGGCGCAACAAACTCAGCGGGCTTTTTTTTTCATCGAAAAAATATGTTTACAAAGTAATATTGTACAATTAAACTTATTATTTAATAGCCATAGAGGGCGGTCGCTCCACTCCCAATCTTTGGTATCATTAAGAATTTATGTTATAGTAATATTTACCACACAAACCTTTTTTAATAGTTCTTTTGAATAACGTAATACTTTTGTTTTGAACATTTTCTGGGATCTTGTTGTAAAAGCATATACATCGCCCCACAAAAGACTTACTAACTCGAGTTAACCTAGTAGTAGGCATCATAAGTTTATGTCTGTTCCTGGTGTTAACATTATGGTGATGACAGTTTCTAGCAAATTCACTTAAGTGCCTATGAACATACATTACATTATGTTATGTTTTTAAAGTGATAACCCTCACTTCTAGGATTAATACACAAATAAAATTTGAAAAACAGAATTTTATGAAAGATGGCGGCATTCAAACCCACGACCTCCGGCGTTCCGTGCCGGTGCTCCAACCAACTGAGCTAACTGTTCGAGTACCGCCCCGTTATAAAATTCTGTTTGCTTTGTTCAACTCTCAGGTTGTGGCTTTCTTGTACAGGATCCACTTTACAGTTGATAACCTGCTCAACCCCAATATTTGCATATTAGGAAATTGACTTGAGATGTTGCTCTTGTAAATGTAAACAATATGTTAAGTTTTAAAGTGATAACCCTCACTTTTAGGATTAATACACAAATAAAATATCTACAGGATACAACCTGAGAGTTGAACAAAGCAAACAGAATTTTATAATGAGGCGGTACTCGGCCAGTTAGCTCAGTTGGTTAGAGCACCGGCACGGAACGCCGGAGGTCGTGGGTTCGAATCCCGCATCGTTCATAAAATTTTGTTTTTCAAATTTTATTTGTATACGTTACATTATCAAGAATATATCCTGGATATACAAGATGACATCTGTTGCTCATTAAGCTGTTGTAGTCGATATAAAAGAGGAAGACAAACGAGTTACGAGCCCGAGTCACTTGAAGTCACTAAGCTATCGTCCTGCTCTGCTGATGACCCCCAGTTTCTTCGAAGGCTATTTTTTTATGACAATAAGGGATTAGTCGAGCAGGACGTTCAGCTGATTTGGCTTTGCATAATTTTTTTTATTAAAAGGGGGCAAATGGCCAAGAGACTAATGTATTAGAATTGTTTAGGCAACGAACATCTGCAAGAGTCGGGGTCAAGAGATGCTCTACCACGCTTTAAGTTGGAAGTATATAGCACGAGGATTAAACATTAACTTGTTGTTATGCCTACTACTTGGTTAAGTCGAGATAGTAAGTCTTTTACAGGGCGATGTATATGCTTCTACAATATGATCCCAGAAAAAGTTCAAAACAAATGTGTTACGAAATTTAAAAGAATTGTTGAAAACGTTTGTGCGGGAAAGGTTATTATAGCATTAACCGATTTTCTTAATGATATTACAGACTGGGAATGAAGCGAACAACCTCATTATTTATTGTATTGTTATTTAGTATTATTTATTGTACGATATTACATTGTAATCCATATTTTTATAAAAAAAAGAGTCTGAGGCAGTCTATTTTGACTGGTTGGTAGTTTTTGACATTAAATAAGTGATTTTGAATTTTATTTTGAATAAAAATATTTGAATTTGAATATTGATTCCACAATTGTGCGAGACAATACGTTCCTTGCAAAACGCACAGTTGTGGAACGCCTAGAGAGAACATGATGCGGTGGGAATATTGATGTAATGTCGGGTGAATTCGGTTGCTGGTATCAACAGATGACTTTGTATTTGGAAATCACTCGAAATATCGTGAACCCCAATACTAGGCAATGATGACAATACTAGGAAATGTGATAAGTGAACTGATTTTTTTAAATTGATAAGACGACTGGTTAAATTGATCAAGGGTAATATTACCCCGATCTGCAACCTTTTCATGAGACGGACTCTATGGAAGATAAAAATTTCTTCCGACCCTCGTCGGCGATTTCCAGTGACAGCCATGCAGCTGGTGTATACTACATTTTCAGTTCTGTCAATGGTATAGCAATGCATGGAACATATTGGATGCATCCAACATATCACTGATATTGACGACCCATATAGCCAAATGGTTAGTGACCGGTTAGTGAATGGTGACTGACCACTAAGCTAGAGGTCCCAGGTTCGAATCCCGGTACGTGCAATCATTTATATGATGAATATTAATGTTTCTTTCCGAATAAAGGATGTTTACAAGTATTTATGTATGTTGTAAGTATATTGTATTAAATATATCGTTGTCTTGTACCCAGGCTATGGTTAGTTTGGGGCAAGATAATTTGTGTAAAAGTTTGTCAATATTATTATTATTATATTGACAACGACTTAAATGCTAAGCCCAGTGAGAAAGCTTGTCTACTTGCTAAAATCTTTCCTAATCTATGGATATTAGACATGTCTGATCCAAGGCCTTATAAGACGTTATATCCAGATTAATTTCGAAGACTTCTTCTTTTAGTCAAATTTACCAGAACTCAGAAAAACTGTTGGTTGTTGATCATCAGCGTAGTTCAAGAGGTGGCGGTTGATATCTATGTGATTTTGAAGAGCAACGAAGTGATAGGCTGTAGATAGCAGGTAAGAGTGAAGTAACTGTTGAAGAAATGCCATTCATTCCACTCAATTTATTAACATCTAAAGAAAGTAGAGCTGACCTGTTTTCAGTCTGATATGAACTTTAGGCATAGAGCTCGCCACTCTATATAGATAGTATATTTTACAAGCTTACAAACACTCTTCTATACATTGTCCGAGTGCCAAGGCTTTGACACTAAGCTACTTTCAACTACATGGCAAAACATTTCTAATCACCAAGTTATGGACAAATTAATGATGTTCCCAGCAAAGATCGAACCTACACCCCGTTGCTAGAAAGGCAGACCTATATCGCACAACTATTGAGATAGTATACCAATTCAAACTGAACAAGAACATACCGTTACAATATAGAGCTATTTATGAAATAGGGAGGACAAAATAGTCGACAGTGGTATATTGTGGAACTAGTTCACTTAGCACCGTACCTCGGAGTTAGTGCGATGCCCTGTCGCACACCGTGCGGGCCGCCCGCGCATGTTTGTCCATCGCTTAGCGTGCTATCGCTAACCGATGTGTCGTTGTGAAGCAGAGCATCAAAGAACAAGACGCTAGGAAGCGCAGAAGCGGCATATATGTTTAGCAGGGACGCGATTTTGTGCGCTCGAATTTATGTACATTATTATATATACTTATGTATTTGTTTCAACCTAAATATATATAATTATGCTTAATCAAATTCAAACAAAATAATCGGGAGAAATAGTGTTGTGTGACAATTATTCTCGACCTAAAATCGATACTAAGGAATCACCGACAGTAGCAGTAGTATTACTTAATTGTATGTGTGGTTGAAAAGGAAGCAGCCGTCGCCAATCCGTTTAATGGATGAAAAATATTTTATTAAAGTGAAACTTTTATTACATCGTCTCAAACATTTTAGTCTGTGTGTTGCATGTCGCGTGACGGTCGGGCGGCCCCTATAGTTCGCAGCAGCTGACCGTGTAGTGTATAGACTTATATATATAATAATTTTTAGTTAAATGTCTATAATGTGAAAAAAAGTTTCACTTTTACGGTAGTTTCATAAAACCACCCATTCCATTTTATTATTAAGATTAGGGTGACTTAATGTTTTCTGTCTATATACTATAATTACATAAAAATTCAACCTCAATTCAAAACAGATCTTTGGCACGTGTTTTAACAAGAATTAATTAACCTATTTTTATAATCAGTATTTATGTTCGATAATACATTTATGGCTCTTGCCAGTATTATTCCGCCCTTAAAAACTTTTATTTATTCCAGATACTGTCAAGAGAATTGGCACGCCTATTCCTGCCGTGAAGCAGTAATGTGGAAGCAAATGAGACTTAACATCGTATGTCTCAGGGTGACGAGCGCAGTTGTAGTGCCACTCAGAATCCTAAGCGGTACTGCATTGTTGGTCCTGCTCATCTTATCCCTTATTTTCATAAAAAAAAGACAAGTACAGAACATAACGGAAATCACTTGCATTATATCTAAAAAATCTATGGAAATAAGAAGCACATTGTTTTTTTCAATTTTTTCTGAGCCTTGTTTCTGTATTAAACTCCATAAGTCATATCATTTCATAATTATATAAAGTTCATATCTGCAGAATAATCTTTGACATACAATTCAGTGCTTCATTGTGCGTAGCGTAGAGCGCCTCAACAATTATCGCGGAGGACCAATATGTGTACAAACTGCACTCCTGCTAAATATAGTATTTTATAATATTTATTGGATATTTCCTACGAGAAATGCTTTCAAGGTGATGTCACTCGAACAAAGATACCCACCCACAACTTGTAGACTACATTGAAGGTAAATTAAACAATACTAATGATCAACTTATTACATTAAAGAAGTGAGACTTCAAATAAAAAGGTTTTGATTTGATTGATTTTAATTTTTGATTGGTTTGATTTTATTTGACGCTATCTTTAGTTGGTGTTAGTTGAATCGGACTCGTAATCATAAATCATTTATACGTCTAGATATACTGTGAAAGCTGTGAAAACGTCGAAACAAAGTGGGGTTAACAGTGAACCTCTATTTTGAGCCATATACGCACACTAACACAAAATGTCATACAAATCGCGAGTGGAAGACGTAGCTTCTCACGCACACTAATGTAATAAACCTGGCCTATTTTCATCGGTTGTCTAGCAGCAAGAGGCTTCATATTTTCATATTTATAAGATCTCGCAATATTTTCAGTAGGTACTCAGGGTTATATGCTATGAGCAAATCTTCGCTTAGTGATTTTTTACATGAATATGTCTTCAAATTTGCTTTAATAGTGCGAAACAATGCAAAAATTTAATAATAGCAATGTATGGGTATTCAGCTTGGGATTGTAGCTACATATCTATCATCGCCATCCAAAGTTTAATTATACGTACCATTCGATAGACAAAGAATCAAAGAAATTGTAACACTAAGTGAGGATTGTAATTAATTGCGCCTGGTAGAGGGAAAACCACTCCTTTTACGAGGTATTTTCGTTGCTTCATATAGCTTAAGCTTAGAAGAAGACTTTGACAATCTACGACGCTCGTTTTTATTTCAAGCATCAGGCTCTCATTGAAATCTATCGAATGCGTTTTCAGTAATACTATGTGATATAATTATTTGATGATTATTTCGGGTTTTATATTAAAAAAGTACCTAATAATAAAAAATATTACGATGATGGTCAAAGCTCATCAATTGGCCAAAACAAAATATAAAGATTTGGATTTGGATTGGGCTTCTCAAAATCAACCTAATGATACCCATAAATCTGCTGGCAAGAACGTGAATAGTTGAAGTACCCCAGCGCATGAACGACCACGGTAGAAAGGCAAGCTAGATTTATTTAAAAAAAGTATGTGCATACTTATGTACGTACACAAGAGGTAATACTTGTTTAGCGTAAAAAAGCTGAAGTATGAAACAAATGGTCTAGTTGACCAGCTAACGTCAGGTTGCTGAATTTCATCATCATTTCTTGAATCACTTTATATATTATATTGTAATTGAAATTAAATCATGAGCAGATTTTGTTGCATCAGTTTACATATTATATTGTAATTGAAATGATTTGTAAAGCAATGAGAATCTAAATCTTGACTTAAAAGATTGGCAATAAGTTTCTTGCTACTTCTTCTCATTAGCTCAACCCTTTACGAAGCTTAGTGGTAGATTCAATAGGAAAAAAAATTTTTTTTGACATTCATATGTGTTTCCGTGACCCACATGAATAAAGTGATTTTGAATTTGAGTGACGAAAAATCGTAAATATCACTCTGGATTTTTTTTCCTAATGCGCCAAAAGAAATATAACTTAAGAAATGTATATATAGCAATTGAGTTAATAAAGGAAGACTATGTATTTGTAAAGATTATTTTGAAAATGCTGCAGAAATTTCATTTCCAGACTAATCTTGTAACTTATACAGGTTAAACTCAGCTGCATAAATGATTTTCAGCCATTAAAATGGCCCATATACTGGGTACATTAAAGGTATCTATTTCGGATTCAATTTTTACCAACAAACACCGTACAAATAACACTTAAACAGTCCTAAAGTATTTCATAAGTTTAAACGTTGACAAAAGACGACTTTCGGGTCCAATTCTGTACGACAACAAACACTAACATGAGCATCTATGATGCGTTCACTAAAACCTTGCGACAACATTGCTCATCCTCATACAACTTTTAAAAGTGTTTACTCACCACAATGTGACAGAACTATCTCTAACCATTGCTGGATGTTGACAAATGTGAAGCCAACCTTCAGCATGCGGTCGCAGCTTACCTATTCCAAGAGGGACAGAGTTGAGATTTGTTTAGCTAGTTTGTTCAGGTGTTGTAGTTGTAATGGGTGTTTATATTTACAGTTAGGTCGTCATGGCATCGCTAATCGTAACGAGTCGCGAGTTAGCGCCTTGCCTGGTGTTCGCAAACATTTTCATTCATTGTCACCCCTTGAATGAATATCAAACCAGGTTTATACGAGGGGAGGTCAAAAAGTTCGCGGAATGACTGGGAAAAAAGATGAAATGATACATTATGTTATTTTTCCTTTTCAATATATTCCCCCTTAACACGAATACATTTTTGGGATCTGGCATATAACTTATTAATACCGTCGAAAAAATAGGTTTTGTCTTGGGCGTCAAAATACGCCGAAATCGCCGACTTGACTTCATCATCGTCTCTAAATTTTTTTCCACGCAGCTCTTTCTTCATCTTTGGGAATAAATAAAAATCGCTAGGGGCCAGGTCTGGACTGTAGGGTGGATGGCGTAGTTGTTCAAAACCGCATCGATGAATGGCAGCCGTCGCAACATGACTCGTGTGAACGGGCGCGTTGTCGTGCAAAAGGAGTACACCTTTTGTCAGTTTTCCTCTTCTTTTTTCTTTAATAGCTTCTTTTAATCGGTCCAATAGGGAAGCGTAGTACTCTCCCGTTATAGAAACACCACGTTCTTTATAATCGATCAAAAGAATACCTTCAGTATCCCAAAAAATAGTCGCCATGATCTTTCCGGCCGATTGCGACACTTTAAATTTTTTTGGGGGTGGTGTGCCTTTTTTGTGCCACTGCATCGACTCCTGCTTTGACTCAGGCTCATAGTGGTGAACCCAAGTTTCATCACCGGTTACAATTCGGGCCATAATTTCTTCCCTAACTTCTCCACAGCGGTCCAAATACTCGCGGGAACAGTTGACGCGCTCACGTTTTTGCAGCGGCGTGAGCATTCTCGGGACCCACCTTGAACACACTTTACTCATGCCAAGATGTTGATGAAGAATATTTAAAATTGTGGTTTCTGATACTCCAACTGATGCTGCAAGTTGTTTCTTCTTCAACCTTCCGTCTTCCAATACAAGTTTTTCAACTTTTTCAATGATTTCCGGCGTAGTGGCCTCAATGGGCCGTCCAGGTCGAGGATCATCTTCAATTGACTCCCTTCCTTGCTTGAAAAGGCCGTGCCATTTGTAAATCATGGTTTTACCAGGAGCAGAGTCTCCGTAAACAGCTAACATCTCTTGCAAAATAGTTTGAGGCGTTTTTCCTTGTTTGGTGAGGAACTTTACGACGGCGCGATGTTCAATTTTCTCCATAGTGGCTAGTTTGTTCCCGATTTACTTGTTCACTCGTTTGTAACTCGAAAGCTAATGACCCAATTAGGCTAGAAATTGGCATATATAGTAATTATGAGTTACTCAAGTAGCGGCTACCTGGAGGAGCGACCTCACCCCCGCCAACCCCGCCATTCCGCGAACTTTTTGACCGCCCCTCGTATATGGTTCTGGTTCACGACTGCCTGCTTTCTATCTATCGGGTTTATAGCGATAGGATAGCAATCTAAACTGTATTCACCAGTGGGAAATTTAAAAAACATGGATAACCATTTGGGAGGCTTCATTGCACAGGATGCCGGCTAGATTATGGGTACAACAACGGCGCCTATTTCTGCAGTAATGTATGTATTACTGTGTTTCGGCCTGTAGGGCGCCGTAGCTAGTGAATTTACTGGGAAAATGAGACTTAACATCTTATGTCTCAAGGTGACGAGTGCAGTTGTAGCGCCGCTCAGAATTTTTGGGTTTTTCAAGAATCCTGAGTAGCACTGCATTGTAATGGGCAGGACGTATCAATTACCACCAGCTGAACGTCCTGCTTGTCTCGCCCCGGGAACGGCTAGTGTTTAACTACATTGTGATTGTCAATTTATAGCCACACTACTCGGAGATCAAATAAAGCCAAATAAATTAACAATAAGCTATTTAACTTGGCAGTCATTATTTTGCATTAGAAGAACGTCTTTATCGCAGATATTGCAAGAAAGAAAAGAAAAGCGTATCTATTGTTACGGTAAACAATTTTAATTCACAAGTCATAAACAGGAGCGTTGCCAGCCTTGTAATAAACTGGACGCTTTTTTATTAAGGTTCCCATGTCGTAATTTATTCCGCTCATTTCAATATTAGGTTCAAGCCTGGTTAAAGATTAGTTGAGATGGACTTACGTTAGTATTCTGTCGTCTAATATAAAGTAAACGATTACAAGGATTGTAATCGAATCCAATGCTAAGTTCGTCAATTTGTTTACTTTTTACAACTGGCGACCTCTTTGGGGCTATAATATCACTTGTCATCTTTGTAAGTGCTCCAGTTGCTAGACGCCAAATATATTTACTTGTATACTAATCTTTTGTTCTATATTAGCAGTTAATACTCTAACAGGTGCTCCTTATGTAATTTAGCAAATTTGCCCTAAGGAAAGTATAAACCAAGATTCTTGAAGTATTCAAGAAGAACAAGAAAGCATAATTCAAGAATAAAAGCAAATAATAATCATGGTATGAAGCAAAGTAAATTAAAATCTTCAAGTAGAACATCTTCGCGATAAATAGGCGACACAAGTGGGGAGGCGATGCGGTGGGGGCGGAGGACTTAAGAGTTATTAAATCATATTTTAATGATAAAATAATTATATTCTATTAGGTAAATCAAATATAAAATGAGATGGACAAAATGTGCCCCAAAGTGTGCAATAAGAATAGTATTACTAATAACATTTAAAGAAATTATGAAATATATAAATTATTAAGTTGCTACAGCAGATGTCGAAAATAAAATATTGTCATTGTTTTCTGTTATGTAGGTGTTCCTGTTAAAATTTACTAAGTGACTTTCTGAACACGTCATGCAACTTTGGTCGGAGTGAGATCGCCGTTAAATACTTGAAAAGCTTACGAAATAGTAGAATATTACGAAGTGTCCCTTCGGTACCAAGTCTACATTAAAGATACGAGATAATGGCGATCAAGTTAATCTATCAATCGTAAAATTTATTAGCTCATTACTCAACAACTGGTAGGCCGCCGAGTAAAGCGTAATCACTCAGCTCGTAAACATTTAATAACCGTACACATTTCAATCTGTCCCAGAAACACTAAATTGAATGGGAAAGCTGCTTTACAATTTTGTTGCTTACGTTCGTATGATGATGCTACGACTATTTGGCATGACTGTTTTATAACTATTTCTGTATTTATACACAAGCTGCTGTCTCCGACGACGTCCGCGTGGACGATTTAAAGTTTCCATGCCTTAACTCGTCAACCAATCGTCATTATACAAATCTCCCACACTTGTATGGAAAAAAAACACGATTTAGCGGAACTTAAGTTCTGGTAAGTTTCTTAAGTGTCTCAGCATCTTCAGCCGACGATGAACACGATCCTCAGTCACGAGGGAGAAAAGGCTTAGAAAGTTTTTTATTCCGAGTGCGATATGAATTTTAGGACGGATATACATCTCACAAATGACAGCAAAAGAAAGCTATAGAAGTAAAAGGAATGACTTGGAGATTTCTCGGAACTGTTTTAAAGGAAATTGAGATTATTTGGGAAATCCAAGATGGCTGCCTCGCAAAACTATAATATCAAGAATTTGCATATCGTTTCCAGTGTTTTTAGGTAGATCATGATTTTGAGTTCATTTTTGAAGTCGCATGCATGGAGCGTCTCTATTCTCTGGTGAAACGATCTAGTGGGAAAAGTTGTCCGTTTCGTATTTCTATCCATGTCTGACACTTTCATAGCACGGTCAGAGTATAGCACGGTATAGTGGGCAGGCTCCCTAGTATGAGGCTCCATAGTATAAGTTGATGAAATTCTACAATATCTAAATTCAAAATTAAATGGGATTTATTCGACAATTTAAGTGCATTTTGTAAGTTTTTTCTTATACCTATTTCCGCGATTTGGACTATTTACTCTCTCTCTTACTGTTAGAGTACGGAGCTAATAACAATGCAGAACAGATAGAGACAATGGATGAGTAGGATTGAGTGATTTTGCCATGATTTACATTCAGACTTTCACGGTTGTCTTCTAGAGGAGGAGATGAAGATATGGGCTTCTGTTTATCACGTACTGATACACTTATCTCGCGTCTTCCTCATACATCATCCATTTCATACCAGGATTCTTATTCTTGGTACTGGTGCCGTTTCAATACAAATCTCGTAGTGGAATGATTTACTCGTAACGCCGCTTGCATTGGTTTTTTATACAAGAGGCTCACGGAATCGCGAGTGGTGAGGCAACCCCCCATGGATATCCGCAACAACAGTTGTCAAAAGATATGTCATCGGCCTTTAAGGAGTGAGTATGCTCTTTTCTTGAAGGTCTTATCGGTTCGGGACAACAGCAGTCTGTAATTGATCCCACATAGTGGCCGTGCGGGGCATTTAATTTCTGCGCGGTTGTGGAATGCCAGACGTCACATGCCGGTGGTCTTTGGCATTTTGACGTCATGTTGAGAATGAAACAGCCCTTTTATTAACTGATGTAGTATCATGACGTTTACCAAGTTGTTGCAATATATTATGTTATTATCACTCCCTATGGCACTTAAATGAATTTCTATTCTATTCTAGTCTTTTAGTAATTATCCTGTTATTGGTAGATGGCCTTCAACATCAGATGGGTTATTAGCTCTTCCGTCACTGATTTTCATGAAAAATAACGTCAAAATATGGCAAATAACTTATTGATTAACCTTATTAATCTTCTTCTTCCTTATTCCTGCCTATCAGGATAGAGACCTTCTTTTTAGTAGCAATGAAAAGGCACTTTTAACTTACCATAATATCTGAGCCTTGATACGGATGTATTATATTATTTATACACTACTCATTAGAATTCAGATAAGCTATGAATAGAGGAAATGAGTTTTATCTGACGCTCATACTTGGTTTTACATTGCCGGTTATTGATCTGTTAATTAAATAATAAATCAGATCCGAGTGGGTAAGACAATTTACTACCGTTGGAGCCGCTTAAGTGATTCCAGTCTCAAATCAAATCAAAATCACTTTATTCATGCAGGTCAAGGAATGACACTTATGAATGTTCAAAGTTTTCTTTTTTTACAATTACCACCACTTCGGAAAAGGTTGAGCTAACAAGAAGAAGTGGCAAGAAAGTCATTGCCACTCTTTTAAATTAACATTTACAGTTTCATCGTTTTACGAATCATTCCAATTAAAATATAAAATGTAAAGTGTTGCAACAAAAATACTCAAACATCAAATACTAAATGCCTTGCAAAGGAAAGTTGTTTCGTAACAAAATGTACAGGATTACAGTAGATGCATCAATAGACACACAGACAACGCGAACATTTTATTAACAATTATAGAAAATATTATTACTTAAATTAAAAAAACAAGAAGCAGAGTTCTCAGTAACAAGACGGACTAGCCATCGCCTCCCTCGAAAATATTTTTTATGATATTAAGGAACGAGACGAGCAGGACGTACAGCTGATGGCAATTGATACGCCCGCCCATTACAATAAACTGCTGCTCAGGATTCTTGAAAAACCCAAAAATTTTGAGCGGCACTACAACTGCGCTCATCACCTTGAGACATAATGTGTTAAGTCTCCTTTGCCCAGTAATTTCATTAGCTACGGCGCCGTTCAGGCCGAAACACAGTAATGCTTACTGCTTCACGACAGAAATAGGCGCCGTTGTGGTACCCATAATCTAGTCAGCATGTAGCCTGTGCAAAGGAGCCTGGTAAATATATTTTTGAGAAGGAAAGATCCCGCCCCACGTCGTCGCCACAAGCAGTGGATGCAGAGCATGACGATACCTGTCACGAGAACTCAACCAAATAACAAAAAATAATGTTCATCTACATACTATGCAATACTCACCAACTACCTCTACATATAATTTGACCATTTAGTTTTTTGTCTCAATTGTTAGTTAAGTTAGGAATACGGTTACACCATATTTGCGCTATGTCTTAAGTCCGCCATTCAATTACAAATAAAAGTCTTACTTCTAGAACTTTTTTTTTTTAATGGAATAGGAGGACAAACGAGCGTATGGGTCACCTGTTGTTAAGTGATCATCGCCGCCCACACTCTCTTGCAACACCAGAGGAATCACAGGAGCGTTGCCGGCCTTTAAGGTAGGTGCGCTTTTTTTGAAGGTACCCATGTCGTATCGTCCCGGAAACACCGCACAAGGAAGTTCATTCCACAGCTTTGTAGTACGTGGAAGAAAGCTCCTTGTAAACCGCACTGTGGAGGACCGCCACACATCCAGATGGTGAGGATGATATCCTAACTTGTGGCGTGTCGTGCGAAGGTGGAATTCGGCGGCAGGAATTAGGTAAAACAGCTCTTCGGAACACTCCCGTGATAAATGCGGTAGAAGACACACAATGACAGCGACGTCTCTACGCAACGCCAAGTGATCCAGCCGTTCACAGAGTACTGGGTCCCCGACAATTCGAGCTGCTCTGCGTTGCACGCGGTCAAATGGATCGAGCTGATACTGGGGTGCGCCAGACCAGAGATGACAGCAATACTCCATGTGTGGCCGGACCTGCGCTTTGTACAGCGCTAGAATGTGGGCCGGCTTAAAGTATTGCCGTGCTCTATTAATGACGCCCAGTTTCTTTGAAGCCAATTTGGCTTTGCCCTCCAGATGGCCACGGAATTGGCAATCGCTCGAGATTTTAAGACCCAGTATTCCGATACTAGGCGAGGCTTTTAGGGAAGTGTTGTTGAAGAGCGGTGATGCGACAAATGGGGTTTTTTTAGTGGTAAACTCGCAAACTTGAGTCTTCTGGGGGTTAAATTGGACAATTTACAAGAATCGATTTACCCCATTCCGCGACCTTCTCAAGAGAGGACTCGATAGAAGACACAAGTTTCTCCCGGCACTGGTCGACGATTTCCCGGGAGAGACGTGCATGGCCCGTGTATACGGCATCACCAGTGCTGTCATCTGCATGGCAATGAATGTTGGAGGTGTCCAAAGGTGAGATAGCACACAGCCTTGGGGCACTCCAGCATTCACGGGCTTCAGGTTCGAGCAATGTTCGTCGACAACGACCTGTATGCTGCGCCCAGTGAAGAAGCTGGAGGTCCACTTGCACAAGCTCTCGGGAAGCCCAAATGATGGAAGCTTAGAGAGGAGCGCCTTGTGCCATACACGATCAAAGGCCTTCGCTATATCCAGGCTAACTGCCAGGCCTTCCCCCTTGCCTTCAATAGCTGCAGCCCATCTATGTGTTAGGTATACCAGAAGATCACCTGCCGACCGACCATGGCGAAAGCCGTATTGTCGGTCGTTGATCAACTGGTGACCCTCTAGGTATACCAAGAGCTGACGGCTAATTATGCTCTCCATGATTTTGGAGAGCAGGGAGGTAATAGCAATAGGCCTGTAGTTTGCCGGATCCGATGTGTCTCCTTTTTTTTGGATCGGATGGACAAGGGCTGACTTCCATGAGTCAGGGACTACGCCTTTGGAATAAGAGTGCCGGAATAAACGCGTTAACACCGGCGTCAACTCAGGGGCACACGTTCTAAGCACAATTGGAGAAATGCCATCCGGCCCGCTCGACTTCCTGACGTCCAACGAAAACAGAGCTCGCCGAACAGTTTTCTGTCTGAACTGTACTTCAGGCATAGAGCTCTGACACCGCGGGATGGTCGGCGGTGTTTTTCCGTTGTCGTCAAGAGTCGAGTTGGAGGCGAAAAGAGCGCACAGGAGATCGGCTTTCTCTTTTGCCGTATGGGCCAGGGTGTCATTCCTCATGTGCAACGGCGGCATGGACGGCTGGCTGAAGTTACCAAGAGCAGCTTTCGACAACGACCAGAACTTGCGTGTTTCGGTCGGGTAACTGGAAAGCTGCTCGCCGATTTTGACGACGTGTTTTGACTTTTCACGGGCGATTTGCTGCTTAAAAAATCTGGAATCACGGTTGTATTTCCTCTTAAGAACTATGCAGTTTGGATCCTTTGTGCCCAGCGCCGCAACCCAAGTTCGATACGTCTGTTTTTTGCAGTCAGATGCTGCTTTAACCGACGCATCGAACCAGGGCTGTGATCTGCCACCGATCGGTACTACAGAGCTTGGTATAAAAATATCCATGCCCTGTAGTATCACATCGGCTACTGCAACGGCGCTGGCACTAGGATCATCCGAAGGGAATCAAACCCTGCTTCAAGGGTAGGATGCAAAAAAGGAACGCATCCTATCTAAATCTGCTGACTTGTAGTGCCAAACGCGGCGGGTCGCTGGTGGTCTGCGACGTGGGCGTCGGATAGGCACTACACTCCTGACCAGGCAATGGTCGGACGTTCCGAGAGGGGCTTCGACAATGACCTGGTAACCATCGGGATGTGTAGTCAGCAGAAGATCTAATAAGGACGGCATGTGGCTATCCACATCCGGGAGCCGCGTTGGCGACGAAACCAATTGGGACAGACCGTACGCCAATGCAAAATTATGCACAGATCACCCTGCGTAGTCTGTGGTACGTCATCCAAGCCATTCGGCATTGTGCCCGTTGAAATCACCCAAGACTACAATTTTAGCGGAGGGGATCTGTGCAAGCACGTCATCAATTGCCGCTTGAACGCAGCCCATGAGATGATCGGTTTCTGCGTTACCACTATGGGACCTGTAGACACACGCATAGATGCGGACGCGGTCCTCTAAATCTACGCGGAGCCAGAGAGTGGACAGGTCCCTACCCTCAAAACTGCCGAGACGGCGACAGCAGATATCCTCCCTAACGTACACACATGCCCCGGCATGAGGCAAAAAATTGTGCTCAATTTTGTACCCGGGGTACGTTAAATATGACGTATCGCCAGATATCTGCGTCTCCGTAAGGAAACACAAGGCCGGCTTCGCCGTCTCAAGGTGGTGGTGGACGGCGTTTAAGTTGGAGTGAATTACCCTGATATTGCAAAAGTCCACGTTGAGTGTGGAGCGGGGTGCCGTGGTGTTACTGCCTCGTTTGTCCTTGGTCATGCGCGGTACTGTGCCCTCCCCAGAATACGAAGGGCAGCCCGAGCTAGAGTGCTCGGGGAGGGATTCTCCGACTCCGGTAGAGCCGGTACCCTCCTGGGGTACTATCTCTTTAGGGACCGCTTTCATAATCTTTGTTGGGGAAGGGGGGGGGGAAATGGCCTCCGGTCCTCGACACTAACCTATACGAAACATAGCGGCACTAGGCCGCTATTTCACGCCGGTATTCTGTGCGAGTGTGGTAATTAACCCGGACGAGTCTGGCCCGATTGTGCTGACGTCAAAAGACGGCTGCGTGACTCTCCCATTTCTAAAAAGCCCTTAGTCGCCTCTTACGACATCCATGGGACTGGGACTCCCCTATTCTTTTTATGCCCCGGGGAAAGTACAGGGCAAACTCTCTTCTTATTTAACTATGCTAGCGGCGGATTGACTAGCACTTGACTTCCGAAGACCGAATTAATTTTTATTATATGCTTCATTGGTCTAGTCACATCGTCACATGTCGTTCTAAGTATGATCTTTAAGTGAGACATTATCACAAAAAACAAATGCGCTGTTTTATTTTGCAAAAATATTAGCAGACAGTTAAAAAAATTGTCTTTGCTTGTGTAGAATTTCAACCTATTATAGATTAGATATAGCAAGTTTTCATAAAATAAATATTACCTGTTGTGTAATAAAAATAACATCGTTTTCAATAATGCAAAGGTAAGTTATTTGGTTGAATTATTTGTATCACTCTTTCATTCAGTTTTCACTTTTACGTCGTAAATACCTTAAAAGCATTGCTATAATCATTTGACAATTGTAACTTTTCATGTTCTTTTTTTTTTGTATGGAATAGGAGGACAAACGAGCGTACGGGTCACCTGGTGTTAAGTGATCACCGCCGCCCACATTCTCTTGCAACACCAGAGGAATCACAAGAGCGTTGCCGGCCTTTAAGGAAGGTGTACGCGCTTTTTTTGAAGGTACCTATGTCGTATTGTCCCGGAAACACCGCACAAGGAAGCTCATTCTTCTTAGATTTGGTTTCTAATGGTTAATTGTTTGTATTTTCATCCTCTCCAAAAAGGCCTCTAAGGCCCCCACCCACTTCGCTGTAAAAGCCTTTAGGGTTATCAGCACTGAGGAGGTTTTTAGTCGGTAGGGGTTACAACGTCTTCAAAACGTAAATATACTTTTCTCCTTTCCAAAAAAAGGTTAATTGGTTCAAGATTATGATAAATCCATGAATTAAGTGCTTAAATCCCAAACATAATATTAAAGAAATGGCAATCAGTTTCGTTCTTGCATCTAGTAAATGAATAATCATAATATTGTGCAATATAAGAAGTCGACTTAGGAAATAGTCTGACACAGTTCTACCACGGTTAATTGCTCGTCTATCCATCATTACCCAGTAGAGACATTAAAATAAAAACGTGATTAATTTAGAAGTCAACATTTGTAGTGCAGTTGCGGCAAACAATTTATAACTCAAACGACCTCTATACATACAGCGTGTATCTAGTATTTGCTTCATAATTGAATCTGAATTTAAAACTGGTCCTTTTTTCGGTGAGAGGGGGAAAGCCTTCAATAAGATAACCTCCAGGCACTGTTTGACCGGCAATGTGGGATATTTATGCACTAAATACTTCCCCTCTCTGGTACGTAGTTCTGCAGGACAGCGTTATCGCTACGTCGCGTATTATACTTCTGCTTGCAGCTAAATTTCCATACCCTCTTCTTCCTTTTTCTTCAACAATAGGACCTCCCGTGCAAGTCTCGTCATTAATGTCGAGTAGTCAATCGCTGAGAGCATCCAAAGCCCGTTTTCTTCCAGTCTTTTGAGGTATTCCTTTTTCATTCGGCTAATGTAGCCTTCTTTCAGACCCACAGTTGGTAGTCAAATAAGGTATGATCAGCTGAGTCATCTACCCTCAAACAGTAAATAAATCAGGAACATTTCCTATACCCATACAATATAAATAGGCATTCAACAGCAGGTGCCCAGTAATGATTTTTATTTTCACAGCATTAAAACTAATATCTAAAAGCGGAATAGCCAGGGACTAGATTGTGATTATGATTATTTTGTAGCAATTACAGTCTTGAAAATACCGTCCCATGAGTGTTTGCGTCTTTTGTTTCGGTGCAGTAGTGCTATAATTGACATCTTAAAGTATTTTAACGAAATTAATTTTGAGAGAGTAAATCCCATTTTATTTGATGTCTTGGTATATATATAAAGGGATTTAATGTCTCAAAATTAATTATATATATATATATATATCTTGTTGCGGTGCGAGTGTAGTCGAGGCAGTCGAGAATCGAGATAGGGCGCCGGGCAAGCGCCGAGCAGGCAGTGAGGGAGGAGCAATCGAGCGAAGCGGTTGTGTCGCACGCGCATGCCGGGAACGCTACGCCCACAAGTAATGGACAACCACTTGATCCTGACCATTGGACCTGCCTTAAACCATCATAAATATATATATAAACCTAGTCTTGCCATAAATACTGAAACAAAGAAAAATAAATTTCTGTTGCAAATAACATCTATTACTTTTACAGTGTTTTAGTTGAATACATAAATAAAAAAAATTGATAAAAAGCTTATTCGAAGCTGCAATACAGTCCTTTAAACGTTGAGGCCAGTTATCAATAGAAGCACGCACACTTTCCATCGGAAAATTCTTCACTGCCAATCGTACGGAATGTTTTAGGGACTCCAAATTATCATGGCGTTAAGAGCAAGCCGTACTCTCTAAAACTGACCATAAATCATAATCCAGCGGATTAGGATCGGGGCTAGACGAGCGACAGCCAGTCTTCAGCTCTGATGAAGTCCGAAACGTTCGTTTCCAACCAAGACTGTGTAGACCGAGCTTTATGCTTTTTCCTGGAAGGATCATTCTTGGTTATTGAACATGGTGTTGTTAAGGGGCTACACTATCTTCTCAAGAATGGTATCTTGATACACTTATGCCGATGTTTTGATACCTTTTTCACAAGAGTATGGCTCAGTCACTCCTTCGTAGCTAATACCTCACCAAACCATTTCTGAAGTCGGATAGTGCCCACGTTGCACACTGCCGACTAATAAGGAAGCTTTCTTAGAGCTTTTTAGCATAAATACGGTCATTTTGTTTGTTAAAATATTGCTCAATAATAAAAAAAAATCTCATCCGCAAACAAAAATTTTCTGTGACCTCCCTTTGCGTACCGCTTCAGGAGTTGTTTCGATTTTAACACCCTATTTTTTTTTAAATTATCAGTTAAGAAAAAACCAGTACGTCTTTTATAGGCTGCAAGTCCTAAGCCACCTTTTAAAATAGGTGACATGGTTCTAGGTGCTATCTTCATCACCTGAGATAAAATCTATTGCTTTCAGGCAGGATTTCTTCGAATTCTTTCCCTTACTGCTTTGACCGCTTTTTTCGTACAAACTCTACGTTGACGGCCAGACTTTTTCTGTCACAAACAGAGGAGGTCTCATTGTACCTTTAGTAGCCCACAATACACAAACATTTTACTAATACCAAGCGTATGGAGAGTTTTGAAAAATTGCATTTGGCTCCATAACTACCTTGTGTAATGCAATCACAGCGATTCGCTTCACTTTATCACCCCACTCCATTTTAATATCGCAAGATATTGTACAATGTATTGGCGCCAAAATGAGAAAACTCAATGAACAATCATATAAAAATGACAGATTCCAAATTCAAATGTAATATTTTGTTTATTTTTAATAGTAACAGTATTTACGGCCAGACTAAGTATATATATCAATGTATATCCTTACCTAACAAGATATTAAATTATAAAATTTGTGTCGAAAATACACTAAACAACAGCCTCAGGGCATTACAAGTTTATTTTTACCGTCATATAGATACATCGTGGAGATAAGAAGCAAGAAATTTGAAAATATACGTGTGTGTACTCGAGTGTGTTATTAAAGTCTGAGGCTAATATTGAGTCATTTTTCACCATTATGATGACATTAATGAAATGATTGACCAGCAGGTTGACTCGTAAGCGGAAAAGTAGAGTGAAATTAATGGAAGTTTTGCAGGTTTTTGCGGGTTCGTTAATTTACAACTTTTAAGTTTGAATTTTCTTATCTACATATACAATGAATTTTAACTTAAAAGTGTGCTAAGTGAAATAACAATATCTTACTAAATCTATCAAGACATACAGTTTCTTATACGTCACGTTTTTTTCTTGATTTAATATTAATTAAATTTGTATTTATATTTTTTCACACTTAAAAATTAGCCATGGCAATGCTAAATGATGACTTCCAAGTTAAATAATACATTGTTAATCATACCTTTATTTGATCCCACGATACCGTCTACGACTTGTGTAGAGATTCATTGACATTTATAATGTGGTTATATCTTAATATATATAAATTACGTGACACGTTGTTTGTCACCGATGGACTCCTAAACTAATGAACGGATTTAAATGGGGATTACTTCATGGAGTGCAGTTCAGTCCAACTTGAGAGATAGGATAGTTTTTATTTCGATTTGGAACCCATAATTATTTTATTTCCAATATTTGTTTTGTATAGACATATTTTCTGTGAGACAATTTATTGACGCGCGGGTTGACAGTTCTGCTGTGAAACAATTTTATTATAACGACAGAGAGCATATTTTACGAAATAATTTTTGATGTTATGAAATATTATTGACAAATTTATAAAAAACAGTATTTTATTTATTAGGTACAGGTCAAGGTCTGTTGGGTCAGCTAGTATATATATATTTAATTATTTATTTATTTTGTCTGCCGTTTGTTCCAGCTAATCACTGCTGAGTTTCATCCATCATGTGGTCATAGTTCCTACGTGGTTGAATAGCCACTATAGTATTTAAAAGGCGCATAGAACTATCGCAGTATTTCTTGTTCAAATCTATGCGAAGGTGGGATTTTATGATAATAAAGAACGGGATGGGCAGGACGTTCAGCTGTAGTAATTGTTACGCCATGCCCATTACAATGCAGAGCCTTGGATTATTGAAAACCCAATAACTCTGAGCGGCACTACAATTGCGCTCGGCACCTTGAAACATAAGATGTTATGTCTCATTTGTCCAGTAATTTAACTAGGTACGGCGCTCATCAGGCCGAAACACAGCAATGCTTACACATTAATGCTTCACAAAATCTCCTCCCGCCTCCCACTGGTGTGCAAAGGAATCTCCCACTGGTAAAGGTTGAGTTTGAGCTTTGATGAGAAGAAGTGGCAAGAAACTCATTGCCACTCTTTTAAATCAACATTTACAGTTTCATCGCAGTCAAATACTCAATGCCTTACACGAATAAGTCAAAAAAAGTAAATGTAAATTAATACGTTAAAACACGAGTTATTACAGTAGATGCATACAATCTACACACACCGTAAATAAATGATTATAAATAAGTATTTTTATTAAATCCAAAATCGCGCTTGTCACTTTAAGAAATAAGTAGTTAAATCCCATAAGCTCAGTAATTTTACAAGCCACAGCACCTAGAAATCCTCCCACTATTGAAAAATAATGTGCCACCATCGAATATATTTATCTTTATTGAAAACTTGGACAAACTATTCGAACTTGTGACCCTCCACTCGAAAGAAACACAAACTGCCCAACAGAATGGCTCGTCGAACGAGTATCGATTTTCGTTAATCGTGCTCGAACGGACAAATTCATCTCAAGTTGATTAATTGCAAATTAAACTCCCTCCGTGGAGGTTCCTGACTATAACTTTATTGAATTTTATCCGTTGATTTATGCGATGGATATTACAAGTTTATTATTATTCGAAAGCGATGCGATTATAGAGTCGATGTTGAGTTATTTTGTGAATTTATGAATGCTTTTTTTACGTGCCAGCTATTCGATAATTATTCAGCAGGTTAAAATCATTGAGAGATTATTTTAGAGCAACAGCAATAATCATAGTGACAAACAAAGCGAGGAAATGAGAAGAAAAACTATTTTTTTTATGATAATAAGGAACGAGACGAGCAGGACGTTCGGCTGATGGTAATTGATACGCTATGCCCATTACAATGCAGTGCCGCTCAGGATTCTCAAAAAACCCAAAAATTCTGAGCGGCACTACAATTTCGCTCGTCACCTTGAGACATAAGATGTTAAGCCTCATTTGCCCAGTAATTTCTCTAGCTATGGCGCCCTTCAGACCGAAACACAGTAATGCTTACACATTACTGCTTCACGGCAGAATTAGGCGCCGTTGTGGTACCCATAATCTAGCCGGCTTCCTGTGCAAAGGAGCCTCCCACTGGTAAAGATACAGCAAGATACAAAAGGAAAGCGAATCCATTCTTAATGTAATCATTTTTGATTCACAAGTTGTAAACAGACAGCAACGTTTGAAATTAACTCCTTAGTATTTTGAAAATTTGAATTAATGAATGGCTTTTTTGAACGTGAAAGCTTTTGGATAATTATTCAGCTGGCTAAAATCGAATCCTTAAACATATGATAGATAAAAAAACCGACTTCAAAAACTGAAAAGTATAAAATAACTTAGTAAAAAATTAATAAATACACATTTTCTGCAAACCTTTACCTTTAATATTAATAAAATACTATTATTCGTATGTGCTACCTATTGATAGCTTGTAAGTCGGTGCCAAGCCCTAAACAATATAAAAACTCATATCAATGACATTCTAACCTAATATTATAAACAGCTTACTTAGGTACTGTAATTATTAAAAGGCCATGCGTGTGTGCCCGCTTGGGTTGTTTTGTTTTATACGAAGCTATCCCGCTCAAAATCACGCTTGGCGAGTGTAGGTACTTACTATTAAATTTGACACTTCTCTATGAGCAAAGTGTAAGGTTCAGGTAATTCTCATATTGGTTGAGTTATGCAGCGGCTCCATCTGGTGGCCAGTTGTAGCAAAATAGACTCAATACATATTTTATTTTATTTTTATTGTAGATCAGCTGAATAATGTAAAATTTTATATTGTGTTGTTTAACCATTTTGTAGAGATTTCCTACAAAAAATCAATTGATATGCTACCTACTAATGTCGCATCCGTACATACTAAACTTATATTTTTTTTTACCTATTAGAGAGGAAAAAACAGTCAGCGGAACAGTCTGTTTCTTTTTCAGGGCTTCACTACTCAAGCAATTATGATGAAAGCTTAAGACCCGGGATCACAAAGAAACGTACTTCCACGTGAACAAAGTCACGGGAAAAAGTATCGAAGGAAAGACTCTCTTACATGATCCAGTCTAATACATCTTCGTCTTCATGTCATTTATGTTGCCTCTCCATTTCTGATCTCGTGAGTTTTGTGCCCGTTTGCCCCTCTTCTTATAAAGAAATCTCTGCATCATTATGAATACCTAAATATATTTGTAGGTACCACTTAATAATAATCGTTAATATATGTAGCGAATATCGCTACTTGTTACAATAGGACCCTATCAACGCGTGCCAGAATACATTAATTACATAAATACATTCTCATCGTCTGTAAAAAATTATTACAAATGAGTCCAGATTGAAATTTAAAAAGTAAAAGTATAATGTGAACCAGTTTAAACAATAAATGTTCATAACGAAATCATAAAAGAAGAATATATTAATTCAAAATTACAGAATATGAGCTAGAGGTCCCGGGTTCGAATCCGAGCAGGTGCAAACATTTATATGATAAATATGAATGTTTGTTTCCGAGTCATGGATGTTAAGTATTTATGTAAGTTTAAGTGTGTTCGTATTTAAGAACTTTATATGACATACAAATAGTACCTAACATTTATACTTTATGAATTGAATTCATTCGAATTTCATTGACATTGCCTACGGAAGTCAAGCGATCCTGTAGTAGCATTGAGTGTTTCAATTCAATTGTAGAACAAAAAAGACAATTTGGATTACAGATACTCCCACTAATGGAAGATATGAGAGAATGGTTATCATCACGATGACCCACCCATATGGCTCAGTGGTTCGCGAGCCTGACTTAATAAAATAGGGCTACTGGGTTCGCATCCCGGTACGTACAAACATTTATAGTGTGATGAATATGAATTTTTGTCTTCGCGTTATATCAGTATGTTTATATGTATTTTTGTATGATTAAGAATGTTTATTGAAATAAATCTTATGTCTGAAGGTGACGAGCGCAATTGTAGTGCCGCTTAGAATTTTTGGGCTCTTCAAGAATCCGGAGCGGCACTGCATTGTAATGGGCAGGGCGTATCAATTACCATCAGCTGAACGTCCTGCTCGTCTCGTACCGTATTTTCATTAAAAAAAATATAATTCCTTCCTTAAAGGCGCTACGCTCCTTTGATTCCTCTGGTGTTGTGGGGGCGGCGGTGATCTTACATAAAAAAAATAATCTTTCTCTTATTATCTTAGCAGACTCTGCGTAATATACCGTAATATTTGGGGCTAATTAACTTGTGTGAGTGCGATCAATATAAATTAATTAATTTATGATACACGCCACATATTATTTTGCATATGATCATTTTGAATTTTAAAACCCAAATTTAGCAAAACCGTTTCTTAAATAATGAACCCGTAAATCATAAAGTACATACTTTATATATTTATTTGTCACTGTACAACATTAAAATATCGAAACGAACTTCGCTTTTTTCAGTTAATACTTAGCCACGCTTATATAAAACAGTATCAAATCTACTAATTGCTGAAATGGAAGAGCGGGGATACCTGGTACAGGCATTATTTACACAAATAAAATTTGAAAAACAAAACTTTATGAACGATGCGGGATTCGAACCCACGCCCTCCGGCGTTCCGTGTCGGTGCTCTAACCAACTGAGCTAACCGTTCGAGTACAGCTTCGTTATAAAATTCCGTTTGCTTTGTTCAACTTTCAGGTTGTGGCTTCATCTACAGGATCTACTTTACAGTTGATAACCTGCTCAACTTTCGGTTGGTTCGAATACCGCATCGTTGATAAAGTTTTGTTTTCAAATTTTATTTGTGTATTAATCCTAGAAGTCAGGGTTATCACTTTAAAAACATAACATATTGTACAGGCATTGTTTGCCTAAAAGGTGACTCCGGCCACTAGCTGCTGTAAACCTATGTTTTAAGAGAAATAATTATTATCAAACAAATACATACATACCACAGTAACTCAGATTCTAATTAGAGTACGTTTTGAATTCTATATTTGATAATAATTCCAGTTCATTCAGTAAATGTTTCTGAACAGATGCTTAAACGTAATAAGCTCTCAAATATAAAGACTATAACTTCGTTGAACTACGCAGTATACCAAGCGGAAAACTCTGTATTGGATTAATCTAGAGTTTTGAAATAATGTACTTACTGTACTATACTTAATATATACTATACTAAATATCTAGTTTGTCATAATATTAATTATTTAGTTTAAAGTTTGGGAAATAACAAAAGTTTTATGATTTCTTTGAAAATATTTAGAACTAACCACCCATCTAGTTTTCTTTTAAAAGCCTTTAGTAAAGCTTTCTTAATAAAGTTTACATTACAGATTTTTTAATGCTACATCTGTGTTATTATATAAAATATTAAACAATAATATAGAGCCATTAAAAAGTCATCGTATACCATGTTATTATTTATTATATATGTTTTACAAATTCTGGTCCTTAGGGATTAATCTAGGGGTGAGGTCCTGGTTACATACAGGGTCAACCTACTTCAGACAAACTCCTTACGAATATCAGCTGTTAAAAATGTAACACTAATATACTGATTATTTTTAAAATCTTTTGTGAGGAGAAAATAAAAAGATATTATTATTAATTAAACGTTCGTTGATGTCAAGACTCACCACCAAGAATCGGTGATAGGCGCTAGCAGCAGCAGGCAAGCCGCGATGAGGATCGGCCGCATGTCTCCCGGGTCATCACTCCTACCCTCCCTCTCCTCTCTACACAAACTCCATTTGAAAAACAAATAGCTGAGCGTGCAAATTGTTCTCGTTTCGTTTTGTACCGAAATTTCGCGGCAGCGTGACGTGCTGTTTCGTCCAGAGAACCAAACGCAACTGACGATACGGGCTATCCTTGCGCACGAGCAACGCTTTAACGATTTTCGCTCTATTTTGGCCAATATTTCGCGAATTAGGCTCTGTATTAGATAAGTGGGGATGTGTGTGGGCGATAATAAATTAACGCTTACCGATTAATATATTAGCCTGTTTTGGGGTGTAATTAAATTGGTATCGCTGTCGAATGTCAATAACATGTTTTATGGGTCCGATTCAAGTTTTAATTAAAAATGTACGGTTTATTTTATAACACACGATTTATACGCTTTTAATAATGATGGCATAGTTATTAATGTAGCTTCAAGAAGTTTTCATTTGAGATCGCGATTGGTATCTGTAAGTTTGATAGACATTGTAAACATTTGTAGGATTATCTAAGTATATACGTTTCCGTGGCAAACATCAAGAGTTTGCAAAAGTTGGTGTTATATTTTTATTATAAAATTTATATCGTTAATTAGTGCTTATTTAGTTTTGTTTTATATTGGATTAGATAAGTAGATGTTAATTATAATTAATAATTAAAATCAAACGTGAATCAGAACTCTACTTATTATATTTCTTTAATAAATAAACCATAAAGAAGCTACACTTTTCACCCTACGATAACTGAAGGCTAGTTTTTTTTTTATAAAATTCTTGGTGAATGAATGAAACTTCTTTATTCATTAAGGTAAAATTTATACAATTATGGAAATCAATCTTGATGCATTGGTTTAAGAGACTACCAGGACCTTGTTCTGAGAAGAACCAGCAAGGAACTCAGCAATTTATATCCTCCCTTTACAGTTTTCATATTATCTACACATTTTTTCCAATACAAAAGAATAATCTCTGACAACGATTTCACTTTCTTAATAGAGCAGCCAGCATATTATTTTTCATAAAAATTACCATAAGCAATCAACAGCAGTCAAGAGCGCGTCAAAAACGCATATTTAGGCTTTCGAACCGCAAAGATACTATTTTTGTTTAAATTCTTTTGTAAAAGAAACTCTTTTTGATCAGCACGTCGGCCATTTTGAAAAAAACCGCCATCTTGTTTTTTTAGCGGTAAAAGACACACTGTCAAACTATCAGCTGTTTATGGGATAGAGTTCGCTTGAAGATAGATTTCGGGGTCTTTGTTACAAGGTTGGTGATTACCCTTTAGGTACAGAACCATATTATACAGCTTGTTGAGACTTTAGAACACAAATCCTAACCGAAAGAGTAGGCGAATATTATGCATTATGCCTTCATCTTACATAATTTACACTGTAGAGCTTATTGCTAACTACACAACCGATGAAAATAGGCCAGTTTTATCACTTTAGAGTGACAAGCTCCATTTTACACTCGCGTTTTGTATGACACTTTGTGTTAGTGTGCGTGCATGGCTTAAAGTAGAGGTTAACTATCAATCTCATTTTTTTTCGACGTTTTCACTGTCTTCACGGTCTGTCTAGATGTATAAGTGATCTAAGGCTTGTAGAAATATGAATTGTCCTTGTTCGAATATTAATGTTAGATATATACAATTTATATAATTTGTTCATTAATTATTCCAGTCAATGGCAACGATACGTGGAAATATAGAAAGTTTATCAACTCAACCTATTAATGAGTGAATGTAGATTGTAGGGAAGCAAGTCATACATTCCATACAGTCGGGCTGTACTGAAAAAGAGTTCAGGAGAGTCACGAATAAGGTTCGTATTCCAGAAGCCATTCAAGTAAGTTCTTCTTTTAATGCCGGAGTTTTGCTTGTTTCAAAAGTTTTGATGCTTTAATGGAAAGAGCGATAAGATCAGAACCATGAAAAATAGAAAACTATAAAATTTGCCTACACCCTTGAGGTATGATTGAATGTTTGTATGTATATAGTGCTGCCTGCCAATTTAACGTTGAAATCCTGCTTGTATTCATTGTCTACTAAATAGTGGCGTTAACTACGCTATCCTTATTTAAGAACATATCATTATTGAGAAAATTTAACGCTTAGATCTTTTGTACGTCTAGATTGACTATGACAGCTGCGAAAACGTCGAAAAAAATTGACTTTAGAGTTAACCTCTATTTTGAGCAATGCAAGTTAAAGCAATGGAATGGCGACCACGTACCGGAAGACGTAGTGTTGGTAGGCCACTAGATGGACCGACGATCTGGTTAAGATCGCCGGAATACGTTGGTTGGGGCAGAAGTCTTTTGGGGAAGCCTTTGGCCAGCAGTGGACGTCTTCCAGCTGATGATGATGAAGTTAAAGCAATATTAACACGAAGTGCTTTTCACGCACACTAAAGTATAAAACCTGGCCTGTTTATATCGGTTGTCTAATAGCAAAAAATGTAGACGTATAAATTACCTAACATTAAACAATGTGAAAAAACATTCAGCGACTCTTTGGCTAATAGATGTACTAATACAAAACAGATTTGTAGATTCGAGCTAGTGATGGACAGTGGAGCGGCGCGCTATTAATAGCCAACAGGTGCCTTGCAGTAATTGTGTTAAACAAACAATACGAAACACCTGAGCCAAGAGATGGACAAATTGACAATCGTTAAGGAGTTTAATTAAATTATTTCAACATTTAATCGTTTTAACCAGAATATACCAGCATATTAATATTCAAAACACTAAGGAACGAATTACGAGCATGGCTGACTGCTTACGACTTGTCAGTCAAAATCGGTTACAGTTACAACAGATTCGCTTTCCTTTTCTATCTTGCTGTATTTTCGTTAGAGATGTTCTTCGCTCTCACTATTTACTACTCGTTTGTCTATGCCTAACTTGCGGTTTGTTTGTCTATGGGCTAAGTATAATGTGGGTCAAACCTAACTTATATTAAAATTAATTTCTTTTTAATTGTGAGATAAAGTCGTCGTGCTTAAGAATAGTAAAGACACGATCAGAGATAATTTTTTTTGTATCAAAAAGGTCATCATTTCTTTCATCAGAACTTCTGCTATCTCTGAGCGAAGAGACAGAGATAGCGATATATTCTTTAGCCGCATTGGGCACTTTTTGATAGGTTAAAATCTTATGGGTTGGCGTCACCGACATGCGCACTAGCGCACGCGATGAATTAATAATTAAAAAATAAATATATAAGACACGTTTTGGATGGGTGAAATCTCGTGAGTTCGCGTCATAGTATACTTATACTTATAGCAGTATATCTGTAGTATCTGAGTACAGCTGACATATTGTGCAACATTAGTGCTGTGTATATGTTTTTAAGTGAAATTTGAACGGATTTAGTGAAAAGTTCAATGTGTATATAATGTAAACAAAGTTGAAATGTTGTTTTTGTTTGATTTATATATTATAGATTGTAAATAAGTTTTAAAAATAAATTGAAATTAATCATTTAATTGTTTTTAAACATTAGGTATGATATTTCAAATTTTATATGTTCTCATTTCTATCGGCAGTCTCTACAACTGATTTTTTTTTAAGTAATACAAGAAAGGGGGTGGGGGCAATCGAGCATAGGGGTCACCTGATGGTATGAAAGTTGCAGACGATACAAAGCGTCGGATAAACGTTACACATGACTTTGAAAACAGAAACTTTCGTATTAGACTTAGTATTTCGTATATATGGCGGCTGAGGATCAAATCGGGGACACCATAGTGAATGGCAACGATTTTACCTACTACGCCACTGAGACTATATTCGTTTTACCAAATTTCTATTGAAGATTTTCCATCAAGCAAACAGTGCGGGTAAAAGTGATCTTTAACATATATAGTATATACACAACCGGAGATAGAAAACTTTTATGAGTCTTTTTTGAGCGTACGGGTCATCTGATGTTAAGTTGTCACCGCCGCCCACAGTCATCACAGGACCGTTGCTGACCTTTTAGAAAAGTATACGCGCTATTTTGAAGGTTCCTGTTCTGTCGTCCTGGAAACACCGCACATGGAAGCTCATTCCACACCTTGTTTGTACGTTTTTTTTTTGAAAATAAGGGACGAGACGAGCAGGACGTTCAGCTGATGGTAATTGCTACGACATGCCCATTACAATGTATTGCCTCTCAGGATTCTTGAAAAGCTCAAAAATTGCTGAGCGACACTACAATAATGAGCTCGTCACCTTGAGACATAAGATGTTGTCTCATTTTCCCAGTAATTTCACTAGCTACAGCGCCCTTCAGATCGAAACACAATAATGCTTACACATTACTGCTTTACGTCAGAAAAAGGCGCCGTTGTGGTATCCATAATCTAGCCGGCATCCTGGAGTCTCCCACTGTGGAACAAAGTTCCTTGAGAATCGCCCTCTGGAGGAACGTCAAACATCCAGATGTTGGGGATGATATTTGTTTAAGTTGACATTTCTAAATCTATTTTGATTGCAATGACTTTTATGGATATATCACCAACCTAAGGACAATGTTAGCACACTTTTCGCCTCAGTCGTGTGTCAACTGTCACTGTCCGAACCCGAAACCTTAACGAAATAATTGTTTTTAAAACTATTTTTTATTATTTTACATAACTGCATTGCAATTACTATCAGCTGATCGTCCTGCTCGTCTCAACCCTTATTTTCATAAAAAAAAATACTGCTGCTTACTGACCAAGAATATTCAAAAGTAGTAAATGCGGTAATGTACAGGTGTAGGAGTTGAAGTTCATTATGGTGTAATTTGTCGCATGTTCCATAATGAATTTCTAATAAAAAAAATCATTTTTAAAAATATCTGAAGCAAAACACTGCCTCGCGCGTCTATAAGACAGTTTTCATTCAGTTGTGTATCGACCGCGCTTTGAATACAACGCCAGGCAATGACAAAGTGTTCTGTAAAAAACTGACCCAATAACAGCATATCCAAAATTAAAAAGGCAGAGTGTTGTAGTTCACGTCAGTGCCCCTATATTTAACAAAATTGTATAACTAACTTGACGTTTTTAATCATTTTGCTAAATAATTATATCATCTAGAAATCCAAAAAGGTTATAAACTTTTCCCATCAGACCTTTGCAACGATATAGTATGGGGCTCTGTACTCTACCAAAATATGTGCTTGCTCAAGAATAAAATTTAGTTATTCTGTCTACGGAACAAGTGGTTCCTGAGTTGAAACCCGGTAGATGCAAACATTTATGTGATCAATCTAAGTATTTGTTTCTGAGTCATTGATGCATAAGTGTAGGTTTAAATAAATATATCGTTCACATGCACCCATACTTATAGGTGATGCCAAGTTTGGGGTAAATCAATCGTAATGTGTTGGTGAGGAAGGCATCTTACAATGTGCTACCGGACCTTGTGTTACTAGGCGAGGTCCCTTGTTTCCGAAGGCTGGCAATAGTTACCCAGATGTGGGTAAGAGGTCCGTCAACTAGACTTTAATGTCGTTTTCGCTTTCTTTTTACGTACAGCTAGGCTGATGTCCCGCAGGTGATGCTCCTTTGCATTTTATGGCGTTGCCTAAGGCACACAGATAACAGTGGAAAAAATATTTTGATCCATTGCGTCCAATCAAAAAAAAATCAATAAACAACAAATTTTACTCGTAATGTTTCACTTAATTATTTTGATTAGGATTAATAATTGTTCATAATAATTGTTAGAAACAATCACCGAACCATTTAATTACTATTTTGGAAACCAACAAATTAACAAATAAAATAGAAACATTCCCATCATACACTGTTATTTCATAATTATCTCAAAGGGATTATCAAAAGGGATAAGGTAGAATTTTCGATGAAAGCTACCATCCCAATTTTTTCAGAGATCTTAAGCTATCGTCATGAATCATTCTGTTTGTGAAAGCATCATTAAAATCAGTTCAGTTGTCTTTCAGTTAATCGGGAATATACAAACAGACGCCGTGTGGATATTGTTTTATAACATGTAGTGAAGACAGAGTATAACATCACACTTAAAAAACACTGGATTGAAATCTAAGGGAAACTCTCACTGCCTTATTAATAATCGCAATGTAAAGTTACTCCAAGTTTAAAATTACTTCTCTCTGTCATGTTATTCTGTAATGACAAAGGTAAGATAAATACAAAAAGTTTTAAATTTGGAGTAACTTTACTTCGAGTGTAACTAATAAGACAGAGTAAATACTTCAGGTATAGTCAAAGTTTTACTATAAACCTAGTCTACCGCTACTTTGTCTATAATGTTCCAGTCGTATCATCTCAATGGAGCAATAAATCTAATAATTGTTTACAATAGCGCAAAGCTTTGACATTAATGGCGTAATAAAAAACATTAGTTGAATGAGAATCGTATTACCGGTATATAAATGTGAATAAATAACTTTAATGTTTATAATGGTGTATACGAATTAATAAGTTTACACTGAATACATAAGTAAGATTGCTTTATAATAAATGATGGCGATTGACGAAACAATCCCTAATATTATAAAGATTTTTTTTGTGTTTTTATTTGAAACCACCAATTCTATCAATTTAAATTGAATGGACATGAATTTAACAATATTTTTCAGTGTACTTGAATATTATGATCGATTTTAAACTAAAAATTATTTATTCATAAACAATATTTTACACTCGCGTGCTTTTTATTTACTGCATTAGTGCGCCAAACAGTTCATATTTTGTGCCACATTGCACGTAGGAGGTCGAGAGCCGAAATATATTTTAACCTCGTCTCACAATTACTCTTCAGGATTCCGTATCAGAAAGGTAAACAAAGGAAATCCTATTACTACTTCTGCTATCCGTCCGTCTGTCAGATACCTAAAAATACCTTTAAAAAAAGCACTAAATTCGTATAATCAAATATATACAGGAATAATTGTAGAATATATAATAGTATTTTCTTTGATTAACGCGAGTGTTACACATTTAAATAAAACACTTTTATGTGATTAAAATTTAAAACGCGTGAAATTGTAACTGTTTTTACGTTAGATTTTTGCATAAAAGTTACATTTTTATTTCAGTTTAACCACACGTTTGAAGACCTTTCCAGATCTCGTTTTCAGGGGGACACATTTAATCCTTCAAAAGACTTTTATTTCAGAATATATATTATTAAGAATTATTATTAGATATAATTTAAAAAAATCCAACATTATTTCCATTTCCTAATTTTGTATTAAAATGAAACATCAAAAAATTTAATTAATATTCTAAGAATTACAAGATGTTTTTTCATATTATCTAAACGCGAAGGAAACATCAAAGGATTTCTGAATTGTTTGTAAAGTTCTACAAAAGCTTTATGAAATAGTTTGATATTTCATGTCGAGAGAAGCGGAGTTTCAATCATTTGATGTTTAAGTGTTTGCGTTATTTCTGTGAAGAAATAATGCACCTGCTATATGTTATCAGCCAAGAATTACTGATATCCTGAAACAATTCATAATACGCATATAGTACACAACTCACATTTTAAAAAAATATAGACACATTTTATTCAGGGGGGTATTTAAAAAATCTTGGGGCTTTTAAAAGAGACTGAATTTCACCTTCGCACGACACGCCACAAGTTAGGATATCATCCCCACCATCTGGATGTGTGGTGGTCCTCCACAGTGCGGTTTTCAAGGAGCTTTCTCCCTCGTACTACAAAGCTGTGGAATGAGCATCCTTGTGCGGTGTTTCCGGGACGATACGACATGGGTACCTTCAAAAAAGCGCGTAAACCTTCCTTAAAAGCCGGCAACGCTCTTGTGATTCCTCTGGTGTTGCAAGAGAATGTGGGCGGTGGTGATCACTTAACACCAGGTGACCCGTACACTCGTTTGTTCTCCTATTCCATAAAAAAAAGACTGACCTTCTGAAATATAGTGAAATTACACCAATATTTAAATCGGGACTCACTTCTGACTCGAATAACTATCGCCCAGTTTCGGTGTTGCCGACCTTAGTAAAATAAAAAATAATATTATTTATTTTACTATAATAAGATATGTCTACTTTATTTACACACGTCTTAATAAATAACACTCTTTTTATGCATTTAAATATAATAAGATTAGTAAGTGAGACTGCGTCATAGCCAGTTGATAAATACAAGATGGGTGGACACCGGTGTCTGTGAAGCCCCCGTTTGTTATGGTCACGTAAGCCTTGTTAGGGACAAACAAACACTCCACAAGATCAGAATGCGTAAGGCCAACACTTACAGAAACACAGACCGCTCTAAACTAATTCACTTAAAACCATTCCTATGTACCTCTTCAAGTTTTTCCTTCTTCACTTTGAGCGGCAGAGGTTAGATCATGATCATGAATCATAAATTGACTATATTTTTTAAATAAAAATAAGGGACGAGACGAGCAGGACGTTCAGCTGAGGGTAATTTATACGCCCTGCATATTACAATGTATTGCCGCTCAGGATTCTTGAAAAACCCAAAAACTCTGAGCGGCACTACAATTGCGCTCGTCACCATGAGACAAGATGTTAAGTCTCATTTGCCCAGTAATTTCACTAGCTACGGCGCCCTTCAGACCGAATCACATTGCTCATACATTATTGCTTCAGACGGAAGCAATAATGTATGTAAATAAATGTATAAATTTACAAAAGCCTGTGCAAAGGAATGATGAAATAGCTGTTATTTCGATTTTGTGTACTTAAGCAAATGTCGACACTCAATGATATATTTTGGAAATTCATATGGAATAAAGGAACTACAATGTAATTCGTAATTTTAATTTAATATTTTGAATAATTTCTTAAAATTCATTTACTATGGATGACACGGGTCAACTTGTGCTAAGTGATCACCACCACCTTTTACTGCAGAGGTATCACAGGAGTGTTTCCGGCCTTTTAGAAAAGTGTACGCGCTAGTTTTGAACGTATCGATTTCTTATTATCCTGGAAACACCGCTTATGGAAGCTCATTCCCATAGTTAGGTTTTACTAGAAGAAAGTTCGGTTGCTACCGCACTGTACAGGAACGCCAGGCTTCCAGATGTTAGAGATGATAATCAAGAGCACTGAAACCCCGATGATTCAGGCAGCTCTACGTTGCACTTGGTCAAATCGGCTAATACTGGGATGCACCAGATCAGAGAATATGAGAGCAATTCTTCATATGTGGCCGGACCTGCTTTTTGTACACTGGTATGTGGACTAGTGTGAAGTATTGCTGAACTCCAGCATCGTATAAAACGTTTTGTGATGTATCAGCAAATAACCCTGAGCATCCCTCCGCTCCACCTATTCATATATCAAGAAGCGGCAATGGCTGCGCTAAGATTAAAACACCTGAAAACACAGAGAATTGACAAAGTGAGACATCTTAGCATACTTTCAGAACCATGGACAGCTATGCCACTTGTGGAAGCAGCTAGTGAAAAAATAGAGCGGACATTCATTTTTGACAAAAAATACAGAATAGAGCTCGAGGTAAGGAAAGACAGTGTCCTTACACATCATGAGCTCGACCTCTACACAGATGGTTCGAAGACGTATTCAGGCACAGGTACGGGAGTCTTCTCGGAAGATCTTAATATCAGCATATCCGAGTCCTTGGGTAAGCTTAACACTGTATACCAGGCTGAATGCATGGAGATTATGCTAGCTGCCAATGCTATCCTGGCCAGAGAGGTTCAAGATCACACCATTAGAATACTCTCTGATAGCAAATCGGTATTACAATCCCTTCAAGGTAAGATAATCAATTCCAGCCTATTACTTGAATGCCACTCAGCATTAAATAAGGTGGCTGGCAAAAACAACAACTTAACACTTCAGTGGATCAAAGGTACCACAGTGGGGTCAGGGGCAACGAGGTGGCAGACCAACTAGCTGGAAGGGGTTCAGAGATCCAACCGGTCGGACCAGAGCCTTTTCTGCCTCTGCCACATAGTTGGTTCAGGAACCACTTAAACCAAAAGATAAAAGCACTACATCAACAATACTGGGATAGCCTTGAGGAGTGCAGGCAAGCCAAAGCAGCTTTACTTTGCGCCGACTTGCGTTTTACCAAGGAAATCTTACAAATTAATCGGTGTCGACTAAGATTAATATTATGTGCAGCCACAGGTCACGGCAGTTTTAACAGGCATCTTTTTAATATAGGTGTCACGAACAGCCCTCTAAGCTGAGGTTGCCTGGGGGCAGAGGAAATAGCCGCTCACGTTCTGCTGGAATGCAGTAAGGTGGCAAACTACAGGGCGAAGCAGCTGGGGTCACCAGGCGCTCTTCGGGAAGTCTTCCGAGACGTTAAGAAGTTGGGTGACTTCTTGAAGGAGCTTGGCTGGTTGGAGTAGGCTCTACCACCCTCGCACGCAAAATAGGCGCATATGACGTCGAGTTGCGGAAAGCTCCCGTGTGAAGTAGAAGAAGATCAGCAACAAAATGATTAATTATCAAGTATAATTAATATGAATACTTTTGGTATATTCATTACTTTGTCGACTTTTTCACTAAAGCATATCAGTGTATTTATTTTTATCTTGTCCTACGGTATTTTTCTGACTACCAACCGTATACCATGATCGTGGTATTGAAACTGATTTGCAAAACAAGAGGCTTACGTGATTTAAGTCGCCGGCGATTAAGTTGCTAGTTTCGAATTAGTATCTACAAATTACTTAGGTACCCTGCATCCTGCCACCAAGGAATATTAATTGGTAAATGTATATAACATATATTTATGCCATTCGTACGAATAAATAAAAGAAATAAACATAAACCAGTGATATGAAACTTCTAAATAATTCAAATCATATCAGATTTATTCAATTAACGACAGTTAAAAATATATCTAGTTATAATCTACCACTACTTTTAGATGGTTGGATTCTAATGAGAAAAAGCGACAAGAAACTCAGTTTCACAGTTTTAAATCACAATTACAATTAATATAATCTAATGAATTTATGTGAATAGATTCAATAAAAATACCTAAATGTCATAACTTACACGAGTAAATGAACACAAACTGTTAACAAATTTAGGTTTTATAAGATGGTTTAAAATTTAACAAACATGAGATGAGTTCTCGATGACAGAATCATCCAGTGAGCAGAAGAAGCGCCCCTACGCGTCAATGATGAATCGACCAGCCATCATCTCACACGACCATATTTTAAAGAATTAAACGCCATTACCGCTTATTAATTTCTTCATTCTGGGTATTAAACATTTTTTTATTTCTATAAGTGACTGTCACTTCATATAATATGTAAAATTATATTTGTTATTAGCGGTTAGAATGTTGTACGGGTTCAAACCAGTGGGCGGCTCCTCTGCACAGGATGCCGGCTAGATTATGGGTACCACAACGGCGCCTATTTCTGCCGTGAAACAGTAATGTGTAAGCATTACTGTGTTTAGGTCTGAAGGGCGCCATAGCTAGTGAAATTACCGGGCAAATGAGACTTAACATCTTATGTCTCAAGGTGACGAGCGCAATTGTAGTGCCTCTCAGAATTTTTGGGCTTTTCAAGAATCCTGAACGGCATTGCATTGTAAGGGGCAGGGCGTATCAATTACCATCAGCTGAACGTCCTGCTCGTCTCTTCCCGTATTTTCATTAAAAAAAATCATCCAAAAATTTTGGCAATTATAAAAGTTTGTATATTAAGATAAGTACGTTAAAATATTTACTCATAAAACACATCAAACAAAAAACAAAGCCATTAAAAGCATTTGAATAATTTAATTCGTTCCACGAACGTCATCATTTCGTATCTCTAACGTATCATTAATAGTCACAATTCATTATTTCATCAGGATCACGACTTCAATAGATCTGTCTAGTGTACGGTATCGATGTTATTTGAGATCTTATCGATGTTAGCATACGGTTGTGGAATTTGTCATAGCAGAATAAGTCTGGGTAGTTAAAAAAAATAAATTCACGCACCAAAGGTTCTAAGTAACAATTGTTCATTAACTTTATATTATTTCTGCCTGTTAACCTTTATAAATAGCCTTAAAGTATATCATTTTTATCTTAAAGTATTCATTTTATCCCAAAATAAATATTTTATGAAAAAAAAAATAAGATAAATGATTTAATAGTTTAATCAACTATGACGATTGAATAGACTTTCAAGTTATGTTAGCGCTAGAACAAAGTATGAGACTTCAAAAAATTGTTGAACGAATAACTTTAAAAATATTTTAGAAAAGTTTTGATATAAGTGGAGTGATAAAATATTATCATTAAATGCCGTAGCTTTTGAGAGTCTCAAGAAACTTCAAACGTCATTGTTTTTTATATTAATAATTACATCTTAGCCCCTTTTCATCTCACCGCGTTCTTAAGAAATAAGAAATACACAGTTATAGGACAAAAAGTAAGCCTACTAGGATTTGATTTATATTGGACTCACTTTGTGTTTCAGTGAGAAACATTATTAATCGTGGTTTTTGTTCTAGGCACTATTAAGTACATCATCAAAAACAACTAAAGTTACATAATACTTTCAGCCACTTAAAAGCTTTTGCAAAATCAGTCTGAGCAACCTTATGATAAACATAATCTCAGAATACATATAACATTTATTTTTAAATTATAATAATTAAGAAAGCGATATTTTAAATTAAAAAAAGAAAATACCATATTTAAGCAAACAAAAAGTAAAAGATGAGTCAGGGAATTCCCTGGACACTTCACGTTCTGCATGGTTTTTAGTTTTGACGGCAACATCGATATGATAGAGCAAGTCACTTGACTGGGGTGGCATCGTGTCTTCGACATCTATCCAACACTATTATAATGTATGGAATTTGATTTCTTAATTAACATTTATTTTTATTGATGTAATCGATAAATTTTACTTTAATGACATCACTACACTAGTGATGTATAATTGTAAGATATAATATATTATTTTACATTTAAATCTATTGTCATTATTCGTAGTATTTTAACATTTTAAAGTTTGGATTGCTTATAATTATATTTCAAAAACTTGATATGTTTCCGAAGCGGTAGTAGTATCTAGTAGTATAAGAAATGACATCAAAAAGAAAATAAATGCCTTTTATACTTAAAATTGAGTTTGTATTAAGTTCGTACGTTACCCAAATATTGTGCTAGTAATTATCTCATAGTAAAAGCACATTAACGTAACTGAAATGCGAAGAATTGGTCATTGGTCTATTGCCGCCAGTCTTCAGCTGGCGAATTCTCTTGTAAGAAGGAGGGACTAAGGCAGATAAAGGTGTACTTCAGGGCGGAATTAGCGTATCTTGAAACTCCAAGCTCGTAGCATACGAGTAAAAGCTGTAGAAGCCTGAAATGAACTTAATCGTGTGAGGAGTTCGAGGGAGCGTACAGTTTGCAGAAAAATTTGGAAAAGTGGCCATAATCTTGTACTTGAAAAAGCCCCATAACTTAAAAGACAACATCGTGTTACACTTTGCTCGTGAACATCGCCTTTGGGACATAAACCAATGGGGACAGGTACTCTTCATTAATGAATGGTGAACGCTTTTAGCCAGTTGGATAGAAGACATGGAGACGCAAAGTAGTGCGTTAGATTCAGTTTAACTATAAAAATAGGAGCAGCACAGTTTTTGACATTATATTAGAGACATTGTTACACTCCAAATTTCATGGTGCAAAGTTAAATAATTTTCATTTAATTAGGCTGAAAATAATGGCTTTTTGAATCGACAGAAACTCAACGGCTACTCTTTAAAATCAATGAGTATGTTACAATAGCTTATTATTAATTTAATATATTGTAACATACTTAGGTAACAAATTACTTTGAAAGGTAAGGTTGCATCCAAGCAAGTTTTACAGAACCCTGTTCATTTTGATAAGATTGTGAAAAGTCAGAATGTTTGCCATGAATCGCTGATCCAAGCGTCTTACATAAATTGAACTTGATATCTCCACACATTCCAGAGGAGAAGGGTGTTGCCAGATGAGCAAATTGATCTTATAGGGCTCCGTTTTTCTTTTAAAAGTGCGAAACTTTAAAAAAATTGGTAGCCTTTAAACAAAAACTTATTGAAGTAGGTGTTACATTGCGAAAATTCATAATTATACAAATGATTTGAGTTTTCTTTAGTGTTAATTTCCAAAATCTGGAAGATTTTGGCGAGACAACACATCCTGAGGATGCCTCGTGTAGAGGCGAAACACGTGTCGGATTGTTTAAAGACAAACATTGGCGGAATTAACACGAAAGTAAACTCAAATCATTTGTAGCCTTTAAACACACGATCACACGAAAACATAATGAAACAATAACAGCGACAAAGTGAAAAGCGGCGAATAAATTGTTTTGTGATTTGCCGCGACCTAATTGTGAAAATAATTAGCGTTTTGAAAAATGCTCATTTAATACGCGTAATAAATGTTTACGAGTTATTGTTCTTTGATGACTTAAGTATTGTGTGGATAAGACTTTGGAGTTTTAATAAACTATTATACACGTGTTATGTACAATTTAAATAAAAATATTCCATGAATAATTGCGTACCATAAAGATGATGAATGATGTATATAGGCATCACTTAACCTCGGGTGATCTGTAGACTCGTATATTATTATTTCTATAGATATAAACATTTGTTTGCTGAAATTAAACATAGTGAATTTTCACGTATCATTCAAAAATGTCAGGGAATTATTATGTATAAATGTATATAATCAATTCCATCTGTTATTCAAAAACAGAACTATATGGTATCATTAATCATTATGGAACTAGTTGCGTAAATTATTTAAACGTTCTAACCTCATACAGTGCTGGGTCGCTAGAAGCCTGAGAAGGTGATCCGTATCAAGGACACAATCAAATCAATGTATATAACTTTTTCATTCATATTTCCTGAGCTGAAAATCTGAATTATTGATGCCTGAAAGGAGAATGTTTTGAGAGGTTTTTAAGAGGATAATCGGTCAAGTCTAGTTTCGCAAATATAGAAAATTAAATAAAGCTTACAAACTGGTTTTTTTCCCTGAATTTCTAAATTATGTATCAAATAATTGTGGGGATTCCTGGTTGGGATGAGGTGAAAGCGTGAGATATTGGCTATTATTATAATAATAATTTATTTATATATATATTATTAGGAAATAAGATTAAAAAGGGTTTTTAAGCTTCTAAGAATAAATTTCAAACAACACAAAGACAAATATTCGAATAGAAATCGGGCAGAGTAACGTCCTAACTAGTCAACGGTTGCAGCGAAAATGTGTCGACGCTAGGCAGACGTCACCTTTTATAGACGTCTTCACACTGTGCACCTGTCACTGTCAACACAATTTAAATAATTACTCACAAAAACAGTCAATACGAAAACGGACAGAGTTTCGGAGAGATGTTCACATTCCGAGGACGAACGTAGTAATAGTCACCAACTGTTCTGCTACCGCTTATATAGCGGTCTGTCGGCTGCAAGTGTGGAGAGGTGACGTCACGTCATGAAAATTTTCTTGTGTTTCTAAAAATATATATAATATAGGCTGTATTAGTAAATTATACGATTCATTATACGAGTATGCTCCAACAACTACAAAAAAACTTATAAAAAATATTTTAGAATCAAAATAATACACTGGTATAAAATTATAAAGCGACAGTTACATATATACATATATATTATAATTAAAAGTAGAGAATTAATGGATATAAAAATACAAATTTTGTACACAAAATTTATTTTTAAATGTTTTACGAGTGCTTCTGTCAAGCAATAGTCCGTTAAAAGTACTATTCACAAATAAATTTGTAAAATGAAACACAAGCATATCCATACAATTCTAACGGCAGTGCTTAACCCTTCATTACGGAGTCAACAATTTCATAATAACCTAACATAAAATACCATAATATTTTATTAAGAGCCCGACGTGAGCTTAACTTAATTAGTTAAACAATGGTTTCAAGTGTTTTAAGTTCGTGTTCTACTATGCTTATTGAAGGTTTTACTGCTAAAATTATGTTATTTTGGTAGTATTATATTTTTATATTATTAAATTCCTAAGTTTGCTAAATATTTAATTTAATTGTATTTATGCATCAAGCGATCTGATCATCATCGACAGTGTTTTAGAAAAAAAAAAGGTCGTTGCTTTATATCATGCTGTTGGGAGCGGTAAGATGATGTCCTTAAAAGTACTTTAACGGTACAGAACAAGATGTATGAGAATTTTAGGAGAATCAGAGATTAAATATTTAAGTCCAAGGAGGTATTATGCTCAATACAGACATGTACAAATGAATTTAGTAGCCTCTATGACCTCTTACCATTCCCGCTTTCGTGTGACGGGTCTTTGAAGGTGCAAGACTGGATGCGAATACAAGTGGGACGCAGGCTTTTCACTGCTGGCTTGCCCGAACTGGCTTGGCGAAGGATAAAAGGATTAGAGCTGGCAGCGGCTGGCTAATTCAATATTTCCGCTGGAATGATTACTGAGAAATAATCCGAAGAAGTATTTATAAATATGTATATTTTGTGATTTTTATACAGCAATAACAAATACCAAATATGATTGTAACGTATAGACAACTACCATGATCCTGACCATGTGACCGGCCTTTCCCCGTTATATACATGTATTATACATATGCACATACATATATTATGACGTATATCTACGTCTCTCGCTTTCACCACACCACCAGGGCCTCCGATATTGTTCAGTACTTGGTGGACAAGACAAGGTTTCGGTTGGGGGTCGAAAAGTTGGTGACGCGTCACGCAGTAGATTTTAACTCTTTTGTTGTTCGCGTCCCGACAGAACATAATATATCGACCTTCCTGGACGTGCTGCTGTGGCCGAAGGGGGTCGTGTTCCGCAAGTATCGCGGACGTCGCCGACCGCCGGAAGTTACGCTCCGGATATTGAGAGATTAGTGCAGAAATAGCTGCAAAACGACGACGATATAAATAAATCAAGTGTCATAGGGAATAATGATCGTCATAATATATTTTATAAAAAAAAACAGTAGTTTATTTAAATAAAGACTTTCCGATGAAATCTAATATTTTGTTAGATTGGTACTATTTCTAGATGTGGAAAGTTCCACAGTCAGATATACTGAAATACCACCATCTGGATGTGTGCGGTCCTCCACAGTGCGGTTTTCAAGGAGCTTTCTTCCTCGTACTACTAAGCTGTGGAATGAGCTTCCTTGTGCGGTGTTTCCGGGACGATATGACCTTCAAACAAAGCGCGTACACTTTCCTTAAAGGCCCGAAACGCTCTTGTGATTCCTCTGGTGTTGCAAGAGATTGTGGGCGGCGGTGATCACTTAACACCAGGTGACCAGTACGCTCGTTTGTCCTCCTATTCCATAAAAAAAAACACACCATAATATTTATGCATTGTTTCACGGTCGCCGTTCCAGTTTATTAACTAAATCACTACTTACTCGCTGGTGTTTATTATTATGTCACCTTTGAAGCGTTGTTAACATGACTATGCGACTTCAGTACATTCTTATGTAGATTTGTATATATTCGGATACGGGTCGAAGGCTCGAAGCCTACTCAACGACAACCCTTCACTTAAATGACAGACATAATAAGTGATCACTGCTACCTGGGTCTTGCAACACGAGAGGAATGACAAGAATGTTGCCACGCGCCTATTAGATACAGACACGTGTCATATCTAATTACCATAATTAAATTATTAAAGAAAATAAAACTAAACAATTTAGATTTTCAAGAGCGGCATCTCAAGTCAATTTCCTAATATGCAATTATTGGGGTTGAGCAGGTTATTAACTATAAAGTAGATCCTGTAGATGAAGCCACAACCTGAGAGTTGAACAAAGCATACAAGATT
Source organism: Leptidea sinapis (assembly GCF_905404315.1). Lineage (NCBI taxonomy): Eukaryota > Metazoa > Arthropoda > Insecta > Lepidoptera > Pieridae > Leptidea > Leptidea sinapis. The sequence goes on from NC_066268.1 coordinate 15,361,568, forward strand.
TTATGACGATATGCCACTCAAACGGTTGGCTCAGTTGGTTAGATCACTGGCACGAAACGCCAGACGTCGTGGGTTCGAGTCCCGCATCGTTCATAAAATTTTGTTTTTCAAATTTTATTTGTGTAAATAAAACTAATTAACATGGTTTGGCTATGCGCGATAGTTGCTTGAAAACAGTGATATGCATCAAGCATCCAGACGGTGTTATTTGCTATTTGCACAAAAAATCGAAATTTAAATTATTTTAAAATATATTTTTTTAGGTGTGAATAAATTACCTACCTATATGTAATTACAATTAATTACAATCACGTAATTACGCATGCGTAAACAACTTTCTAAAGAGCTGACTTCCTTGATAATAATTAAGATCATTAAATTTTGACAGCACGAAAAATAACTGCAACCGTGTCATTGGCTTTCTGTGAGACATAATTTAGGTAAGTATTCAGGTTTTTAACACGTACGGAAAATTATAATGACGCATTGAAAAAATTAATGCCAAATCACTGGTTTTTAATTATTTTTTATCTTGCCCCAAACTAGGCATAGCCTATACAATGTATGGGTACAAGACAAACGATATATTTAATACAATATACTTACTTAAACATACATAAATACATATAAACATCCATAACTCGGAAACAAACATCTATATTCATCATATAAATGATTGCACCTACCGGGATTCGAACCCGGGACATCTAGCTTAGTAGTCAGGGTCACTAAGCATTCGGCTATATGGGTCGTCGTTTTATTTTCAAATTTTCTAAAATATTGTCTTATTAATAAAAACGTTCTGTTCCAACATTAGTTAGATCTAGCACTAGAATTTGTAACTTTCAGAAAAGTACTTGGAATGCACGGCCCCCAATAAGAAGAACATATCCTCCCAGCGCTGATTTACGTAGCCACAGCAAGAGGCGCGCATAAGTATGTCCTACGAACAATGGCTCAATCGATATTCGCCAACAAAAAATCTATAAGGGACAAGTATACTTCTGTTTACTAAAATTCGTGTTTCAAAAACATGAACCTATATACAAGGGCTGCCCCTTGTATAAGTTCGTTCGTTGACGTTTGAAAATTATAACATTTTTTCTTTAATATTTTATAAGCTTTATAGTTAATTAATAGGCAGGTAGATAGCAAAGATTCCCGAGGAGGACGTTTCAGTAAAAGTAAAATGATTAAAGTGGAGACAGGCTGGACAAACCATGAGAGGAATTGATAAATGGAATAAAATGCATTGTTGGAAAAGGTGTACTACATGTACATTCTACTAAAAGTAGGTACTGAGAAAAGTACAGTAGGGCAATTCTATTTTATAACTGCAACTGCACTGCTACTTCATTTGAGTCGTGCAGTTACAGTGCAGTACTAATTGACGTATTCTATTAAGTTTCACAGCATTGCAACTGCACGAGTTCTGTAATAAAAAAGTTACAAGTAATACCATGAATTTGAGGCGGGATATCACCGCAAACTTACTGCACTCACCCTAATGAAGGACCTCCGAATGGTCCGAAACTAGTCGGACCATCTCTGCAACTACACGGTACATACTGTGAGTAAAGCCGATTTAGTCAAATAAAGTAATAGTTTAAAATCAAAATTAATTTCCACCAATGAATGAACGCACGAAAAGATGAATTAATAATAGTAAACGGGTTGATTGAAAATTGTTATATTTACATATTTTTGTTTGAAAATGAATAATAGAAGTAGAATGAATAATTGATTATTTAGCAGTAAACGTGCAGTTGCAGTGCAGTTTTTCTAGAAAACAAGCTATTATTTACACTGCAGCGTTCCTAAAAAATAATTACAACATGTTCTTAGTAGAATAGCCTTACATATTTTACATATAAAAGGTTTGATGCTAGTGAAAGAAGCCAGACCAGTATTCAGGTTCGCGGCAAATGATTATATTAAATAGACATGCTCGAAAATTAAATAAAACTTTCATCAAGTTAGTCTCGTGCCAGAATATGGTGAGGCAACATCTCCTGAGGATGCCTCGTGTAGAGGCGAAACACATGTCGAGTTGACTAATGACAAATTTTGGTAGAATATATATTCAAGAAAACTCACAAATTCTGTATACTTCTGGGTATCTGCAATATAATGCCTAATTCTAATAATTTTCATCAAGTCATCAGATCCCAAGCTCATTCGTGTTAATAGTTTGACAATTTCACAGTTACGAGGGTTCAGTAATAAATTAGGCATTAGCAACCGAGATCAATGAGTCACAGAGGTTTGAAATTCGGCTAATTTGTTGTATTCCCATGGCTTTGTTGGTTCGGGCCGCGCGGTATTTTGGCGCTCATTTTGTTTCCCACACCTTACCTACCGCGCTTGGATGTTAAATTAGCCTTTGCCTCGTGAGCTGGGCTGAAAAAAAAATATTAATCCTTTAACACTGATTAGTTGATTAGTTGCAGACAGTATCTAAGTTTATATTTGCGTATAAATCAGAAGCAAATTCATAAGTGCAGCGTGATTTTATTTGACAATATATAAAATAGGATCCAATTGTAAGTATTTTTTTTATTCATTTATTGAAGTAGCCTTTACAAAATTTCTTAAGTACAATCTGCCAAACTACGTTAGTAGTTTGTCTGCAGCTGCTCTCGTGGAACAATAATGCTACTTACAATAAAATTAAATCTACAGTATTATCCTAAATATACTATTAAACCTAATGTACAGCATTTAGCAGCAAACTAATTTCGTAATTGTAAAATAACACGGCATAGTAAAGTTAAAATTATAAATAAATTTAAATTAAATCCATTTCAAAGTATATAACAGCTTTCACTCAAAAGTTAATTTGTTTAGTTAAGTTAAATTTGTTTCAGACAACTGTTCGACGTAACTAGCCGCCTCCTCATTTTAAGTTTTGGTTAATTTTAGTGAGAGTCAGTACAAAATATGGAGTGAATATGTAATCCCTGAAATAAACGATTTGAGTATTTGTATGAAAATATCTGTTGAAATTATATCTCCATCATGGTATCTTTAAATCTATGAATGGTTATTACTTTGGAATATTGTTTAGTTATCTCTATAAAATTTCTTTTGTATAATTTCAAAGTCTTATCTTTGTGGATATTGAACATTGTTAAAGGAAATTTAGCATGAAGCTCTTTTTGCTATTTGCTCGGAGAGCTTTAGTTGTAGATTTACGCGCCTTTTTGAAGGTACTCAATAATCAAGCAGGGAAGAAAATTCATTGAAAACTATACTGTGGAAATATGGCGTACATCCAGATGGTGACGTTTGAGGCGTGTGATGCGAAGCTGGAGTTTTGCGGGAAGAATCAGATCTTACAACTCTTTGGAATTCTCCCAACGAGCCGTTTACCGAGTACTAGATCCTTGTAAACTCTACCTAGCCTAGCACTAGGTGATATTCAATTTCAAATATTTCTAATCAAAAAAGGGTTTTTAATTATTTATTTAACATCAAAACTACCACCATTCGAAAGTTCAGTATGCCTCGGACCTAAGAAGAATGGGCGTATAAATCTCTTTTTAATTTCGCACTAAGAAAATTGAAAATTTTAAAAAATCGGCTATTTTTCTAAATTTCTGTATCGAATCAAATTTTTATGTGTGTGTTGCCATTCGAAATGGCTTGACCAAACTGAGATTTCTAATTCAATTTGGACCGGTACATTTTGAGAAATCTCAAAACAACTATGAAAAAAAAATCTAAATTTTGGAATAGTTTTTAAACAAATGAAACAACTGAAAACTGCGTGAAAATCGGTTTATTCAATCAATATATATTTGTGTTTTTTATTAATAAAGTTTTCATTCATTCATTCATTCATTCAAAAGTAATTGTGGTTTAAAAATTTATAAAATTTTTAGTTCAAAAAATAAACAGCTTAGTTCGTAGTTAGCTTCGTGCTCAAAGAGTTAGAGCTCGAAGAACTCAAAATAACACAAATTATATTTTTAGCTCGAAAAGCTCAAAATCGTCATAAGTACAATTTGAAGCGTTTAGGTATGGAGTTAGGGGGAAGTTACAGGGATGGCCTTTAGGGTTAACAGGTTTTCCTAATTATTTATTTACTGACTTGGATACTAAAGAATACCAGACAAGAGATTATAGCAATATATTATATGTATCTGGCCTCTTTCTTATATTATATACACCTAGAACTGAAGAATTGTATCGCTAACCCACAGTTTCTACGTAGTCAATTTGACTTTGCCGTGCAAATTCTATATAATAATATTCTATAGCCCTAACATCCTCAATATCCTCCAAAGCAACACATCGATTAAATTCCCTCAACATGTCAACGTTGCGATATAAAATCATATTTTGACGAAAGTCAAAGTCAAATAAACTTTATTCAAATAGGCTTAAGCTAAGCGCTTCTGAATCTTCACCATAAATTACTGAATTTACCATAATATGTTCGTAAAAAGTTAAGCCCGTAAGAAGAACATAATATAAGGAACTCTGTGTATAAAAAACTGGCCACTATTTTCAATCAAATAGAGTATTTTACAATGGCTGTAATATACGTAACAAAATAGTTTATAAGGTGCTGCATCCAATATAAGAGTCGTGTTTAAATAATATAAATTATGTCATCAAAAGAAATAAACAATTAATTGCTTCGATGTGATTAAAGAAACACATGTAAAGTAATAGAAAAATAAAAATATATACCTATTTTTGTACCATTGCAAATTTGGATTGTACCTTCCATGATTGTTTTTCGGGTAAGTAATTAGTGACGGATTATTTTGTGAAATATCACGCCATCTACACTATACTATCGAAAACAGAATGGTTCATAAACAAAACTCGACGCGCGTGCGATAAATATGCTGTAAAGTTTTAATGTATTTGTTGTGGTTCAAATTTGGTAGGCATTTCTTGAAACAACATTACTTCAAGCAAATTTAACTGATTTGTGAAATAGTTTGCACAGTTTTAAATTTATTTTAAACAATAACTGCTAATATGTTTTAAGAGGCAAAATTACGTGCATCCAGTGCATTTTTAAAATGTACATGCTTCAATTACAAATAATAAAATTTTCTTTATTTTTCTGGGAAAAAGAGATATGCCTTCAAGCATATTTTTTTTCGAGCAATTCAGATTTTTTTTTATTTTCACGTTCATCTTTAATCGTTTACGGTTCACTACAATCAATAAAAATAAAATTATTATTATAAGGTGATGCTCAAAGTAAATTTAAAATGGTTGAATACTTGTTTTTATTATTATTATATACACTTCTAGTTCTTTCAATTTTTGCCGACATTCTCAGTCTACAACAGCTTATGTACAAGACGCTCTATCTCTCTCTGACTCAGAAAATATCTATTGCTGTCTCTATTAGGCTACTATAGCTGAGATTATTATCAATGCACTTTACACAAAGCAGAGGTATCGAGTGATTCTGACATTTATGTGAATCTGAAAGTAAACAGTTTTAAGTTTAGTGGCTGCTGAATGGTGTGAGATTTAATAGTCTGTACTTGAAAATACCGATAGATTTACTATTTGAAGTATTTTGGGTGATAATTCTATATTAAGTATCAAATTATGTTATATTATTACAGACAAATAATACAGTTAGGTAGGTTCAATTTCGCGAAAGAATCCGGATTTTCGAAACCAACTCGTAGGGGCAGCATAATTCTTTGATGAATAATGAGTTTTTTTTTTATGAAAATAAGTCTCATTTGCCCAGTGATTTATTTGAAGCTACGGCGCCCTACAGACCGAGACACAGTAATGCTTACACATGACTGCTTCACAGCAGAAATAGGCGCCATAAACAGGCGTCCGCATCCTGTGCAAAGAGTGTGTTGCCAGTAATGAATAACGGTACGCTGACGTAGTCAAGTCTGCGAGATTGAATCAGAAATTAAGAGATCCGTAGCATAACAAAAGTCATCGACATAGCCCAAAGGATTGCGAAACTGAAGTGGCAATGGGCAGGGCACATAATTCGATGGATGGATGGCCGTTGGAGCAGTAAAATCCTCGAATGACGACCACGTACGGGAAAACGCAAGATGAACCGACGATTTGGTCAAGCCTATGGAATACGTTGGATGAGTGTAGCGCGGCATCGATCATCATGGAGATCTTTGGGGAAGGCTTTTGTCCAGCAGTGGACGTCTTCCAGTCGAAATGATGATAATGATGATTGTGAAGAAATATTAATACCTTAGAAAATATAATTAACTTAGAAGATTATTTTATGCTAAATCTCATCGGTAAGTGTCATCGTATTGGTGTGCCAACAGGTCAAAAAGTGAGTCAAAGTCAAACAAACTTTATTCAATTAGGCTTAAACTAAGCGCTTTTGAATCGTCACTACAAATATTTCTTTTAAATTACTGAATTCTCGCGAGAAGAACATATAAGAAACTCAATGGCCACTATTTTCAATCAAATAGAGTATTTTACAAAGGCTGTTAAATACAATATAACAAATTAGTTTGCTGAATCCAATTTATGAGTCGTATTGAAATTATATAAATTATTTCATAAAAAGTAATAAGGAATTTATTGTAAAAATATAAATTATCGTATATTGGATGCATCAACCTTTAGAGCTTGAATTCATTGTTTGTGTAAGGATGCTTCGTGAACTTCGATGGTCGTGATTACTGTCACAATAAGTACAATGATTTATTTACTCTAACAGGTCGACCTGGCACCACAAGCAGCACCCGTTCACGTGTTGACGCATGGACCAGCCATCGTTCCCTCGCACATATTTCGCCATTCAGTGAGCATGACGAACCATTTATCATTTATGAAAATCCTTTTTGATGAGTTTCAACAATTCTAGCTAGTTATAAGTTACATACGAACTGTGCATCAGCTTAATATTTTTTTTAAATAATATATAACATATATATACATATAACAATAATCGTATCTAGAATTAGATTAATTATAATTATACTTTTTAGTGCACATTATATTATTGTTTTGGAATAGTGTTTTTGAAGTCGGTTGTTTTTTTGTTATTTTTTTTTATTTTATGATTTTTAGTGAATCTGAAGTACACTAACTAACAATTTGTCTAAATACGTGTAGATACACTTAATTTTTCGAAGTAGCAATGAACGTAATATATATAACGATAGCATAAAAAAGATTGTAAGAATTGAAGAGTTCCGTTACTTTGTCATGGATTCCGTAATCAGAACCTAACCAAAGTATCTTTGAAATATATCCTTTCCAATAAAAATCATCGAAATCGGTTGGCGCGATATTGGTTATTCGTATATTTATCATCCACTTTGCTATACGTATGTATAGCAAAATTTAAGACTTTTATGGTTTTCTCATGGATGCCATTGTCAGATCTGTACCAAATTTTGTGTACCTACCAGTCGAAAGTTTTGAGGTAACAAACATAAAAAAAAATACCGACGAATTGAGGGAACTTTTTTGAAGTCGGTTAAAAACTCTATCAAGAAGACTTCAAATAGCCCTCTCCGTTCAACTTGGATTTGCAGATAGAAAATTTGTTTCCAAAAGTTATAATAATTTGTTTTCATTATTCTCGTAGGTAAAGTACTCTGTATCACTCAGTAGAAAGTGCTATTCCACACTATTCGTTACAATAAAATTAATCAATTATTATTTAAAGCTGGGGTTTGTATTGCACAATACATTTCTATTGCTTTTTACATTCTGGAATCATATTGTAAAAGCGTATAAATCGCCTAACAAAAGGCTTACTAAGTCGACTTACCCAAGTGTAGACATGTCAAGCTTATGTTTGTTGCTGCTCTTAATATTATGATAATCACAATTACTAGAACACATGATAATGTGCCAATGTACATAAATAATAAATAAATCAAAAGAAATAAGATCAAAATCACTTTATTCATGAAGTTCAGAGATATGGCACTTGTAATTGTCAAATGTTTTCTTTAGTTAGCTTTACTGAGATGATGTGGCAAGAAACTCATTGCCACTACAATATATGTAAAGTAAGACAACAAAAATACTCAAACGTCAAATAATCAATACCTTACACGAGTAAGTAAAAAAATAAGTATAAATGTAAATTAATAAGTAAAAATACAAGAGTTATTGAGTAGAGTAGAGTTTCTGGTAACAGGATCATCCATACAACACAAGTAGCGACCGTTGCATGCGCAATTAGCATGAGGCATGGATCAGCCATCGCCTCGCTCGACCATATTTTAGGGAAGGGAATACATATTATATAGGCAATGATTCCGAGTAAGACGAGCCGTTTCTCATTATGCTGATATAATCAGGTTCGCAATTATGTTAGTATATTATATTGTTAGCGGGAACTCAAGTTAACACTTACCACACCAACATTTACCACGGGAGATTGCATAATCACTGGAGATGGTTTTAATTGAGAAGGCCAACATAACGATCCGTAGATCGTTATCTCGTTACCAATTTCATCGGAATGTTGGATGGAATCGATATAATTTCTTACTTAATGGATCGCTAATAGCTCTAAATGCACCGCTAAAATGACGCTTCTTTTGACGTTTTCAGATTCTTCTTTTATTATTATTCTTCTGTTTTTCATCTGGTGGTGTAAGAGGAATTGGGGGTGATAAATACTCGTTTGTCAAAATATTCCATAGCAAATATTTCCTTTGTTCAAATATGATTTGATCTTGTGTATTGCAGAGTCAGGCCCTTTTTTATGAAAGAAGAGGACAAACGAATAAACATACTGGCCACTTAATAGAAAGTGATCACCGCAACCTTTATTCTCTTGTAACACAAAGGAATCACAAGAGTGTCACCGATCTTATAAACCATCCATACCAATTCGAAAACCAAAAAAAACATTGGTATGTGGTCGGCTAGACTCCATCATGGAGAGAATAAATGGCGCCATCTGCGCCACCAATGCTTAAAGCCTTTTATCATCAGCTTCCAAAAAGCGTATGTATATTTTCTATATTTGAATAATTTGTAACCTTTTCTCGCTTTTGTAGATATCTCAGATAGAGGTACAGAATCCTTAAATTGCTTCCTTATCAAGAATTTGTTAATTAAATATAAATTTAATTAATTAACAAATTATGACCGTTATCGCTCTTGAAAAATAACTTGTAATATTGTGTACGATTACAAGTATTTCTTTCAATCACATCAAGGAGCATATAATTAATATAGAATAAGTTCAAATTAAAACAAACACAATGCAACAAAATATGGACATCGATAGAATTTCTTATTTCAAGTAACAAATTAAACTGAGCAACATTTTAGGGCCACTAATAAGAGCGAGGTTTCAGTGTGAAATTAAATTAAGTTAGTCATTGATGTCAGTAAGGTTTACGTCGATTAGTCATTCTCGCTGGATTTTCATATGACTCAATTTATATAAACGGGTTCTGTATATTGTTATAATAAATATTCATTTGATATTTCCTTATATTAATTAGTATTTATAATAACCATACGTCAGCCAAAAGCAATCTACAAATGTAATATTTATTCAGTAAGAATTTGTATAAATTAAATATACATATATTATTGAAAAATTGTTGAACTATTTATCGGTCTTTCCTAAGAACGCCTTGTGTAGCGGCGAAACGCTGTGTCGAATTAGTTTCAGCACAATTTCCCGTATAACTAACCTTGTAGTTCAGAGTTCAGAGGGAGCCGATTCTTCGGTCCAAGACGCCTTAACCCCTAACTCTCGGCCGTGAGGGCGGGCGGGCTGATTTTCGTGACTCGAGAGTGGAGACATTAAAATTTTTTGCGCAGAATGAACACAAACATAATAACATTTTATACAAAAATATTATTAATAGAGTAAAATATATAAATGACCGACTGTCGGTACAATAAAGGTATTTTTCGCATTTTTATTGCTCAAATGCAAGCCAGGCGTATTTGGATCGGTTTTTTTAAGACTTCCTAAATTAAAGGATATATTGACCAATTTTTTTATTTACATTACATACAAGTCCCAAACAAATCACGACTACGATTTCTTTGTGAAAACTTTTTGTTGGAACCAAAGAAATACATAAAAATAACTTTTATATCATCTATTCCAAACAATTCAATCGTCCATTAGTTCATTCAAATTTAGTCTTACGTTTTTTCGTTTTAAGGTAGCGTTTAAAATGTTTTTAGAAGGAGCCCTAATGGATTTTTTTAATGTAAAATCCATATTACACAAAGCACCTAGATAATTGAACAACAAAAGCAGAACCCACAAATGACGCAGCGCTCTCCCATAGCTTGTGGATGTAAAATAAAAATTAATTACATAAATGCAAACTCGGAACTGTCAATTATTACCTAATAATCTCTGTAATCGCAGCCAAATTAATACTTACCTCTCGAAATGACTCTCACGGGCCGATAGACATAATTATTAATAACGTCTCTTGAAGGATTGACACATCAATGTGCTGATTTACAAACTAAAAATACTACTGTTTTACTCGATTATAAGCCCTGTCACATCGTAATAAGGCTATCTAAGATGACGGTGGTAGATTTGTACCATCCCAGATAGCATCGAGATGTTTCCGTGAGACCGCGTCTCGTCATCTTGAGACAAAACGATTTTGACACGTCATAAGGTAATTATTTGCGTATCATTGACGCTAGGGGCTTTCAAGCACATAGTGATCGAACAAGTTTCGGTAAATTATGATGTTGTGATAGATAGGTTATCCTCTTTTTTGGAATGTATCAAAAGATATGTGAACGCAGGCTTTGGTCTTTTGTTGCTTTTGTGAAGAATAATTTGGTTTTTGTTACCTATTTTTATAGTAAGGTTTTCTTTTCATAAGGAATAATAAAAGTGAAATAATAATAGTTTACGCAGTTGATTCAATTAAACACCAACTGGCACTCAATTATATATAAATTAATTAATTATTTAATAGTACAAAATGTGTAATAAAATGCACAAAATTTATTTTATTACTTAATAACACAACCATGTGTTTATTGTTGTAGGTTTAATAAAATATTTTTAAAAATTACTGGGCTAAAATATTTTTGATGAAATTTTCAGGCATTCTTCAGATTAACCAAATAAGTTGTCCTATATATGTTTGATAGGGTCAACAGAAAAAAAGTGAATTTAAAAAAGAAAAAGAAATTGTATTTTAAAATTATTATAAAAATTTCAGATTGAAACACGGCAAAGTATGGTTTGGGTGCTAGTAATTAGTAGGTATAATTATTCATTGAGCTTGTATTACATATACATCGTCTATTAAAAATCATGTTGGTGATGGCACATTGAATGTCAACGGCGAAGTAAAGTATCGTGGTGGTTGTTTTCGTTCGATACGATCTTAACTGAGCGGTGGTGGTTGTCAAAAAAAAAGTTTTAGATAGGCGTACAAATAAATAAACTGTTAAATCAAATCAAATCAAATCAAATCATCTTTATTTGCAAGATAAGGTAATAATAAGATGTTGTTGGCTAATAATTAACAGATGCTCTTATCCTAACGCATAAGGCATGCAAACTTATAGTGTAATACATAGTCAGTTCACGTTTTAATTTCTGTAACAATTCTAATATGTACTGTACTATACTAAAAAAGGTATACATCCCAAACTTATATTAACATCAATCATACAATAGTTATTATTTCATAGGCTTATTCATTTTAATTTATAATATAATGTCATTAGCTACACAATGATATTGAGTTCAGTCGAAGTTAATTTTTATTATTTACTATTTTATCGTCAAGAAAATCTTTTAATGAGTAGTATGCTTTTTTTATTAAGTAAGATTTGAGTGATTTTTAATATATATTTTCGCGCTTAATATTGTCAGGTAACTTATTGTAAATTGTTGGTCCCATGCAAAAGATGCTGTTTCGATACAACTCTGTTCTGGACTTCAAAGGTCGTAATTTGTTGTCGTTTCGTTTCGAAATTAGTATAATAATTGTTTTCTTATACAATAAGATTATTATTATTGAAATGATTTATAAGTTTTGTTAAATAACAAACAATTAATCAATAATTTATTGTAACATAATATATCTTATTGCGCATACAATTAGTAATAGTTGTACTATTATTAATTTAGTCTGTGATGGAATGACTCGCGTTCGGTGGCGACTGGCGTTCCCACAGAGACCTCCATCGCTCATAAACTGATGAAATTCGATCAATTACTAAGATATGACATATCGATGAAATCGACTTTCGACAAATCGATTTATCGATACAGCTGACAAATTATATAGAGTTCCTGCATTGGTTGTCAATCTGATATTAGATATTAAATCATTAAGGCTTGATAAGGCAATATGCATAAAAGCAATGAAATTAAGATGAAATGGATTTATAATTGAACATAAGTTATTTATTTATAACAAAACAATGCTAAGTGCTTAGATAATTTATACGTCTGGATAGAGCCTCTTGCTGCTAGACAACCGATGAAAACAGGCCAGGTTTATTATTTTAGTACGAGACAAGCTACGTATTACACTCGCGAATTACGTATATCACCTTGTGTTAGTGTGCGTGCGTGCATTGCTCAAAAAAGAGGTTTACTGTCAACCTCAATTTTTTTCTACGTTTTCACAGTTGTCACTGTGGCTGACACACATTATTTTAATACATGTATTTTATCATATGTATATACTACCCAAAGAAGTATATAATTTTTTTTTTCATATTTAGATACCTATTAAAACAACACAATCAGGCATTACACTAAAACACAGAAAATTCAGACATTAATTACACTCATACAAAATAATTATAATATTTATTGTTTTATGACAGAGTCGCGGTATACGCGTAGTATGCGTACCGCGACTAAATCATCGGAAATTCTGCGGGTAAGCAAAAATATTTTTAGTCATATAATCTCAACTAAATACATGAATGACATTCAATTTTAACCATTCAAAGTATAAGCTCACGTATCTCATACCAGTGGGAGGCTCCTTTGCACAGGATGCCGGCTAGATTATGGGTACCACAACGGCGCCTATTTCTGTCGTGAAGCAGTAATGTGTTAGCATTACTGTGTTTCGGTCTGAAGGGCGCCGTAGCTAGTGAAATTACTGGGCAAATGTAACCTAACATCTTATGTCTCAAGGTGACGAGCGCAGTTGTATTGCCACTCAGAACTTTTTGGGTTTTTCAAGAATCCTGAGCGGCACTGCATTGTAATGGGCAGGGCGTATCCATTACCTGTTGGATGCTGTACGTCCTGCTCGTCTCGTCCCTTTTTTTCATTTAAAAAAACTGTAAATTCTAATAAATAATCTTGTTAATTAATATCTAAAGTATAGTATTTTCGTATTGTATGATTATTGTAGTATATATTATCAGTGTTTGTGTAAGTTCTTTATATTTTATATTCTCCTTCTTTATATTGATTACCCAAATTATTTGACTAACTTTTTTATTCACACCCCATTCGCTTAAATCACAGTCTATCTTAACGTATAAATTATATAAGGCTTAATAATATTAAAATACTTAATATGTATATGGTTACAATTTCCGAGTAAGTCAGCCTATAGCTAATAACTGCTAGAGATTGGATTGTGTCCAACTTTCAGGTAGCTTTACTTGTGACATGTAGTTAAGACTGTATGTTTGTATAACATATACTAAGAATATATACCTTTTTTGTGAAAATAAGGGACGAGACGAGCAGGACGTTACGCTGATGGTAATGCACCCGACTCATTAAAATGCAGTGTCGCTCAGGATTCTTGAAAAACCCAATAATTCTGAGCGGCACTGCAATTGCGCTTGCCACCTTGAGACATAAGATGTTAAGTCTCATTTGTCCAGTAACACTAGCTACATCGTCCTTCAGACCGAAACACAGTAATGTTTACACATTACTGCTTCACGGCAGAAATAGACGCTGTTGTGGTACCCATAATCTAGCCGGCTTCCCGTGGAAAAAAGCCTCCCACTGGATACCTATAGACGACCTGACAGCCCCATAATGCGTGACCAACTTAGATTTGTCAATGTGTGCGTTAAGTTAAGCTAATGCTGAGCGTGGCTGACTGTTGATAACTTGGCAATCACAATCCGTTACAGTAACAATACATTCGCTTACTTTTTCATCTTGCTGTGTTGTTAAAGATGTTCTTCTCCTCGCATCCTTTGTTTGTCAGTCAACGCGTCTCTAGGCCAAGCGTCTCAACACCAAAGTCAACAGACATCTAAGTCTCAATGATACCGTGCCGTTTGCCGCATGTTATTGTATTGAACATAATGAATAAATACAAAATAAAACCCATCAAAACTAGGAAAAAAAAATATTAGTATAAAAAATATTACGGTATGAAAGTGTGCAGCTTTATAACAAACTACCAAAATAAATCAAAATATAAATACAAAAAATTAATTAAACATCCTTAATACAAAACCAGTTAAAATGTAATCTATATCCTTAACATACTGGAAATATTAAAACTATCACAAAGTTTACTAATAAAAAAAATAATATCAGTTTTTTTTAAATTTACTAGTGCTACGGAAATACTCTATATCTCTGGCACAAATTACATCTACACCCTATGCGATGACAGAAATCTGCAAAATGTAGATAAATTAAAAATACTTTGATCAGCACTTACTGATATATTATTATTGTGTATTTACCATCTTGTTTTGTATGTTTCTCGGCCTTTGTGAACATAAAATATAACTTAGTTCGATTTTAAGTTCTAACGTAAGTGAAATATAACAATTACTTATGAGAGTAAATAACCTTAAAACAATTCTTATGAGAACCTTAAAAAGAAACATCCAATAATTTTAATATTGCTACAAAAATCTCAAAACTTCAAGATCCAATTAAGCTTAGCACTGATTAATAAAACATTTCTAAACAAATTACACACCATTAAAACATTGTGACTGTTAACATGAAACTTAATAATACAAATTAAAGTTGTTCCAGCGTTAATTCCCCGGAGATCGAATGCAGTTTGTCAAGATAGGTAAATGCTTGCAATTAGGTGATGTGAAATGTCGCATACACACGCTAACGAGATCCCGGCTCTGAGCTTAGTCAAGCTACGGATACTTTTAGCCACACTGTAATAATATAGTAGGGCTGACACACACAGTGCGGTTAAAACGCCTTTGATTTGTCTGTCGTTTTTATCCAAATGTGTTGAGTATTCTTTAGTGTTAATTCTCCAAAATCCAAACTCTGGACTTTGGCGAGTCAACATCTTCTAAGGATGCCTCGTGTAGAGGCGAAACAGATGTTGAATTATTTAAAGACAAATATTGGCGGAATTTGGATAATTATGGATTTCCGCAAAGTAACGCCTACTTCAATCATTTTTTTGTCATATTTATTCCAATAACAACACAAATTAGGTACATCGCTACTATTTAAAGTTCTTCCTATTATAAGTGCTATTGCACAAAGAATAATTTTTAAATAAAAAATTGTTATAGACGGGTAATTTTCTCAGGTGTTAGTGCAAAACGCATTATCCTTCTAGAGTTAAAGGCAGCCGCGTCTTTGAAAAACTATCAAGGATAATTATTGCAATATAGCTGATCGTATAAAAGCAAGAGATATCATAATATGCAGGTAACTACGAATAATATGTGGTCTGTGTATGTCAATATTTTGGATAGACAACAACCATAAAAATTTAAGACATTGTAAAGCAATAGTGGAAAACGTTGATAACTCTATTGGTACCTACCTTATATTGTTTAAATTCATGAATAGTTTGGTATTTTTAATTGATATCCCTCACATCCCTCACGACTCGGAACTCGGACGGTTGACTGAGTTGGTCTTACCAACCCGAGAGGCGTGGGTGCGAGTCCCGCATCATCCATAAATTTTGGTACAAATTAAATTTGTATTTTTAGTTCATGTTTATTGTTAATTATAATAATGATGCACTTCATTGAAAATATTTTTAATTCATAATTATTATTGTATTTTCTTTCATTAACGCGAGTGTTACACATTTAAATAAAACACTTTAAAATGATTAAAATGCGTGTAATTGCAACTGTGTATTGTAAACGCGTGTAGCGTTTTAATTCTTTAAAAGTGTTTAATTTAAATCATAATTATAATTTAAAATATGACTTATCCCACCCGAATAATATAACCGTAATTAACGCAAACGTTAAATAAACGCAATGTGAAAACGTCTCGCTTGTGATCAACCTTAAATATCGCATTCGACCCGCCTCTGATTTATGACCCTTTTATATACCCCTAAAGTTTTCTAATTGTACCTGTGTAGTGTACATCGTCGTTTTAACAATCTATCGAATAATTAGCGCGACTGTACGAGAAATTCGTGTGAGAACACCGTATCATATTGATACTTTATGTTGTGATGGCACCAATACTATATGCTTTTAATTATACCTTATGATATTAGATAATATATAGATACATCTCATTTTCATTTATTTCATCAGTCATAAATCGTTGATCACATAAATAATACGAAGTAAAGTAAATATTAATTCAATTTTATGTGGAGACGTTTTTATAATTTTATCGCGATAAATGACGGTAGCTTAAAAACATAGTTTTCAATTGAATTCAATATCTAATTACAGTCGTAAGCTAAATTGCTAAGAAAAAATATTTTCAATAATTATTGAAAAACTAATTGTTGTAAGTTTAACTAGTTCCGTACACACAGGTTGACACACACGCACACACACATACACATAAACACACCCACATACACACAGTTTATTACACATGTTTTTACTTTCTTTTAAATTTCGTTTATGTTTTAGTGTGTTACACACACACATAATAATGTAATTTAAATTTATCCCCACTCTCTTTGTTGCCTCTCTAGTCTTGGTGGATGAGAGGGGCACCCAGTAATACGGGTCCACACCTAGTAACGGGGCCCTTGCGACTAGCTTGTTTTTTTATTAAGATAATATAATAATAAAAAAAAATATATTTTTACTATTAAAAAGTAGATGGTTACCTATCTATCTATATCTTATGGGATTTGTACGTATCAATTGGAACATTTTCCTATCACTTGATAAAATTAAAGATTAAATAACATAACAAAATCGCAAATAAAATTGTCTTGTTGAATTGAAATCATGTCTGGCTCTTGAAACAAATACTTCTTCACCATGCCACACAAGATGAAATCATTACAAACATAAAATTATATTACTACTATCATACACGTTTTAGTAACGGAGTCAGCGTTTCAGCTAACATTTAAAAGCCTGGGGCGCCAAACGGGACTAGAGAATACCAAAACATTAGGTAGCATACATAATGGCAAATGCATAACGGATACTTTTACACCCTGCGGTAACGCTCTTAATATTCGAATTAAGTACACCAAGGGAACAAATAATATAAAATTTAACGTAGAATACGGATATTACCTTACCGACGTTAGCAATCTTGTATCTGGTGAGATTTCCCATCAATCCGAAGATTCAATGTAGTTGATAATAACAGATAATGAACCGTGTCAGTAGCTGGGAGCTGTTGAACAATTTCTTAAGTGTTGCCAGTTGCACTTGTTTTATGTTTTACTGTACGATTGTACTTTTTCCATTGACTGTAAGTATTATCGCAACAAACATAAGTGACTCACACACTTTGGTTTTGCTTGTGAAAACTACTATGGGCGTTTTGAACTATTTCATAATATAACCATAATTAAATGTGTGCATACTATACACAAAGTTTCAACCAAACAGTTTTGAGAATGACTGAGAGTATAACTGAGAATTAAGAAGTCCTTATCTGGCTTTTCCGGCTTTTCTACTAATCAGTAGTAGTCCTGAAATTATGAAATGCGGCTTTGACACTCAGATCTATCCAACTACTGCCCCATAGCCATTACATCCATCTTCCCCAAAGATATGGTGTGATCTTGCGATACCTTGAGGACCACCAGTTGATCGGGTCGGAAAAAATTAGTCCAGTTCAAAACTAAGAAGACATAAATGGGGCGTTCACCGCTAAAAAAGTCTCTCTTGTCGATATTGGTTCGATTTGAGACCACTCCTCTAATCGCCACAACTTGTATTGGCATAGTCGGTGTCGATATATTGAGTGACATACAGTTCCGTGGCCACTTGGAAGAGATGGTCAAATTGACATCCAAATAGATTGATGAACTCAGTAACACGAGACGGCACTTCACTTCAAGCCACTGCCTCATATGAAGTACCACTCACACCCACTTCTACACAAAAAAGAAACTACATATTACTATTTATAAAGAAAGAAAACGTACAAAAATCGCCTTTATAAGTATCCATTACAATCAAACCTGCTGCCCACGTCTACAAAGCAGACACATAAACATTTACAATAATCATAAGGCATTATACCTACAACGGTTGAATCAAAATATTAATATACTTTACGACCCAATCCCACACCCACACAACATATTTGTATCTTCATAAAACAAGATTTTCTTCATTAACACCAAACATACAATGCTCATCTGTACATAAAACGAGATAAGATATCCTTAGTGCGTTATTCCCGAGGATAAATCTTATTCCAAGTATTAACACAGTACTTAACACATTGCTATAAAACCTCGGTGGTCATATAATGCTTTGAAAATTGTTTGTGGGATGATCATTGGGTAGATATTTTACATTGTATGCTGATATTATAAATACGTACCAAATATGATATTTATAAAGGTAAATGCCGATATTTAATGAGATGGCTAAATAAGAACTAGCCTTAAACTTAATAGCCTAGCCTAGCCTAGCGTTTAGCTTAATTTTTGCGAGACGTTTAGCCATTAGTTAAAGTGAATATTTATGTATTAATTATAATGTTTTATTGAGATTAGTCAAGCTTAAATTAATTAGATATTTAAATCTATTACATTCCTGATCTATATACCTACGTTTTGTATCTATTGTATTGTAATAACTCACTAGAGACATTGGATTAATGCGTTTGAGTATTTTTGTTGTTTTTGCGAATTTTCAAGGCTCGATATAAGTGCAGAGCAGCTTGGCAGTCCGAGTTGCAGATGTAGAAGTGTTTTTGTCTCAGGTTTCTGTTAAGAAACATTGAATTTGCCCATGCCCATTGTAATCAAATTGCAATGCGCTTACGTTCATTGCTGAATTGAAAAATTTAGGAGGCCTACACATATTTAGACAAATTAGTTAGTGTAGGTACTTCAGATTTACTAAAAATCAAAAATTACAAAAAACCAACACTATCTTTTGTTTTGGAATAGTTGTTTTGAAGTCAGCCAAGATAGGTTAGTGGTGCTTGTGTCGCGCACACACGCGACACGACGAGGCGAGAGGCGAGGTCGGGGCGCGGGAGGAAGGAGGACCGATTCCAAAAATAACAATAATTGTAAATAAAATTATATTTGATTTTTAATTAAAATACTTGATTTTGAATTTGACGCCCTAGATTCGACCATCGTCCGCCACGCAGCAATGTGTTTCTGTTTTAGAATTCATAATATGTGAGTTTATTCGATGCTTTATAGAGTCGGCCACGCTTTTATGATTCCTCTGGTGTTACAAGAAGATATGGGCTGCGGTGGTCACCTATGTATGTTCGTTTGTCTTTAATGAAAAATTCAGTCAAGCTGCTTCTAGAATTGTCCAGAACTTTACTGAGATGTTTGCAGACTTCTCGAAGATGTACATTCCAGAACAAAATAAAAAGTGTTTATTCAAAAAGTAATTACAAAAAGAGTTACCCTGGTCTACTATAATAGGCCGCAGGTATAATCTAGTGTTATGAACCAACGTGTCAGTCAGGGCGATAGTGCAGGCATCGCCAGACAGGCTGCAGCTGGTATTTTTTATGGCAATAAAGACGAGCAGAACGTTTAGCTGATGATAATTGATACGCCCTGCTTTACAATGCAGTGCCACTTAGGATTTTTGAAAAATCCAAAAATTCTGAGTGGCACTACAATTGTGCTCGTCTCCTTGAGACACAAGATGTCTGAGATGAGATTAAGTCTCGTTTGCCCAGTAATTTCAGCTTCCTACGGCGCCCTTCAGACCGAAACAATAATGTTTTTACACATTACTGCTCCACGGCAGAAACAGGTGAGGTTGCGGTACCCGAAATCTAGCCGGCATCCTGTGCAAAGGAGCTGCACACTGGTAAGCTTATCCCACTTGTTCGTGTACATTATTATATAGACCAGTAAAAGACAACTGTGGTGGTACAGTCACACCAAATTCCATGGTATTTTGTGGAATAACATTCGTTGTGTATGCAGTTTCGTAAGAAGTGAAGTGTGCTTGTTGGAAGAGGGTCGCGTGGCAGCGAGATCAAAGCATGCATAGTTGGTGCTACCTGATCTCGCATAATGTAGCTTGTAACTAAGCTAATCATTCAAATTAGCTCCACCTCGACTTGTGTTGTGTAGACTGTTACTGGGGTTTTATGTAGCGACGGCATACTTAAGACTCACTTTATAGCAACTTATCATGGTAAAACATGATACCAGCCTGACTTTGAGGAAATGATTTTTACATCAT
Source organism: Leptidea sinapis (assembly GCF_905404315.1). Classification (NCBI taxonomy): domain Eukaryota; kingdom Metazoa; phylum Arthropoda; class Insecta; order Lepidoptera; family Pieridae; genus Leptidea; species Leptidea sinapis. The sequence goes on from NC_066268.1 coordinate 15,382,094, forward strand.
TATTGGATTATATCGATGTCAAAGGAGAGTGACGGTCCTATACATTAAAAAAAAGAGTTTAATAATACAAATACAATAAATAAAATTCAAACAAAATAAATCTTATAACTATGTTTACAATACTATGATTATATTAAATTAAAACTATCGTTACGGGGAAGTGTACCTAAAATACGTGCTGCCAGCATTTCTGAGCTGACCCGTTGACCGAAATAGCTGCCACCGCTTTGGTGTTCAGTCAATCTATTGAGACGCGTAGATAGTTCTTTGTACATTCTCCGCGCCTCTGGATCCCGCGGGCCAAGTGTCTCGACACCAAACGGCACAAAGATGTAAGACTTACTGAGACAGACATATTTGCGACGCTTCCTGTCTTCGGTAGTCGAAGCAGCAGAAAATGTTCGACTAGAGTCGACTTTAGCCGAGCGTAACAGATAATGTCTCATTCCATACCCTCAAATTAAAGTGATCAGTGCGTCTCAAGAAGTTTTCATTGTTTTTTATTAATCAAGACAGGTTAAGCCGGTTAGGAGCTTATCATTGAAAAACATACGTACACAACAATTATGTACATAGCTACTGATACTAAAACAAATCTTCCTCGACAGCCCAAATTATGATTTAATAATAATTTTTTGTGTTGAGAATGATTTTTTTTATGAAAATAATGGACAAGACGAGCAGGACGTTCAGCTGATGGTAATTTATGCGCCCTGCCCATTACAATGCAGTGCCGCACAGTAATGCTTACACATTACTGCTTCACGGTAGAAATAGGCGCCGTTGTGGTACTAATATTCTAGGCGGTATCCTGTGCAAAGGAGCCTCCTACTGGTGATGCTTCGACTGCCGAAGACAACAACGTCGTAAATATGTTGGTCTCAGTGAGTCATACAATTTTGTGCCGATTGGTGCAATTTTTGGCCCGTGGATCCTAGAGGCGTCGGGAATGTACAAAGTACCTATCCGCCTCAACGGGGCTACTGGAAACCCAAGCACTGGCAGCTGAACGGACAACGAATCAGCCAAGCTATCCAACGAGGAAATGTTGCATGGTTGGTAGTGTACCATGAAGAAGTATTTCTTCAGTGTGCTAGTTTTAATTTAATATAAGTATTACAATTTGCACAGAATGTAAATGTAACAACTGATATTTAGCAATTAATAATATTTGAGGTTAGGTTTAAATAACTTTATCCTACTTAAGACGTATTGTCATTTACATGAGAAATTAATATTTTAACAATTAAAGTAGGTACTTTCAAACCATGATTTTGGTAGGTACAGAATGCAATACAATGTTAGGCAAACAGACAAGACATAAAACAACCTACATATGTTATTGAAACATTTCATAATTATTGAGTATGTGCCTTTGAAGGCTCGCTTTAAAAGAAGTCAATGTTTTGGCATATCTTATTTCTGAGGGCAGGTTGTTATATATCTGAACTCCCTAAAGGATTATTGTCTGTTTTCCATGATTACTTCTCACCATTGGCAGCTTAATAAGACTAGCTCTTCGTGTAACAATTCTAGTTCGTAATATCATCACCATAGTGAAGTTTTCTCTTCTATTCTAGTTTTTTCAACATAATATTATTAATAACCGCTAGTATGTATAATCCCCTATGATGACATGATGAATATGACACGTCAGCGGTCATAAGGGTTTCATGCCCAATTTTATTTACACAATAAAATTTGAAAACAAAATTTATGAACGATGACCTTGCTATTGTAATTTATTCTCAAATTGGTTTCTGCTAATTACGGAACGTTACTTACTATCAGATACGACGATACGTCACTCGAACGGTTGGCTCAGTTGGAAAGAGCGCTCGCACGGAACGGGTTCGAGTCCCGCATCGTTCATAGATTTTGTTTTCAAATTTTATTGTGTAATTAACACCAAAAGTGATAGTTTTAATTTAATGTAATCATAATATTTATCGTAGATACTATAATATTGTTTTTTGAGATTTTTTTTTTAATTTATTGTATTATTTATATGCTCAAACTCTTTTAATTTATATAAAAGAGGTTTCCAACCATATGATAGTTGTTAAAAGCGTCCCATAATTAGCAGAAACTAATTTGAGAATAAATTACAAATCGCAAGGGTCGCTATGAATCGACAATTCTTCGTTGACAGTCGTTTATTTAAATTTATTTGTTTAGTGATGGTAAGTACAGGACAATATCAACCGATCACCCCAATCGAAGGGTTCGTCCCTTTAACAAGAGCCCTCTAAATAAAGTATGTAGCCCTTGACGTAAGCAACTCTATTTGAACTGCTGCAACATGTGAATTGATTTATCCAAATTATCAATAATTGTATTTATTTGGTTATACGATTTCTTTTTAACATATATAATCAAATAATTAACAATGCTTTTTAAATCAAGGCGGTTTTCCTTTTAATGATGTAAGGCCTGATTTAAGCAAGTTGTATAAATAGCGAGAAAAAAACGGGTTGAACTCCGGGAGTGCCGGCAGAAGTGAAAACTTGTACATTAACGTTGTGCATTTCTGATTATTTTGGAATGGATAGGGAATGTAAACATTACTGTGTTTCGGTCTGAAGGGCGCCGTAGCTAGCGAAATTACTGGGCAAAAATTAACATCTAATGTCTAAAGGTGATGAGCGCAATTGTAGTGCCGCTCAGAATTTTTAGGTTTTTCAAGAATCCTGAGCGGCACTATATTTTAATGGGTAGGGCGTATCATTTATATATTATTTGGTTATTTTCATTAAAAAAGAATAATTTCGTAAGAATTGCTTTATTTATCAGAATAAAAGTAGATACTAGCATTTATGTGGTTAAATACAATATTTATTAATTGCGCTATCGAACACCAAAATGACAATTTATATTACATAAAAAAGTTAACACTTCAGAACTATTACAACAATTTTACATTAAAAAGTTTATCTCTCCGAAAAACCAACAATCATCCATAATTTCAACGACTGTCTTACGGATTTTCGATCAGGTCACGTGTCCTGACGCGAGTTTAACATATTATACCCATTCCAAGAAAAGTACTCAACGCCGCTAAAGAAGTTTTTCACTTCAAAAACAAATTTCTTAATTCAGATAATTATTTTGAAATGTCAAGTGATTTATTTAGTGTAGCTGATTCTATAACACTCTCAAGCGAAACCTTAATGTTTTTAATGAATATTATTATATTCACAAAGATCTTTGCATGTTATGAATGGATGGACTTAATTAGGGAGTAGAAATTGACTCAATGCTTTTTTAGCACAATGTGAACACATAATAGTTGAGTTTGAGATTTTATAGCGTTTTGTAGTAATTTGATTTAAAAAAAATACGAGTTAACCGTAAAAAGTGAACACGTGTAGGGAATTATTTACCGAGAGCTAACAGCGTGGGGCGACAATTTAAGCAGGGTTTTGCTCCAGGGCGCAACATTGTACCACGCGGTCGCTCCGAGAGCACACGCCGTCCATACCGGTGATGTTTGTGCCAAAATACCAAAGAAAAATTGCGTAAGCAAGGATAATAAACGGGTAGGTGGAGCTACCCGCAGACTCACGCCCCTCTAACTTTTTTCTCAATGTCTGGGCGGAGCAGCCAGTACGCCTCGCGGCCTACGCGTTTCTCCGTGCCCATGCACCAAATATATACAGACATCCCGACCGATACGCGCCGCCGGCAAACACAACGTAAACAAACGTTTTATACATTCAAATCTATCTTCATTGTGATATAAATACAAGAAACACTGACCCATATAAAAGCTGGACTTGCATGGACTTACACGGACCTATCGCCTTGGTGTTAAAAGCTATAATTGAGTTCATAACTGTGTTCATATATTTTTCGGAGTGATAAAGGAATACAATGCCACTGCACAAGGATGTTGAGTGGCCAACATGAAACTACCGCGGTTTGATGAAGGCCAAAACTGCATAATGTCCCTGACATTACCTATAATCATAATTTTCATATTACCATTATTAAATATGGCGAGGTAAGTAGTTTTTATTACTATTGTCAAGGATTAAAATTTAAATCACAATAAACTATTGTAATGAGTAGACGTGTACGCGCTTAATTCAAATTAAGAACGGCATACAATTATAGGCTTTATTTCTTTGTGATTTGGCCTGTATCAGCTTCAAGTTATAGCACAGATTATAATGATATGAGTGTCACACATAGGGACGACGCAATGAATACGAGACAAAAACATCACAGCACTAATCATGCAAAACTTAAGTAGACAAGAAACGGTTGAATAATGATCCTGATATTAATGATAATGAATGATAATGCATGCAAATGTAAAAGGTGACAATCGATCGAGAGCCCACCCAATGCGATGTAGATTTAGTATTCGATGTATAGATAATAAATATGTTAATAGCAAACGATATGCCACCGCGCGATGTATAATTGACTAGTTTGCAGCATGATTTATACGAACAACACCGAATAAGGAACTAATAGAAGTAGCTTTCGCTGCTTAGTCTTAAAAATTAATTTGTTTCTCAGCGTGAAATAATTATTGACTAAGTTATTTGTAATGATGACGAATAGTTATTTGATGCCCTTTATATTATATATGTCAATATTCTATTCTACGAATTTGGAATCAATACAGGATAGTGTATTTTTACTTCGCACTTTCACTACTTTTTTCGCAGAAAAAGTTAGGAAGACAGAAATTCAGAAAAGAAGGAATTTCAGAATTTCGTTTTAGACATCTTAGTACTTGTGGGAAGCTTTTTGTAAGCTCATTAATAAATTTTTCCATTTTACTTCATTTTCATCTTGCTGAAATGTATATAATATAATAATAGGAAAAATATCAAGTTTTTAATACCTAATAACAGTCTTATAAACTGTTATATTAACATATTTACTCAAATGGTTTCAGTCATTTGTTGAAGTAGAAGTATGTTAAGTATGATTTTTAGTACCAAAATCCAGAATATTTCGAAACGTAAAAATTAAACAATTTTTTTAGTTTATAATATTTCACACATCAATACAAGAATAATTAATTATTAAAAAAACATTTTACAAAAATATTTTAGTGGCACATCTAGATGTTCTACGATCTGTAAAACATTGCGAGTTTCGCTTAACTATAATTGGCGTAGTGAGTACAGTTTAAGTGATTCAATATCATGGTAAATAACTCTTAACAAATATCTCAAGGAATCAATAACTATTTATCTCAAGAAACAATTCCACCTCGCTCGTTTTCAACATGGGCTAATTCATTTAATTCTTAACTTGAAGAATGTTTTATCTGCCTTACTAATTGCTTATATTGGTACTTAAAGGTTACGCTAACAAATCAGACTGTATCTTTACTCTCGTAGATTATAAACGTATGAATAGGCACAGAGCCTCCGCATACATTGTTGAAACACGGAATTTCAATCAGCGCTCACTATTTCGCAAGCGAAACGACAGATATACGTCACAAGTCAGCGCGAATAGGCTGCTTGATGGCTGTCGTTAAGGCTCAAAATCCCTTGTGTTAACAGCAGTTTAATTCATTGGTAAATTGCGAAAGTCTGGAAAAGTATGTGCAGAATTGTCGGCACGCTGAGAGGCAACGCAAGTAGCAGTAATTTGTATTGAAATAACCTTTCTGAATGGGTATCTCTACGTTGCATCGGTCCGTCCCTGACGTCGGATTTATTATTTTTTGCAAACGTTCTCTTAAAGCACGAAATTATTGTTTTTATCTTGTCCATGTGGAATTTTCAATGCAATTATTATAAGCCGAGCGACGCGTTTTAATTGGACCACTAAGTTTAACAACTCACTGAAAAAGCTGTTCCTTCCATCCGATAATTCCCTTTCTTTACGACAAAATCGTTTATCATATTGGACTTTATATATGGACGAAAATAAACTTGAGCAACATAGTGGCCTTTGTTACCGCGTAATGTTCTTTTAAATAATTGAGTCTACGTTTTAATGAATGGCAACACTTTATACTTCGTATTTCTGTTTACCGTCATGGCTCTTTGAGAAATTACTTTGTTTTTGTTTAAGAGCTACTGTTTGTTTGTTACGCATACCAATACACGTGAAAGCTAATTGATTTTTGACACAATATGTCATATTAAACGATAGACTAAGAATGTAGCGTATAGATGATCTGTAAGCCCGATAATACGTGAGCAATTTCGATTTGGTGGTTTTATATTCAAAATGCTAGAGCTAATGTCAAGCATAGTTGACTGTTTAGGACTTGTAAAACTAACAATTATCGATCAAAAATTTAAGTGAAATCGTTTGCACAAAATACAAATAGATTTTTTCAATTATCTTTCTAATAGATAATGGAGTAAGATATGTGATATGATTTGGTATGTATGTACAAAAATGATATCTCAAATCACATGCTATTTGCAATTGGATCATCAGATTCCTTGACGCTGTGGCGGGCTATCACTAAATCCATGAGCACGAGTAGGAATCTTAATGTAGTAGGACATCTCTTACACATTTTCTTCTGCACTTCAATGACCAACTGTGCTTATTCCTATTGTCGCCTATGCGTCAGAAATAGACATATGTTTTTTTGTTTTTAAAGCTATATTTTCATTAAAAACTTCAAATGATGTGAAAAAATCTTTATGTACTTACAGTGTGTGTGTGTGTGTGTGTGTGTTGATACTCTCACACACACTGTAAGTACATAAACACAAGTAAACGCTTAGGTACTCAATAACGTTTTAGCTTTTATTATGATTTACTTTATTATACATTTCATTACATTACATATTTCACTTCTTCATTTCATTTGAGGTGCATCACTATGCATAAAATGTATTTCAAATAATTGTGATTGTATCTAGGATTGCATTTTAACCATTAATTTAAACATTATATTGCCATTTTTTATTTTTTAAATTTTTCCGAAGTGGTGGTAAATGATAAAATATATTTTTTATCTAGATGAATAAATTACTTTTGAATTTGAGTTTGAGTTTGCAGGAAGTAGCTTCTGCTTTTGAGAAATTTTTTTCTGACATTCCAGTTTCCATCTCAAGCACCCTTGTCTCCTCCACCAGTGTTGCGGAGTCACTTCTTTTGGAAAATGTTAAGGAATGTAAACAAAATTTCAAATTCAGTGTTGTTAGCCCAGCGGAAATAATTAAAACTTTCAGATCCTTAGAAATGAAAAAAACTGCTGATATATGGGGCATATCTGTAAAAATAATAAGTTCTGTTATTGACGTCATAGCACCATATCTAGCACTAGTTTTCATAGCTGTATTGAACATGGCGTGTTTCCTGACCTTCTGAAGTATAGTAAAATTACACCAATATTTAATTTGGGACTCACTTCTGACCCGAATAACTATCGCCCTGTTTCGGTGTTGCCGACCCTTATTAAAATTTTTGAAAAAATTATTTTAAGCCAAATGCTTACTCACTTTAACACTTATAAGTTACTTCATATAAAACAATTTGGCTTTACTAGGGGACGCTCGACTACGGATGCAGGTGTTGAACTCATCAGGAATATTTTTGAGGCCTGGGAGGAATCACAGAATGCACTTGGTATCTTCTGTGATTTATCTAAGGCTTTTGATTGTGTTCAACATTCAACGCTGGTCAGGAAGCTATGCCACTATGGTATAAGAGGATCTGCACTCGATCTTCTGATCTCATATTTAAATAATAGGATTCAGAGGGTCGAGGTGAATGGCAGGAGATCTCCTGGGACTCCTCTCGGTATGGGGGTACCACAAGGGTCTATTCTTGGACCCTTCCTCTTCCTAATTTATATAAATGATCTACCTAACCTTGTAGAAAAAAAATACAAGGTGGTATTGTTTGCGGATGACACTTCACTTATATTCAAAGTGAAACGAAGCCAAGTTTTATATGACGAAGTAAACAATGCTCTACCTGACATCGTGTACTGGCTTAGCGCCAATAACTTATTGTTAAATAATCATAAAACCAAATATATTAAATTCACCGCGCCAAATGTCAAAAATGTAGATGCGAATATTTTGTTAAATGGAGAGGTGGTAAAACCAGTGGAATCTGCTATATTTCTTGGCATTACTCTTGATTCCAAATTGCAGTGGGGCCCCCATAATGAAGGATTGGCGAATAGGCTAAGTTGCTTAACCGCATATGCTGCAGACAGCATATGCGGTTAAGAAAATCAGACGGTTAACTGACATAGATACGGCGAGATTAGTATACTTTAGTTATTTTCATAGTATTATGTCCTATGGTATATTGTTATGGGGCAGTGCGGCCGATATTAATACTATCTTATAATAATATTATAATAATATATACTTCATATCTGTCAAGGATCAATATTTTTATACTATGTTTACGTATCACTTACTCAGCGTAGCGCAAGCAGATATTTAGTTTTGATTAGTTCGCGAGTGCTTCCACTTCCGACTTAGGTAAATTTCAAGGCTAGCTTAAACGTATTTTCTAATGTTAAGTAGTCTAAATTATTCGTCAGGAATCTGACTATCATTTACACTATAAATATGGAAATCCGACCGATAGACCCAGAGATAAGCGCTTTCAAACAAACAAACAACTCTACTACTTTATAATATTAGTACGGATATGTTAGATACCTCCAAGAGAAAAAGTACGAGGAAAGGTTTTGAATAATTAACGCGAGTATTATAAATTTATTTAAATAAAATACTTTTTTGAATATAAAAGGAGTGTAACTGACTTTTTCAATGGGGACTGACTGGTTCAATGGAAAAGTCACAAAACGTTTAGTAAAGTTAAAAATAATAAAAATGTAACCTTTACGCCAAAAACCTAATGTATTTTTTTTTTTAATGAAAATAGGGGACGAGACGAGCAGGTCGGTCAGCTGATGGTAATTGATGGGCCCTGCTCCTTACAATCCAGTGCCGCCCAGGATTCTTGTAATACCCCAAACATTCTGAGCAGCACTACAACTGCGCTCGTCACATTGAGACATAAGATGTTAAGTCTCATTTGCCCAGTAATTTCACTAGCTACGGCGCCCTTCAGACCGAAACACAGTAATTCTTACACATTACTGCTTCACGGCAGAAATAGGCACCGTTGTGGTACCCATAATATAGCCGGCATCCTGTGCAAAGGAGCCTCCCACTGGTGTTACCCTGCCACGCGTTTTAATCCTTTGAAAATAATTTTATTTAAAAAAGTATCAACATCGCTGGCTCACCGTATAATCCGCGTTATGAAGCTCCTAATGCAAAAAATGATAACGTTTGTAATGATTAAGTTTCATTAAGAACATTTAAATGCGGTATATGATTCGTTTTCCGAGCATCCCTTAATGATACGGCCGCATTCCCGAGCTCGACTGGGCCGTGGGAAGGGACAAGATAACTCGCAGTTATGTAAAGACGGAAAATGATGTTTAACTTTTGTTACAAATACTTTTAGTGCACTGTTTGAATGGACAATCCCTTTTCTAGTGCTATGCCTGGGTTCCGTACTCAAATGACTGAACTTTATATTAATTTATTTCTTTCAGTCAGATCGAAATGATGTAAAAAGATTAACGTCATAAAATAATAGAAAAAATCTAAACTGTCAAAATGTGACCCAACGCATTAACGTGCACATATATAAAAAAATATCGGTTTTGCATTGACAATACCTTGTCTTGCGTTATTCCTGGGTTCTGTATAAATAGGAAAGTGTTATTAAAATAATAAAACTTTATTTAAAATGTCAAAATACGTCCCAATTCGCTTCATGCGCGCATATTTAAGAAATTTGGTATTTTTCTATTTTTATGTCTGTCTTCAACGACAGGGACACTTGATGGTAGGTGATTACTCTTTATTATTACAAAGTAACAAGCATTGAGACTCGGGAAGTTCTGAAACTCATACTAATAATAATTTTGGTATTATTAATAAATACACTCCAATCGCCACGACTATCATTTTCTTTAATCCTCTTGTTTTATATTTATAAGTAATTTAATATGCGAACAAACGAGCCAAATAAAATTATGATTGTTACATTTTAATACATTTTGACCAATGGTAATAGTTTCTACTTATTCTGCAATAGGTATTGGATTCGACCCGCTTGAAACATTGTGACGTACGCTTGTCTGTCTGTATCACTTTAACCCCATTATCGAGACATCTGAAATTTAAACACATTATATTACTATTGCTATTATAAACAACAACTCCAATAACACCATGTAAATATTAATTTATAGAAGTACTAGCTGATGCCCGCGACTTCGTCCACGTAGATAAAATGTTTTTAAAAATAATAGACAAGTTTCGAATTGAAGATTATCTCCGGTTCCCATTTCCAGCTCCCATACCCAAAATATTATATGAATCTCATTTCGAGGAAGATTGCTGTGGCAAACTAATTCTACTATTGGTAGTTACAGCTCATTGACGTGAATTTCAATTTTTCATAAATCCCGCGGGAAGCATGGTTTTTTCCGGGATAAAATGTAGCCTATGTCCTTTCCCAAGCTTTAGTCTCTCGCTGTATTAAATTTCATCAAAATCGGTTCAGTTGCTCTGGCGTAAAAGCGTAACAAACAAACTTACATTCACATTTATAATATAAGTAGGGATTTGAAAAGGACATTTGCATGAGAATCCACTTCTTACTCAACAGATATTTTTTTCCAAATTTAGAAGTGAATTTGGCAATTTGAGAAGGCAATTTCTAAGGTATTGCCAGTTGCTATAAAATACACTGGGAGATTGTATTCTCAATGAGCTACGGAACTCGCAATGGAGATATAGTAAGAATTGTAACTTATACCCTTATCTGTGTATGTTCTTCATTAAAACATCACAATTAGAAATGTAAACAGTTTTAATTACACAAGTACTTCCACTAAGTCAATTTGACTCGAGTGTACAATTACCAAAGTAGCACATTAAATAACTAAAAGGATCTATATCGATTTGCTGCAAATAAGATATTTTAAGGTGCCTTTTGAAGTGGTTTTTCTGGCCCCTAAAGGAAGTGGGCGATCATTTCTCTATCTGAGTCTATACTTATGACACAAGATGTAGCGTTTAAAATGTTTTGGAGGACGTGTTCATATATGATATGTTAGAGATTACTTATCCGGAACCAACATTGTTTATTTAAACATACCTTTTTATTCGTAATACTAATAATTCAGTCAATGACATTTCATTACATTACACAAATTAAATTTGAAAACAAAATTTATTAACGCATTGGGACTCGAACCCGCGACCTCTCGCGTTCCGTGCGCGCGGTCTTCCATTGAGACAACCGTTCGAGTGATAAATCTTATATGCTTTGTTCAACTCTCAGGTTATGGCTTCATCTACAGGATCTACTTTACAGTTGATTACCTACTCAACCCAAATATTTTCATATTAGGAAATTGACTTAAAATCATGTCGCTATTTCAAACCTCAACAATTTGTTATTTTTTTAAAGTGGGAGAGCGCTTGCACGGAACGTTAAGGGTAGCGCATTCGAGTCCTGCATCGTTCATAAATTTTGTTTTAGAATTTAATTTGTGTAATTAATCCCTGAAGCGAGAGAAGTGTTATCACTTTAAAAAAAATTACAAAGTTTTAAGATTTCATTAGATATGACAATTCAAACAAAGAGCGGGCGCGGGGTACTTAATTTATATGGCAAAACAACGTTTGCCAGGTGAACTCTTGTAGCTATTAAAATACGTAAAAGTGTCGTTCTTACTAGGGAACTCTGAATGACGAATATAATAAATATAAACTCTGTTACCACGTCGGATCTATGAAGTGTGGAATCACGTTTAAGCCGTCAGATGTACGTGAATTATCACTATCATAATAATATGACTAGGTTTGGCCTCATCTTGAGCTAGATATTATTCAAAAATATGTCTCATAGAATCATTCTTTACAGAAATAAAACTATCATATCTCTCATGTTGGATCTAACTGTGAATAGTGTGCAGAATTGGAATAAAATCGTTTCAGTAGTTTAGGTTAGGTGTTCATCGCGGACAAATAACGAGACACGGAATTTTTATATAAAATGGCTCCTTTGCACAGGATGCCAGCTAGATTATGGGTACCAAAACGGCACCTTTTTCTGCCGTGAAGAAGTATAATGTGTAAACATTATTATTTCGGTATGGCGCCGTAGCTAGTGAAATTACTGGGCAAATGAGACTTAACATCTTACGTCTGAAAGTGACGAGCGCAATTGTAGTGCCGCTCAGAATATTTGAGTATTTCAAGAATCTAGTACTGCATCGTAATGGGCAGGACGTATCAATTACCATCTGCTGAAGGTCCTGCTCGTCTCATCCCTTATTGTCATAAAAAAAAACTCTTTGTTTAATGTATTTGGAACGCTAGATGGCGTTATATTCATAATTATTAAGAAATGTTTATTTAAATTGCCAACCTCTTATTATGGGGCATTCGAGTAAATATGTCAGACGATCGTATTGTATACTAATTTCGTTGTCACTTGGAAAAAGTCGTGTTATTTTTGATAAAATGTGATAATGTCTTTGCAACATTCGAGTAGTTTGAACGTGTAAGCGCAAACAAACAAACAAACACATATTTGCGTTTATTATTATATTATTATTATTAGTTAGTTTTTATCTAACATACTCTGATGTTGTTTAAATTGTCAATGAGACTTCAAAAAGCCTTCTGCGTTCAATTTTTGTATGAATTAAGTATTTGCTAACGTTGTAATAACGACGGGCGACTATCAGCTAAATGTCCTGCTCGTCTGGACCGTTATTTTCAAAAAAAAAAAACAATTTACACAAATGTAAATATTTCATTTTCATAAAATCCCGCTCAAAATTGTGGCATCTTCGTTTATCATCACGAAATCAGTCAGTCCTACTTTCAAACTCCCTGGTGTAACATTATAAAATTGAACATCATAATTTAACAGTCGGGTGGTCGCCTAACATCGAATATGGCAAGACCTGTTTTAATCAAACGAAAATATTTGAAAAGCATCCATAGCACGGAATTCCACGGGCCGAGTTCGAAGCTCAACAATATTATTAATTAAAATCTCTACAATCTTATTCCAACAAATACTTTACGAATATTTGTCGGAACCCGGGAGTTCATACAAATTGTTTCATTAATAAACAATCCAGGATTTGTGCGATACGATCGTTTTAGAATTAATTATATTGAATTTAATTTTTAATCAGCTACCAATTAACGATGTTCGGTAGTGTCGCATTCAATGTTACTTTAGACTGTTGTTAATTAACGAAATTTATGTCTTTGAACATAAACAAATGACTGAATAGCTTTTACTGCATTTTGTCATCAAAACTCCCAAAGTTTTAGAAGGTTGGAAAATAGGGAACAAATATAATGTATTCCTCAGCGAGATGGCATGATTCTATTCCGGTGTATTCCGGCTTTTGAAGAAATCTTTTCTAGCTGATAGATGGCATAGGATACATCAATCATCGTTTAGTGATTGCTATGATACATATATATCTATATGTATGGATATATACATGTTTATTTATTTATAATCGCTTATAAAATGCTCACAGAATACCTTTATTGATTTATAGTGTATGTGGATGATGCAGCTACTGTACTCAATAACTTTTGTATTAACATTTATTTTTTTGACTTACTCGTGTAAGACATTGACTATTTGACGTTTGAGTGTGTTTGTTGCATCATTTTACATTTTACATATTATATTGTAATTGAAATGATCTGTAAATCTTGATATAAAAGAGTGGCGATGAGTTTCTTGCTACTTCTTCTCATTAGCTCAACCCTTTACGAAGCAGCGGTAGATTCAATAAGAAAAATATTTTTTTTCGACATTCATAAGTGTCATTTTCGTGACCTACTTGAATAAACTGATTTTGATTTGATTTGATTTGATTTGATGAATAATATATAGGACAAATTTATGTATTTACCAATTTGAGTGACAATATTGTAAGAACACTTGCTAAACGATATGAAGCATACATCAGTTCGTAAAGGGGCTTTGACACGAGGAGAAGAACCACAGAAGACTGTGTTCTGTGAGACGAACTAATAAGAAATTGCCAGTCCATGTTTTAAATCATATAATAACGAAATTGCATAGCTTACATAACACGCGTAGCACCAATCAAGTACTAAGCATTATTATCTTCTGTATAATATAGCAGATATTATATATTATATACAACCTGTATAGCCGAGTGGTTAGCGATCCTACCTACTAAGCTAGAGGTCCCGGGTTCGAATCCCAGTAGGTGCAAGCATTTATATGATGAATATAGATGTTTGTTTCCGAGTCATGGATGTTTAAATGTATTTATGTATGTTTATATGAATGTATGTATGTTTAAGTAAGTATATTGTATTAAATATATCATTGTGAGGATGCCTCGTGTAGAGGCGAAACACGTGTCGAATTGTTTTAAAAAACAAATATTGGCGGAATTAACACTAAAGAAAACTTAAATCATTTTTATAATTATGGATTTCCGCAAAGTAACGCCTAATTCAATAAATTGTGTCAATATTATTATTATTATTATTATTATTATTATTATTATTATTATTATTATTATTATTATTATTATTATTATTATTATTATTATTATTATTATTATTATTATTATTATTATTATTATTATTATTATTATTATTATTATTATTATTATTATTATTATTATTATTATTATTATTATTATTATTATTATTATTATTATTATTATTATTATTATTATTATTATTATTATTATTATTATTATTATTATTATTATTATTATTATTATTATTATTATTATTATTATTATTATTATTATTATTATTATTATTATTATTATTATTATTATTATTATTATTATTATTATTATTATTATTATTATTATTATTATTATTATTATTATTATTATTATTATTATTATTATTATTATTATTATTATTATTATTATTATTATTATTATTATTATTATTATTATTATTATTATTATTATTATTATTATTATTATTATTATTATTATTATTATTATTATTATTATTATTATTATTATTATTATTATTATTATTATTATTATTATTATTATTATTATTATTATTATTATTATTATTATTATTATTATTATTATTATTATTATTATTATTATTATTATTATTATTATTATTATTATTATTATTATTATTATTATTATTATTATTATTATTATTATTATTATTATTATTATTATTATTATTATTATTATTATTATTATTATTATTATTATTATTATTATTATTATTATTATTATTATTATTATTATTATTATTATTATTATTATTATTATTATTATTATTATTATTATTATTATTATTATTATTATTATTATTATTATTATTATTATTATTATTATTATTATTATTATTATTATTATTATTATTATTATTATTATTATTATTATTATTATTATTATTATTATTATTATTATTATTATTATTATTATTATTATTATTATTATTATTATTATTATTATTATTATTATTATTATTATTATTATTATTATTATTATTATTATTATTATTATTATTATTATTATTATTATTATTATTATTATTATTATTATTGTTATTGTTATTATTATTATTATTATATTATAGTAATTCTTCTTTGCCTAATTTGTGCTCAGGGAGTCCAAGCATAGTGGTATTTTTATTATAAAATTGAATACCAAAATCTATGAAGAAGCCCTTAACCCTAGCTTACCAATTGTAATTCCTGTTGATATGATATGTCTACTATCGCAAAACTGCCCACAAATTATAATATCATCCTCGTATGGTGTCCACCATACGATACGTTCCTGCATATTGAGGTATTTTTCATATAAGAGGGAGCCATCTAACAAGAGGCTGACGTAATGAGGAGTGGTGATGCAACTGCCCATGAACATACGCAACACCAGTTAGATTAGATTAGATTTCGATTTACTTTTCAACTAACGCAATTTAATCCGGTCAACGTCAAGGGTGGATCCTTGCATAAATTACCAAGAAGCTGAAAATTACTTGAACGTTAGGGAAACTATAATAAGATAACGTTAAGTCCCCACCGATTCCAATGAATCCAAGAGAAAAACGAGGTAAGGACAATTTTCGTAGAAAATTTTTGTCTGAGCAATTTTTATCATAAATCTGATTGTTTCGCTAAAAATCTGAAAAACCCGTTTTTGCGAACTTTGAACTTGATTATATTTTTTTACACGCAAAATTCGATGAGGACTTTTCATAATTTCATTGTATTAGTTTCCCTAACGTTGATTAGAATTTTCAGTTTCTTTGGAATTTATGCAAGGGTATTTGGGCCAACTTGACCGGACTATTTTTAAATTAAAAAGGCGAGGTTGCTGGTAAATTCAGCATTCAAATCGGTATAGCCGATTCTAAGATCAGTCAGACAGGCAAACAAACATACAAAAGTTATAAAAAATTCTAGAAACTGCGTGATCACGATTTTATAATAGGTATGTATATACAATATATTTAATTTCAGCTCAAGAGATGACTTACAATTGCACTTAAAGTTGAACACGGCTCTCGCGTGTCGCTTCGTGCGAGGACTGACCAGAGAACAGCGATCCATCTGCCACGAGGCAGCCGATACAGCATCGGTGGCCTTCGAGGGTCTTCAGTTGGCGGTCAAAGAATGTCAGCACCAGTTTAGATGGCACCGCTGGAACTGTTCAAGCCTGTTAACAAAAAGCACGAACCCTCATGCTAGCGCTGTAATGAGAAGAGGTGAGAATTTATGATAATTTTGAAATATTTTTTTAATTGAAATAGGCAATACATCTCTTCACCCCTGGTGTTGCCAATACATTAAGTGAGCCCGTTGCCTGCTAATTTAGAAAAACCATTATGTGTAATTTATGAGGTCTCTTAAATCTGCATATAACTGCCGTTTTTCTGCTACATTCTCTAATGTTAAGCAGTGAGATGTGAGAGAAATTTATTAGTTGTAGTCAAGAACTGGCTCATCAGGGAACCCGAAATCTTGCTTAATGTTATTAATAGATCCTATCAATTACGTACTCATCTTAAGACGTATCTTAAGACCAGCAATGCTCTGGTTATCAGCTGCAATGGTGGTTGTTTATAAAATATTGTTTGCCATATAATCATAAAGAACAGTGAACAATATAAACAATAACCAATAATAACACAATATAAAGAAAATTATCAATATATTTAGTCAAGTTTATTATCTGTATAGCTAATAAAACCGAAGCCGATAATAATACGATAATTAACCCTATTAAGCTTACAATATAAGCACAAACAAAATCATTAGCAAAATTATGTACAAAACGCAGCTAATAAACTCGAGAATTTATCCTGAAAACCTCTCGAACAGTTGACAAGCCATTACACTGTACCGTCCACGTAGGTGGCACCAATCAACACAGCATTACAAAACCGGTTCTAAGTTTAATAAAAATTACAAACTCGACTAAACTCTCGAATCAATTTGGCCATTACATCGAATTTATTACGACGAAAAATTATTTACGCATATTAATGTAGAGCGGGGAATGTAGCTGCATTATCCCGGAGTATTTACTGATGTGTTTATGTCTGTATCTCCGGGTGTGAACGCCATTGTGTTTCCACACTCTCAACACACACGTTGACGTGGAAATTTACGAGCATGGAAGATCGGAGACAACAAATAATAAGTCGGTTCTTATGGCCAGGTGGTTGGGCCCCCGGAGCCGCGATTTCATGCTTCGTGTGGGTCCGGCCGAGATCTGCACCTCAATTATCTTAACCGTACTGAAATCACCTGAAGTTTTAATTATTTTTTCTTTTGAAACTGCTAATGGCCTCGATGTAACATCAGATGGTTCAACTTTATTATTTATTTGTGTATTTGTTATATACTATGCGCTTACTTAATATTTTCATATGAATTTCGATAATATTGTGTGGTTATATTTTTATGCATTATACCCAGTAGGTACTGAACATTGATTAAAACAATGAATATATTATCTTTTATATATTACAACCTATTGTAAAGTAATATTATATCTATATTGTGGATAAATTAAAATAAATTGACTGTGAAACCTGATGATAAAATATAAAGAATCAAATGTATTATTCCTAAAATGAAATACTGTACGAAAATAATATTAATTCGATCTATTTTATTTTGGGTTTTTTTCATATTTTTATGTACCTAATGCAAAATTTTTGGCTATGTGGAAGTGTAAAAGTTAATGCGTTTTTATTTTTACATAAAACCATGAAACATAGTGCCTGATATTATATTTATACCAAGTAATGTTCAGCCTATAATACACTTACGCTAAACAGTTTCTTCGATAAGCCTTAAATACGTAAATCTGTCTATTGTGCGCCAAACACAGATCCCTATTAGTTATAATAACACACCGTAACGACACCTTCCGGCCCTTCAACAACACGATTCTGTTTAAATTGAAAAATAGTGAAAAAATAGCGTAACGAAATATTTAAACATCTTTCTAACTCGCCCATTGTTGGGCCTGAATTGAAACGTTGACGGATGAACGAAAGAAAAAAGAACAACGAGAACAAAATCTGAGAGATGCTTTTAAATAAGATAATAGCGATCAATGATCGAAGAAAGATAATGAATTCGGACCGTTGGATTTTTTTATCGAGATCAACGACTATGAAAGGCGAGCCTTGGAACTATTTTGGATATAGCACGGGATTTGTTCCGCTTCCCTGGGATCTTGCATGCGTTGTTAGCACGCCTGTTGGACGTGACTACAATATGTGAAAGGACAATGTCTACATTTCATGACCTTTGTGGACTTAATGATGCGATTGTTGGAAATGGTTTAGCTGCGAGCGTTGATATCTAATGATCGAGATTGAAGATTTGTGACATGAGGCGCACGTTATGGGCGGTGAGCATTAACTCAAGCGCCATTGGTTTGTTTACCCTCTATATATTGAAGATATTATGTACATTTATTAAACTTTCTGGAATTGATCTTTAGCGGCGACCAAAAGTAATGCAAAGTTTGCGAAATTTGAAATGACATACTTTATATTCCCTTCCCACCCCGCGCCCTTCGTTACAGAGACCCTATTATTTGACTTCTCCGGATTCTGACACTTGTTGTTAATGCTGAGGAGAAGTAGTCACAAAAACTAATGGAGCGTTTATCTGGTCGTGTAATAATTGTTCAACCTATCTGATCGTATCACCATTGCCTTACTATTTGAACCTACACATTATAAATTTGGAACTTGCAAAATTAACTTATAAAACGATCATTTAAAATTCTCCATTTACAATAAGGTAACAGTCAACCCTCTATGTCATAGAAATCATTGCGATACAAGAACAATTCAATAAAATCAGGTAAATAAACTTAAGGTATATATATCTTAAATTCATAAGCTAATCGCATGCATATAATTAAAACTATATCAACGAATTCAGAAGTAAAAAGACCTATGGTATTGATAAATAATGACCTTTAATTATTGTAATTTCATAATAGATAAAAGTGAAAATGAAATTTCATTTTACGTATGAATTAATCTAATGAAATATCAAAATTATCTGTCTAGCCACCGAATCCAATGAAACTTCTTAATTCTCATGACATTGAATCAAGAACAGAATGAACTGAATAGCAACATGCATTACAAGAGATAAAGCCAGCATCCAGCATCCAGGGTGGCGAGTAAATGTGCCGATACGAATCACAGCGACATACACGCACGTGACATGAATCCCCGCCGAACGTGTCATAAAAAAGTGACATTTATTGGCATTTTATATCAAGAACGTGGTACTACTGACAGTCGGCGACAATATGAGGTTATGATGCTGCAAAAACGACGCCGCGCGATCGTGGGAACTTGGCGTTGATGTCTTTATTGAAGAAAACTGTGTTGCGAATTTCGCTGTCGAGTGCAGACATTTTGATTAGATTCAAAAGGTTCAATTTAAAATTTTGTGCTTAGCTAATGAGGCTTCTATTTACATGTGTAACAGAGCTGAGATTTGTTTCATATGATACAAATTAATTAGTTATGTATATTACTGTCATTGTAAGATACTCTATTGATTGAAAAAAGTGGCCGTTGATTTTCTTGTATGTTCTTCTCACTTTTAACTTTTTCCGATGATATGGTTGCTTCAGTAGTTTAAGAGAAATATTTATAGTGACGATTCAAAAGCGCTTAGTTGAATAAAGTTATTTTTGACTTTGAAGTTAAAGTGACTTTGTCACGGCATAGGTACTATAGGCCCTGTAAAATTAGTGTGAAGTTTGAAGTTACTGCGTTCTTCTACTGTGCTAAATCTGAGGCTAACATTTGTGCCACTTTTTACATCGCATGAAAGATATAGAAATCACGTCTTGAAAAGATAGGTAACAATATTGATCAATAATATAAATAGGATAGGCCTATTGTGTCATTAACGCTGCGCGGTTAATTTAATTTCTATTAATAAGAAGATTCGAAAACGTTGAGCAAAACGTACAGTCCATATTTCAAGGCCAATAAAATAATTTTGTTTATTGCTCCTTTATATTTCAATACACCGAGAAAATACTGGGACCACAGTAAGTTATTAGAAATGAAACAAATTGAAATTGGGAAGCGGAATTTGGTAACGGAACCCATTTCTCCATGAGTACACAATATGGTACAATCAAAAGAGTCACCAATAAAAAGTTATTAAATACAATCAATCAAAAATTAAGTAGAAGAACTAATATTGTTATTATTCAATAAACTTAATATCTCTCCAAATAATCTTAAATCACAATTTATTCATCGTACTGAACCTTCTACAGACAAGCACGTCTCACTCTTAACACTGTTACGTGGTAATTATTGGCTTGATATGATCTTTCGTTGAAAAGACAAACGTGTTGAAATGTCTCAATGTTTCCGAGCTTCTAATTATCTTGATAGCATCGTGGACGCGTTACCGAATCACGCATCGCTGTGAGAAACCACACAAAAGTCGTAAAAATATGATTTTGTCCGAAACATGTTCTGTTTTGAACGTGACATGGGTTTTTGTGACAGTTCCATTGTTCCCTGGATTATGGAGGTGCTGGACATAATTAAGTACCGAATAATGAATAAGCATATTCTTTAATTTTCTTACTCTCATTATCCCTAAAGGAGCAAGGTGATATATGTATATATAGGTCCATAGCACTCTATATGTGCATAAAAAATACTGCCGAAGTTTGTACATAACATATTTTATTGTACAACTTGATAAAACATAATTTTATTCAATATTTATACATTTATAAATTAAGTAAATATGTATTAATTAGCTAAAATATTTTTTTGTTGTATCTATTATTAAGTGTGTATTTTTCTTTTTGGACAATATTCCGTTCGATATGTTGAGTAGGTATATTATTTAATATTTTTTCAATCCTCGTGAAATATTCTTAATATATATGTAGTGTAATGATCAAGAAAGCTGAGTTTCTGAACAAACACACGCACAGATATTTACATTTGCAGTTTTTTAGGTACGAAGCCAAAAGGAACTCTCTAATTTCTTTATCCACTTTGTGTGAAAATAAACTTTTTGCTCTTAATAGTGATTTTCATTAATATAACGCTTAAATAAGGAATTGATTGTAACTAATTCTAGTAGGCTTCATAAGATGAAATATATACACTTTTATAAAATGTATACACTTATATAATAAAGTCCCAGCCACTGTTCAGGCATTAAAAAAAATAAGGCTGGGAGAGTTCCTTGCGCCACTTCTTCTCTCTCAGAGCGCCATTAGTTTCCGAAGCGGTAGTAGTATCTAGAATATTAGAAATGACATCAAAAAGAATTCTAAAGGAATCAATTTTGAGAAAATAAATGCCTTTTATGCCTTTTTATAAATCGAATATTTTTGTACCGGGATACTGATCAGAAAGAACTGTTCCCTGTTCGTGAAAGAAATATCTCGCCGTTCACGTTCGGATACGTACTAAGTACGAGTATAAGAAGCCCACTGGTAATTATTCAGAAGTGAATAGTGTGGTAAAATCAAAACAACTTCTCAATCGGAACCCTAAGGGAGGTCACAGAAAACAATATTTTACTGACGAGATAACTTCTGCAATTGAGCAATATTTTAATAAACAGAATGGTCGAGAAAACGCTCAAAGTTCTAAAGAGAAGCTACTCAATTAATCAGCAGAATCCAACGTGGGTATTACCCGACTTTAGTGATGGTTGGTGGAGAGTCAGATATGAAGGAGTGACAGCCACATTTATGTAGAAAAGGTGTCAAAACATCAGCACAGGCGTATTAAGATAAGATTCTTGAGAAGGTGGTTAATCGTCTTAATAAGACCCTGTTCCATAATCAAGTATTCCTTTAAGCAGAACTTATCACCAGCCCATAAAGGTTGGAAACGCTCGTGTCTGAGTTCATCAGAGCTAAAGAAAATATCATTATCGGTCAGTTTAAAAGAGTCTGCTATAAACGTCATGATAAATTTGAACCCCTAAAGCAATCCATGAGATTAGCAGTGAAGAATTTTGCCATGGAGAAAGTGCGTGCTTTGATAAATGGCCTTAATTTGTAAAGAAATTCTGGCCAATGGACACCACATTGAATTAATTCATATTTTTTATGAATAAACTGGCACTTTTTTTCGTAATAGTCATTGCAAGATCTAATATACTTATTGTATTATATTGCTTATGATTTGATAGGCCTTCGCGAAATGTCAATATAATGCTCTCTCCTCTAAGTTTTACAATTAGATTTATAAGAAGAATTTTATCATCACACTAAGCAATTTTGAGCTAAAAATGAAACCTACCGCCTATTACATTTATTATCTTATTTAGAAACGGAAAGTCTACTGTAACTTGCTTACTAAGAATTAAACACACACACACACACATAATATTAAACTTTTCAGTATTGTAATTATGTTTCATTTTCATTTGTCGAGGAATCACTGACCGCAAAGATACAGTTTTAACTAGTTTCGGGGTCAGAGGTCCAACCCTTTTGATACCACTGCAAAACCGTTTTTGAATTTTATTACAATAAAAAATATTTATTTATAATAAAATCATGTGGATATTCATCTAGTATAATGTATAAATATTGTAAATTTTGTAATTTAAGTTATTTGCAGTGAGTGTAAGGAAATTAAAATAAAGTAAGTTTTATTATTATTTTAAAAGAGCAATGAGTAATCGTCGAGGCTGTTGTGTAATCTTTTTAACACAAACTTTAAGGATTGGTTGTAATAATAAAAAAATCTATTGAAGTGTTTTTATAAACATATTTACATAAATATTATTTGACTTTGAAATTGGCTTCGATTAAAACGAAATGAACCAAATCAGTGAAACCAATTACGATTGGAGAATTCGGTTCAACCTTCATGTGAACATGAATCCCGAATACTGAATCTGCGGTGACCTCATTGTTCGGTTTTGGTAATTAGCGATTCGCAACGCTTGATCTAAACACGCTTCGAACGGCCCTAATTGCCAAAAACTCTACAGCTTACCAATTTAGCTCTGCTTAATTATAAGCCAGCCAAATATTGTGATTTAGTTCGTTATGAAATTCAACTCAAACATACAGGTTGATACACAACATAAAATTAATGAAACTGTATAATATTTTATAGGAACTTACTTATCGAAAGCTGTTGTTATCTTTATAAGTCTTCAAGGAACAATAGCTTAATATATAAATTCCGACATTACAACATACCAACTTCACAAATGTACAAAAGGCAACCTAATAAAAGCAAATATTTATATTTCAGTACGTAATTTGAAGTTCCTCTTTAGGCATTTTGAGATCTTATTTTTTAGGTGTTGTATGAGACTGAGCTATCAGACTCGGCTATAACGCCCATTCAGGTAAGTTGGCTAGATTTAACCATTAAATATATTAACGTATCGATGACCTAACACCCTGATAATAGGTGCCAACCTTGTTATGGCAGTGTGTGCGTTTTGCTAGTTATATATATATTCAAATCAAATCAAAATCACTTTATTCGTGTAGGTCACGGAAAGGACACTTATGAATGTCAAAAAGAAATTGAATCTACTGCTACTTCGTAAAGGGTTGAGCTAATGAGAAAAAGTAGCAAGAAACTCATTGCCACTCTTTTAAATCTAGATTTACATTTTCATCGTTTTAGAAATCATTATATCTGTGGATCGTTCATCCATCATCTGACATACTTCATCTACCTTATCATCCACTCCTCCCCTTACATTCAATGTAGCAAAGCGGCTCTCCATGGGCCGCTTTTCACCCCCACGAGAAACGAACCACATCACCGCAATTTTGGTGAATTAACTTATTTTTATTAATCTCCATTACGTTCCCAAGACTAGCAAGGGAAAGGTTTCTCCACCCCAGCAGAGCCCCGTATGCCAGGGTAAGGCTGGCCTGATTCTGGGTCGCCCGGTCCCAGGGCAGTGTGGCACGATATCGACTAGGCTTGCCCCTAGCCATGCATCCATCCGCGCGGCAGACGTTGGCTTGGCGGAGAGGGTAGGAATAGGGAAAGGAATATGTGGTGTGAAATGGAAGATTGGTAAGTTAAAGTGGGAAATAGGAAATGTAGGATATTACCGCCCAGGAGGACGAGGGATAGGACAGTAATAGCTAGGGGGGCCAGGGTCGCATACCCGTATACTTTACCACAACTTCCGGACAGGTAAGTTGGGATGAGTATCCCATGACCAATTTAAATAAAATTAAACCGAAGAGATACCAGAGATGACAGCAATACTCCATATGACGTGGCCGGACCTGTGCTTGTAAAGTGCTTTGAAAAAAACTTTGCAAACTTCAACGATTTTGAAATTACGAGAACTGCACTGCAGAGCGTGTAACAATAGTTTAATAATTGGCACATAAATTCGTAGAAATGGCACATTTAATCTTTGAAAATATGTAAATCTACGTAATTGGCAAAAGCTTTACTTAATTCACTTCATCGATATAATTCACGATATAAATCGTGTGTACGATGAAAAACCTAAAAATGAAACCAGGAGAATCGTAAATCACACCGAAGCGCATGCGAGTTGTCGCATCAAAAACTATGTAACACGATACCGAAAAAACTGACCACCGCAGACGTCGATCAGGAAAACATTGCATTATGCGCATTATATTAAATAAACGTCCATCTTTAAAAATCAGTTAAACGTTCAATATGATAATTGAAATTTGTATTTACTTAGGCTTGGAGGTTTTTGCGCCCTCGGCGCCGCTCGTCTTGCTAAATATGGAATGAGTAGTAACCAATTTAATCCGTGGTTCGGGGAATCGGGAGCTGCATTCAAATTCAGGTCACAGAGTGCTGAAAAACAGAATGTTCTCGAGTTTATTGTAATCGTATCGAATAATTTAGGCGCAGCTGACTTTCTACATGTAAATTACTTGACGCATTTTCACATGTTTACATTTACTGGTCTCACAAAAGTTGTTCGACCATTTTCAAGTTTTAGCATTTCGTAAGCTTTTTGCCTTTCTCGTCTTGTTTGCGACTGTTCGCCATATACTATACATACCCTAGTTCTTAAAAATAAGTCAGGCTATGTAAAAAAGCTGAGAGTTCTTTCGTGGATATTACCAAACTTGGCCAACTTCTAGCTACGTAGAAGACGGTCTAAGTGGTTGACTCCCACACGCTTTGACTGCGTACTACCCCTGTGCACTATGTGGCACAGGGGTAGTACGCAGTCAAAGCAAGGCAGTTTTGTATTTTACTATACAATATTATTACATTTTATCTTTTCGAAATCCTACCTTAAATTATAATTTTACCCTGAAACACATATATGGAAAAAATATGTTTATAAAATAATGCTTGTTATTACGAGTATGTGCGTTAAAAGTCACCCTCCTGTAGCCCTCCGCTTCCTGCTGGATTCCTACTTTGGTTCGCTTTCATTAAATAAGAAGAATTCTCATATGAAAAATGCCAATTAAAGCAAAGGCTTCTTGGTAAAAGTTAAATTATGTAAAAATTATCATTGTTTCCAGTACAAAAACAAAACATATTAACGATGTCTTTTCTACAAAGGCCTACTTTTTGGTAATTATAAAGTAAAATATAGTTTCTGAATTCAAAGTTAAAACTATTTATTTAAACAAATCTCTGCAGTTAATCTACAGTTACGGCTGTTTATGTCTAATATTTTAACACGGAGAATAATTAAAACCCTGTTAGATACTTTATCTTTGACCCATTATTTGCTTATTAAAGCTTTATTAGTGCAGGGGGAAAGATAACCATAATTTTGAATTCATTCGTTAATATATAATATGTAGATAATATCCATAGCAAAATTACACATATTGACATAATACAAAATATAAAATACGTTTCATAAGTTATTAGGGGCTAAAAAGTAAAAAGCAAGTGTAAGGCAAGAATTTTAAATGTCTCACCTGTTCAAAATTCAGAGTTATTCGATTAAAAAAGTCGCATCGTATAAGCAATCGTTGAATCTGTATTCATTAGAACCGATTAAGGAATCAGTCACAGTTCGGAAGGAAAAAGTGAACTTGCAATGGGCCACGTGAATATTGCAATAATTTATAACAATATATTTTATGTGTATGTAAATTAATTTTGATTCACTTCGGATTAATTACAATACTACAAATTAGTAAGGTGAATAAAGAAAGCAACTTGTTTCTGAGCATGGTTTGGCACAATTTTGTAGTAATTGAAGTCTGAACTATGACGCTCATTTTATTGGTACTAGGCGAACATAAGTAAAGAAGAGATATTAATCTATTTAAAGAGTATACGGATGACGCGAGTATAACTACCACCTTGGTGAACATTATAATCATAGTTATAACGGTAATAGTACCTAATGTTTGGATGATAGCCACGTCTCATCCTGATTACATGTACCAGGACTTCATATCTTGTTTAGAGGCATTTTTATCGCAAAATTTAGAAAGAGGTCATATGCCAGATGAAAGAAAAGACAAAAACTCGCTTTGATAAAGTGTTAGACAGCACACACCTTATTTTTATAATTCGGCTTTACTTACCATTATTGATAATGTTCTTTATATTCGCGCATTGACCAATCTGCTAGAAACTTTGACAATCATAATGTAAGCACGAGGAACAAACGCAAACTTCTTATGCCTACTACTCGGTTAAGGTTTTTATTGGGCGACGTATATGTTTTTACAACATGATCCCAGAAAACTTTGCACCGGATGCCGGCTCAATTATGGGTACCACAACGGCACCTATTTCTGCAGTGAAGCAGTAATGTGTAAGCATTACTGTGTTTTGGTCTGAAGGGCGATGATATTCTAACTTGTGGCGTGTCGGGCGAAGGTGGAATTTGGCTTCAGGAAACAGGTGAAGCAGCTCTTCGGTACACTCCTCGTAATAAATGCGGTAGAAGACGCACAATGAAGCGATGTCTCTACGCAACGCCAAGTGATCCAGCCGTTCATAGAGCACTGGTTCCTTGTCTTATTAATAAACGCAGCATAAAGTTACGCTCAGTTTGAAATTACTTCTTTCTGTCATTTAATTTTGTAGTAATAAATGAAAATATGGGACGAGACGAGCAGGACGTTCAGCTGATGGTAATTGATACGCCCATTACAATGCAGTACCACTCAGGATTTTTGAAAAACCCAAAAATTCTGAGCGCCACTACAGTTGCGCTCGTCACCTTGAACTAAAAGATGTAGTCTCATTTGCTCAGTAATTGCACTAGCTACGGCGCCCTTTAGACCGAAACACAGTTATATTTCCAAATTACTGCTTCACGGTAGAAATAGGCACCCTTGTTGTACCCATAATCTAGCCGGCATCCTGTGCAAAGGAGCCTCCCACTGGTAAACTGTTTAAACTTGGAGTAACTTTGCACTGCATTTATTAATAAGACAGACAATCTCCAAGTGGCAGAGACCATCCCTTAGTAATAATAGTTTATTTAGCCCACACCATTTTCTTTTCTACAAACTTTGATTACTTTAATAAAAACGTTTCGGTTAGTTTATCAATTATTGAAGCTATTGTGACTTTCAAAGTTAGCTCTTTTCTAATATATATCTAACAACATGTGCATTAATTCTCTTAGTATTTTTTTTTAATCGAAAAAGAGTGACCTCGCTTATGGTCTTATAAGTCTCAAATGATCGGTTAGATGCTCCGTCGGAATTTCTTATTATTTGTTTTTCATATGATGGTTTAAATATTAGAATCACATTACTTACATTATCACATGTTCATACTGTGCTCTTTAGTTTTTGATTTATGTAATAAAAAAGTTGTCAAGACGCGCCAAGTAGCATTTCCAGGACCCAAATATAATTTATTTTTTCATATAACTCGTTGGTGAAAAAGAAAATAAAAAAAAATACCTAACAACTCATGAGCATACAAAAGAACGAATTTATTTTTTCCATAACAGTAAGCACGCTACAGTCGACCTTAACTTGAATCATCGAAATCGATCAATCGAGCGTGCTATAAATCGCAACTTATCGATACTATCGCGTCTCGAGCCATCAGCAAATATAAATTTGTCACCGGTCACTCGGCAACTCGATGTGGAGTTTATAAATAAACAATTCAGCCCTACATGGCCTTTCTGCCGTAACATTCTTTCGATGATATGATTGACGTTTCGAAATTATTTTATACGCTGCACGCATTCTTCTTGCTGGAATTATGCGTTGTTTTAAGCTAATTAATTGTACTTTAATATAGGCTGACTGATTTAGGAATCTAAATCCAATCTGCAAACGTTTTGTAGATTTTACAAATAATTTTTCTTAATTCTCATACTCCTTTTTCTTCTTTTTTTAGGGTCTTTTCACTTATGAAAGTTGATAATCAGCTTTGGAATTCATTCCTATCACCAGCGAGACGAAACAGTTGTTGTAGAACAGGAGGTAGCAGGAAGCAATTTTTCTCTACTCCTGGATGTTCCGTAGCCAGGATTTCTTCTTCTCCTTGCATCACGATCAGCTGAACCGTATATGTATTTGAGCTCTTGCACTTCTTGGTACTAAGCATTATTTTACGGATTGTATGAATACTTTTCGAATGTCAGTAAATTACAGAAAAATATAAAACGGTGCATCAATATAACTGATTATGCGATTATATTAATTAAAACAAGGGCTCAAGTCCAAAAATAAATATTGTCAAAGTAATTAGGTACCTATAAATACAGTATAAGCTTTTATTTCAATAAGATATAATCACAAAACGCATCTCAAAATAAACCAGCTCGAATCAACCATATCGCGCCGTCAATTAGACTGTGCGCAGCCCTAATCGATATAGATAAAATAATCATTGTATTAATCACTCGATACAATCGAATTAATTTATTCGATGCTCGCATCGATTTATCAGGTTTTAGAACTGGCGTTGTCAGAATGTATGTTAGATATTCGTGGTTGTTGGTTCAACTTTCTCAAACGACAATCATAAAAATAGACAGCATGTTTTTGCACTTTAACTTTATTCAAACCGATATATTGTTGCTTAAAAAGGTACCTTAATATCCTATATAACTATAAAGGTAGGGTAAGAATTCCTAAGTGCGTCATAATATGGACTCCAATATATATCAAAGGACCGTCCAAATTGGTGACACTTTGGTCGCTTCGGATCTGGCGCTTGCATTGCACTCAAAAATTTTAAACATTCGGTGTATACCAGCAATTGAAAATGTCTCAACTAGAATTTTTATTTGTACTTCAATGGTGATAAAGACTAAGTGACGTTACTAAAGAAAAACAAAGACGGTAATAACTTACAAAACAATGCAAGAATGTTCCAGACCAGTGGGAGCCTCTTTTGCACAGAATACCGGCTAGATTATAACCACAACGGCGCCTTTTTCTGCCGTGAAGCAGTAATTGGGTTTTTGAAAAAAATTTTTTTTTGTGATAAATGGAAAGATTGTATATTAGTTTTATAACAAAACTATTTTTTTTTCGCAATAATTCAAAAGTTATTTCAAAATAAAAATAAAATTTTGAATCCAGTACCGAAGACACGCCGACAACTCCCGAACAAACCCGAGCGCGTGTGACGTCATAATGTTAGTTTTCACTCATTGCAGTTGATAGAAAAATAATAAATACAGTGTTTTGATCTATTTAATTTTGTTGTCATTATTAAATATTTAAATTTATATTAAAAATGTCGAACCTCAAAAGTTATCGTTCTTGTTTTGTACCATTATGTAAGAATACTAAAAAGGCAACTCCTGATAAAATGTTTTTAAATGTTCCCCAAGATGACAAACGTTGAAATAAATGGTTTCAAGCAGTGCACCGTGATAATCCCCAAACAAAATCGAATTTTTTTTGTTGTGAAGATCATTTCGATGTAAGTATTTCTTAATACCATTTTTATTAATTATTATTTATCTAAGTATATAAATCAAATAATTATTATATATTTAAGTAAAGTTCAGTAAATAATATGAATAATAATAATAAAATGAATAAGCTTTACTCCGAACTCGGTGTTCTGGACATACCCGTCCTTTCACAATACAAATATTATTTTTACGACTTAGTTGAACATAACCTATAGCTTTGTCGCCGTAACTCTCACGCGATGCTCTGCAATTTATGAAATAAATAATTATATTTAATGTAATGGAGAATAAATAATTAAATATTTTCATTTATTATATTATTTTTTAACAAACTTACCTTGATGCCTTGGCACCTCGAACTTCAGCAGAAATAAACCGAACGTCATTTTTTAAAAAATCGGTGATCATAAATATATCAACATCAGGAATATTATCAGACTTTGCCTTAATAAATCCTTTATCACACATAGCTAATCGAAACCAACTAACAACTCGTATTTTAGCAATAAATTTTTAATATTATTGTCTAGACACGTGTAATAGCCGTAAACGCTGTACTGTTATTAAATAGCTATAACATTATGACGTCACAACTATGGTGACCAATCATGGCGCGTTTATAGTCACGTGATTTTTATTTAAATTTCATCAATTTTTAATTGTTTATAATTAATTGAAAAAAATTTTTTTTGAAGTTTTTGCATTAAATATCAATATTATTAATAATAAAGTTTTAAAATACATAAAAAAAATCAATAATTTTTTTTTTTCAAAAACCCAATTGTAAGGATTATTGTGTTTCGGTCGGAAGGGCGCCGTAGCTAGTGAAATTACTGGGCAAACGAGACTTAGCATCTTATGTCTCAAGCTGACGAGCGCAATTGTAGTTCCGCTCAGAGTTTTTGTGGTTTCTCAAGAATTCTGAGCGATTGCATTGTAATGGACAGGGCGTATCAATTACCATCAGCTGAATGTCGTGCTCGTCTCTTTTATTTGCATTTGTATAACATGCAAATATACAAGTCCAAATTATCCGATTGGTAACGCTATCTCTTTCTTTTACTATAATTTAAAAAGTATAGATGCAATTATTTTTTAACCTCCCGCTTCCCGCACCCTTTCCCCTCATCCTTAGACATGCCGCGCCAGTAGTCTAATGAGACTCACTGCGAATGTGTCTCCCAATTACGCAGATATTAGTAACTAACTAATAAAAAATAAATAAAATCATTTGAAAATTTACTAAGCTTATTTACAACAAGCCCTGCATTCGAGTTTAGAGGTATTCGATAATACACAAATAGTTTCTGCACACCACAACTTGGCGCTAAAGGCATCGCTGTAATACAAATTCAGCCTGTACGAATAAACCTAATTAAAAAAAATATGTCAAATATTACAGTCAAAGAATCTAAACTCTTAGCTCTCAATGTATATACATAAACGTTTGCCGGGTCATCTAGTTAATATGTATAAGTAGAAGCACTAAATAGCACTATGAATAAGATACAAAGTACTTATAGAACATATATGTGTAAGTAATGTATTAACTCAACAAGCTTTGATAGAAAGCCTTAATTAAATACAAGAAGTTTATTCAAGACACTATTAGATTACACAAAATATATTGCTCGTAGTATAAGGAAAAGAATTCCGCACATTCATCAATTGCAGATAGCCTATAAAAACCAGGAATCGAATCGGCGAGCAGGTGGTCGAACGCCCACAGCACTTTAATTGCCTCTTAAAGCATTACGGCTCTTAAAATCGTTTTAATACCAACAGCCATTCAGTCTGCACAATGAAATAGCGCGGATAGAACATAAGCCTGCAAGAATTACAAGCGACAATTAACCTAACATAACCCAAGTCAGATGCAAATCCCCTATCGTTCTCTTTATGGTAAAAAGATTACATTGTCCAAGGGCAATAGCTTATCTTCGCATCTAGAATGGCCTAGGAGTTTAATTTATCGCAATAAAATAGATAAATGGATGTCCGTTCCGCGTTCCTTGGTATCGCTTGGCGGTAACGCGAAAGACTAGCTTGACAGATACGGTATAAGATATGCGACGTCTTCGAACTCAATATAAGATTTAGAGCGAGCTGTTTGACTTCCTATTGATATCATTGAAGAAATAAATAAGTCAGCTTATAACAAGTTAAACCAATGTGCTAACATTTTCCGTATGGTCGGCAGAATTTAAAATATCAACATACCAGTGGGAGGCTCCCTTGCACATAATGCCGTCTAGATTATGGGTACCAAAACGGCGCCTATTTCTGCCGTGAAACAATAATATGTAAGCATTCGGTCTGTAAGGCGCCCTAGCTAGAGAAATTACTGGGCAAATCTGAAGTAACATCTTATGTCTCAAGGTGACGAGCTCAATAGTAGTGCCACTCAGAAATTTTGGGTGGTTGGTTGGATGGGCAGGGCGTATCAATTACTATCAGCTGTACGTCCTACTCGTCTCATTCCTTATTTTTATAAAAAAAAATA
This sequence comes from Leptidea sinapis, assembly GCF_905404315.1. Taxonomy (NCBI): domain Eukaryota; kingdom Metazoa; phylum Arthropoda; class Insecta; order Lepidoptera; family Pieridae; genus Leptidea; species Leptidea sinapis. The sequence goes on from NC_066268.1 coordinate 15,415,008, forward strand.
CTAATGCAGTCCATCAGTCTTTTTCAGTACCGCTAAGAAAGCATATTCTTATTCTTCTTCTTATGCAAAACATCGTAATATGTATAAACGGTCGTCAACGCAAAGTAGAAGATATTTTCTGTGGGCATTTACTTTATAGAAGTTGCTTAGATGTGATTGTTACAAATAAAAATACATTTATATTTTGTATCTTAATAAAAAATCTCGGCAATAAACGAAAAAGATATCAATTTGCATTGACAAAATTTGGCTTTAGTGCAGGCCTTAAATCTGCTTGGCCACGAATCTACTGATTTACGCAATGTTACCATGGAAAATTCTGTCACTGCTTGTTCTAGAGATTTCTCGTTCTGGCCATTATATGTAATCTAAAGGAAATCTGTCCTGGACGAGAGTCAGTCTTCAGCTCGTATATTAACCAGAACGTTGACTTCCAGATAGGCTTGAGTTTGTGCCTTAGTTACAGAGTCTTACTGAAAGGTACAAGGTTCATTTTTAAAATGCATATTGCTAAAAAATTTCATAACACGATCTTATACAGCCTCTTCATAAACTTTGGCTGAAGTCTTCACTCCTTTTTCAACCACGACGGAAGCAGGAAGATGACCGTGTTGCGTTTTTCCAACAACTTTCGAAGCTTCTTTGGAGCTATTAGCGTACACGTTGTCATTTTGCTTTAGGCTCCTTTATGACAATAAGGGACTAGACGATGATCATGGTAATGATGTGATGATGGTAATTAATACGCCCTGCCGATTACAATGCAGTGCCAATCAGGATTTTTGAAAAACTAAAAAATTCTGAGCTGCACTACAATTGCGCTCGTCACCTTGACACATAAGATGTTAGGTGTCATTTGCTAAGTAATTTCACTAGCTCTCTTCAGACCGAAACACGATAATGCTTACACATTACGACGACCTGTATAGCCGAGTGGTTAGCGATCCTACTAAGCTAGAGGTCCCGGGTTCGAATCCCGGTTGATGCAAGCATTTATATGATGAATATGGATGTTTGTTTCCGAGTCATGGATGTTTATATGTATTTATGTATGTTTAAGTAAGTATATTGTATTAAATATATCCTTGTCGTGCAACCCATAACACAAGCTATATTAATTTGGGGCAAGATAATTTGTGTAAGAGTGTGTCAATATTATATTATGTTACTGCTTCATGACAGAAAAAGGTGCCGTTGTGGTACCCATAATCTAGCCAGCATCCTGTGTAAAGGAGCCTCCCACAAAAAGGTAATGTTTTTCAATGATTGTGATTTTTTTTTCATTAGTGACACGAATATTTCTGTTCTTTTCACACACGTATCGGGAGAGCAAGCATTTTGATCAAACCACTCTATTTAACTGTGGGGATTGATTTTGGGCCTTATATATCGTATACAAGGTGCACCAAGCTTCGATTCTTTTCTGATGATATGCGAAAGAGTCCTAGCGAGAATCTGTATTACTCGCAACACTTTTTTTTCCTTAAGGTACTTCATCGAATTTAAACAATATTAACAGCATTTTTAGTTCTAATTATTATGTGTTATATTTATCGACCGTAACATTTACGAACATGTATCTCATACCTGGCTTTACAAGGTCTTGAATATGACCCACGGCCATACCCACTTTGTGCAAGGCAATCACTGCAATTCTGTTTTCTTCAATATCCTATCCTATTAATGTGAACATTAACCAGAGAAAAAAAAAGGAAATTTATTGAACTAGGCGAAATCCATAATTACTTCTTAATAATATTAGCACAGATAACCAAGAGCACAGCTAAAATAAATTTAATAATGACTAACAGAATAAGATATAGCAAGAGATAGATTTTTATCACTATGGCTAAGAAACTCTTATAAAAAAATAAAAATACCTTAACGACGCAACGTAAACTTGCAATAGTTGATAATTTTACCGATTTTATAGCTTTCATTTCCATATCATTAAAAGCTGATTCTATAGCTTCAGAAATTATCCCATCTTATACCTCACATGAATTAATAAAATTTATATAGACATCAATGCGTTGATAAAGTCATACTCTACCCGGAAAGTTATAAATAACATATATTATTTTTTCTTTTCAATGTCTGAATGATTGGTCTCTATTCACAAATTAATAAATTTATTTCTACAACTCATTCTCAATCATGACGGTAGATCTGTGAAACGGAATGAGGAACAATAAATTGTCATTATAAATAAAATAAAAGATTTAACAATTATTTTATTTTATGGGACAGGAGGACTAAAGAATTAGGGACTGATGGTATGTGATGCAAAAATGTTTTTTTGGAGAGGAAGTAAATACATTTACTTACTGAAGACCCCAAAACGGGGCCCATATGTTGGACTAAAAACCTTCTCTATGTTGTCAGCCGTAAAGGCTTTAACAGCGACATAGGACGTGAGCTATGGAGGCCCCAAATACTACGCAAAAACAGTCGCGGGCGACTCTTAAGGAGACTCGAACCTCGGACCGGCTTTGTACTTGTTGGGATCTCAAATGTATGCTAGAAGCATATAATGCAGATAACATGCAGGAAAATTATTTAATGGTTGGTTTAATTTGATAAAATACAATAATGTCTTACTGTATAGCATTGTATATAGTAAAATGGAGTATTGCTGTGATGACAGCAATACTCCCTTTTACTTTACAGAGATGTCTCACCCAGCTCAAAACATTTGACCGCGTGCAATGGAGAGCAGCTCGACTTGTCGAGGATCCCCTGTTCTGTGAACAGCTAGATTGCTTTGCGTTGCGTAGAGACGTCGCTTCATTATGTGTCTTCTACCGCATTTATCACGGGGAGTGTTCCAAAGAGCTGTTTCACCTGATTCCTGCCGCCGAATTCAACCTTCACACGAATCTTTCTTCCACGTACAATCAAGTTTCCTTGTGTTTCCAGAACGATACGACATGGAAAGCTTCAAAAATACGCGTACACATTTTTTAAAACGGTAACGCTCCTGTGGTTCCTTTGGTTTTAAACCAGTGACCTGTACGCATTTGTTGTTTTTTGTACGCACGCATTGTTTGTCCTCCTTTTCCATAAAACAAAACAGTTGTACCAACCTAACCCACATAATCTTAATAATTAAATATAGTAAAGGTTTTTTAATTTTAGGTTTCCGCGAAGCAGCGTTCTTATACGCTCTGACAGCAGCGGGTGTGGCCCACGCGATAGCTCGCGCCTGCGCTCAAGGTCGTCTGGTCTCCTGTGGCTGCGACCCTCTCGGGTACCGAACCTCCCTCGACTCCCGGGGGAGGGCGCGACCCAACAAATGGGAATGGAGTGGCTGTTCCCACAACCTGGCCTACGGTGTGGACTTCTCTAGGAAGTTTCTGGATATACGAGAAAAAGTGGACGATTTGCAGTCGAAAATAAACGTGCACAATAACAACGCGGGACGTTCGGTACGTTGTTTTAAAGATATAATAACAACGCGTGGCTGCAGATTACTACTACTATAATACTTTATTAGTCACTTTTGGTTTACCAACCCTGCTATAATAGCACTTGCAACCGTCCCAGAATAAAACATTAGAGAGTATTTTAATCGTCATGAAACCTTTCAAATACTGTATTTTACAAATTAATCGTAATAACATATAAAAAAAATGATTCTTATTTCATGTTATCTCTGTGGAAGTCATGTTTGATAGCTATTTGCTTCGCCACAGTAAAATGGTAACGAACATGCCTATCTCACCAAAGAGGATTTTAAACCCAAAATTAAAACTAATGTGAGAAAAAAATTGTTAGCTACTCTTTTCATAAAATTTATGAAACATACCAAAAGAACATTGCACTAAAAGTAAAAGGTACAAATCCACAAGTCAAGATTTACTCAAGTAAAGATTTGTCTCTAGTTACAGTAGAAATCTATACTCACAACTAATTTGCCATCAATTAGATACAGGACGAATATTTTATCCACAATTGAATAGATGAATCTATTTCCTTTGATGTACAAAGATGGAAAAGACGCCACTTATCTCAAGACCTCTCCAATTTACTTTATTAGAAGCGCTGCAGCTTGACGCTGTTTCTGGGGGGTGAATACTAAATTAATGATCAATTCACAATTGGTACAAAACGGGAAACCAATATGTGGATTGTTTAACGTCCATATTTTGTATTTGGTTCTTCGCCAATAATGGTAATAAGAAAAGGCTGAATTTGTAAAAGTTTTTGTAGCGCTATTATTAATATTGTATATTGAGCTAGACTATTCTTTTCATGAGAGTACCACAAGGGCTTATTCTTGGACCGCTCCTATCCATAATAATTTACATAATTGATGATGATCTTATTAAATGTATTCAAACAACCATTCTTATAGCTATATTTGCCCAAAACTATTTGTAACTAAAAGTGACTCTGTATCTTGAACAGTATTTAAGGTACATTTAAACCTCCAACTGTGTAAGAAGACACTAAAGCCATTTATCCTTAATTAGTTCTACTCCCAATGTAGAAATGCTTCTAGAACTTCAGAGAATGAACTTTGAGCACATGAATTGAAGACAATAGATTAACTTACAAACAATACTTAAAAGAAAGGTGAAACATCTATGTATCTAGAATAAACTTCATCGCTTAGAAAATTGCATTCAATAATCATTTGATTATCATACGGAACTCTCCATGCCAAGCTATAGGATAATATTATGATAATTGAATACAAACAACTGTAAAATACGTGAGATATACTAAAACGCATGGGTGGTCAAATCCCTTTATAATCTTAAAATATACATCTATATTACTCTGCACTGCACGTGGGCATAAAATATTAATTTAATCGATTGATTTTTATTACTGTTGAAGTTATCAACTACTAATATCGCTAATTGAAGGTGTTTTTTAATCCGCTTAATGTTGATGAGGTAATCTAATTTATAATATGTTATGGCCTTAGGGCACTATAATTCTTTGCCAATAGAAAAAATGGGCAAATGGCTAATCTGATGTAAAG